>NW_024529932.1:3873003-4423286 GCF_017590135.1 Pyrgilauda ruficollis
CCTCCTCCTCCTCCTGCCTTCATCCATCCTTCCTCCGAGCCGCCGGGGGACAGCCCAGGTGATCCGCCGCTGGGGGTGCGTGGGGGATCTGTGTGTGTCTGTGTGTGTGCGTGGTGTCCGCGTCGAGTTTGTAAGTTCTCAGAGGATATCGCCCTACTCTCCCCCCAGCCCGGGCGGGGTTTCCTCACTGGGGGTCGGTGAAAGATATTCCGCCTCCCCTCCTCCTTCCCCATCCTGCCCGCTCCCTCCGTGGCCAGCGGAGCCCCGCGGCTGCAGGCTGGCGGGGTTCACACCGCCCCGCAGCCCCCACCCCGAACCGCGGCGCTTGGAGGGGCTGCAGCTGCTCCATGGCTTGCCTCCCGCGCCCGTGCCCCCTCCCTGGACAGGTTACCCTAAGGATCACCCAGCCTCCGTGCATCCGTCCCTTGGAGGATAATCTCGGGCAGTTTTAAATAGCCCCCCCCCCCCTCCCCCCCGGTTTTTTGGGTTTTGTTTTTATTTTCTATTGTCACATTTATGTAACAAGTGCCTGCCTGCACATCAGGCTGGTGTTGCTGTCTAGGGCGTTGCATGCTCCGGGGGGGCGATGTATCCAGTGCTGTGGCTGAACATTAAAAACAATGTCTTTCTGTTGAAGAAGACAGGGGTTAAAATGAATGAAGATCTGAAGGTTAATTTGAGCTGGCTGCCTCAGGATCATGTAGAAGCCAGCTCTACAGAGAATGCCTCATCTGCAGGCTCCTCCCTGGTTCCTGCCGTAGACCCTGAGCCAGAGCTTTTGGTAAACCCCTGGGACATTGTCTTGTGTACTTCAGGGACCCTTATCTCCTGCGAAAATGCCATTGTGGTTCTGATCATTTTCCATAATCCCAGTCTTCGCGCCCCCATGTTCCTCCTGATAGGCAGCCTGGCGCTGGCAGATCTCTTAGCAGGCATTGGATTGATCATCAATTTTGTTTTTGCCTACCTTCTGCAGTCAGAAGCTACGAAACTGGTTACGATTGGACTGATTGTTGCCTCTTTCTCAGCATCTGTTGGCAGCTTGCTGGCTATCACTGTTGATCGTTACCTCTCCCTGTATTATGCTCTGACTTACAATTCAGAGAGGACTGTCACTTTTACCTATGTCATGCTTATATTGCTCTGGGGAGCATCTATCTGTATTGGACTGCTGCCTGTAATGGGCTGGAACTGCCTCAGAGATGAATCCACCTGCAGTGTTATCAGACCACTCACTAAAAATAATGCAGCTGTCCTTTCGGTCTCTTTCTTGCTTATGTTTGCCCTCATGCTGCAGCTCTACATTCAGATCTGTAAAATCGTGATGCGCCATGCCCATCAGATTGCCTTGCAACACCATTTCCTGGCCACTTCCCACTATGTGACCACCCGAAAAGGAGTCTCTACTTTGGCCATTATTTTGGGGACTTTTGCTGCTTGCTGGATGCCTTTTACGCTCTATTCTTTAATAGCAGATTACACCTATCCTTCTATATACACCTATGCCACCCTCCTGCCAGCTACCTACAATTCCATCATCAATCCTGTCATATATGCTTTTAGAAACCAGGAGATACAGAAAGCACTTTGGCTCGTCTGCTGTGGCTGTATTCCTTCTAACCTGTCTCAGAGGGCAAGATCACCCAGTGATGTCTGACTGGCAGCCACGAGGACGCTCCTTAACATGTTACTTTCCAGACATTCTGTCTTTGGTTTAGATGCATTCATTAAATGGTGTGGGATGGGTTCACATAAAAACCACAGGATGGACTGACCTTTTTGTAAACAGAGAAAACCCCAGCGACCGAAATCAATCGAGTGGTTTAAGGAAGATTTCCAAAATCAAAATAATCAGTGTTCTTAACAGATTTATAATGTTGCTCAGGGTCTTTTTGTCATATAACCCAGACTTTGCCATGTTTGCCATGATTTTACGTTAAGTTTTCTAATTAAAATTAGATTGAAACAGAATAATTCTTTAAAATTGTTTTATGTGATTGAGTTTAGTCATACTGCATGTTACAATCTGTTGTTTGGATATTTTTTTCCTCTTTATTTTTCTTTTTAAACAGAAAAAAACCCCAAACCAAGTCCTGTAACCCCATCTGTATATCATCAGAATACTCTTCAAAATAATGGCCAATTGATTTATATGGAATTTATTGTAATAATATCAGTGCAACGAATTTGCTCGAAGTGAGAAAGTACTTGTGCAGCTTTTTATTTTACATCTCAGCATGAATTAGGCTGACAATTGTTTTCAAGAGTTACCTGTTCTCTCATGTGTTCTGGCTGGATGCTAAAGCAAGAGATAGGCGTTGCTTTCCTTTTCAAAACTCAGACATACGTTTTCACTTGCATGTGGGACATTGGAGCTGTGCTGTTGATTTTAGAACTGACGGGGGTATCTTTGAAATTGACGAAACAATATGGCCTCTTTCAGCTATGCATTTGTAATAGATTGAAAACTAGGTTTCTCAGACAAGTTTATCTTTTCAGAACAGTATGAGAAAAACAATCTGTAGATTGCTCACAGCACATATTTAGCACTACATGAAATGGTTCCCCTACATTTTTTACCAAGTCAATACTATTACCATTTGTTTTCGCTGTTCTCGGATGTAATTTTAAATACCGACATTTATAAATTCTCAAAGCATATCTGGTTCATAATTATATGCAACCAGGACTGCAAGATGAAACAGTGTTTTCTCCTTTTCTGGCAGTTTCATTTTTTGCACTGTACACATGTCTGTTCACTTCATTATAGGACTTCATTATAGTTCTGGTCTAGAAAGCAGAGCTTCCTCTCGTGAATGGTTAAATTTCAAACTGCTTCTAACCTTCCACTGAAGCCACATTAAAATGCACTAGAAATAAAGCATTGTTTTCTGATTGGAAGCCTACTCGATTGTCAGAGAGAAAATCTTCCCTGGCACCTGTCTGCATGAAACTTGTGTACCCTCATGTCAGCACATGGGAGGTTAGAGCACCGCTTCCATTGGTGCTGATGGGAGCTCAAAGTGTTCATGCCCTGGCATCAGCAGGAGGCTATACTCCCTCGAAGTCAAAGTCAGCATATTGTATTGTTGCTTCAATACCTTCCATTTGAAAAAAAAGATAAAAATCCAAAACTCAAGTGTAAAAATAGCAATATTTACAGTTCGATGAAAAAATATACCTGTGTAGTAGAGATAGTAGAGACAACTGCGCTGCTGGTCTGGATTTTTCCAAATGGAATCTGTCCTTTCCACATGGACGTTTGGATGACTGTAGCTTTTTGTGGCAAAGTTTCTGTGATGTTAAGAATCATATGCTATACACAAAGCTGAATCTCAGATGTGAGTTGTCTGTAAACAAGGCTCTGTAGAGATTTTTATGAGCAATAATTAATTTTGGTTGCAATGCTGGGTTTAAATTCCATTATTTATTTGGTTCATGATATTTGGTTCTTAGTTGGTAATCTGATTAGTTTAATAATAATTGCATGGCATGACCCAGTAGAGCTGTGAATTTGATGCTCCCCTGGCTTCCCTGTGATTTACAGATGCTCAGCAAGTTAGACTATGACCTCTGCTCTGTGTAGGATATCGGTGTTCTTTATCTACTTATGAATGTTACTGAAACGCTAGTCATTGAATTTTCTTACAATTTTTGTATAGGAAATACTCACTTCATAAATATCCATGATACATATGTGTGCAGATTTCCAAGTATGCAAATTATTGGGAAATAATGGCAGTAAAAGTCATGAGATGAATAATGTAGAGAGGTTGAATCATGTAGGATGGCACTTAAAAAAAAAAAAAAAGTTAAAGTAATGCAAACTTTGCTCCCCCTGCTTTTTCTCTTGTTTCTTCTTCTGTATCAAATTCCTAAAAGTATGATGTAGATGAGCAGCTACAACTGTGACCAAAATTCAGTCCTGAGGGCAACTGTTGTTTTCCTTATGCAGATGTGTTCTCATCCTCTTGGATAACCTCATAGGTATTAGTGCTTTTCTCTAGGCAGCACCTGTGTGGTAGGGAAGCCAGAGAAAAACAGCACAGAGGGAGATAATGTCATTCCCTCTTCTCATGCAGTTTCACCTCGTGTCCTCGTCATCTTCCTCACTCCACAGACTGCTCAATTCTGCAGAGGCTCTCCAGAGTGCCGGGGGAGCCGACCTCTTCCTTGTGCCAGAGCAGAGAGATTTGTAATTGGAAGCTTCTCTCCTGAGGAGCAGAGCAAGTCAAACGGAGGAAAGAAGGATTAATTATAGCAATCCCACAAAGCTGGCTCGTAGGGATGTGATTTGCCCTTGTTTGAGGAGTTGTGCATGGTTACCTTCCACCACAAACAGATGAGAAACATGATTCTGCCTCCAAAGATACTGCTGTGACCTCCAGTAAAGATTTTGCCTCTTCTAGAAATATGTTCCAAAACTGAGGCTGTGCAGCATAGGCTGGAAAATCTTACTGGATTTAGGTTTGCCTGCAGCTGCCAGGCCAAACTTTACTATAGTCTGCAGCACCGGGATGGGTGCTACATAACACACCTCTGAGTGAGCTCTGGGAAATGGGGCAGAGCTGTGGTGCAGAGCTGCCTACCTGGCTCACACAGAAGAATTGCTTGACAGCCAGCCACCTTTCAGACCCTGCAGAACTAAGCAAGTCTCTGCTGTCCCCTCAGAGTGACAGTGGAGGCCCCCGTGCTGTATGGTCAGGTGCCAGCATCCATCCAAGGTCCTCCTGGAACTGGCAGAAATCCAGCCAGCTTGCAGTTTCTGATATTTTGTTGTCCCATTAAACAACAGCCATGCATGAGACCAGAGGGGTTAGATTCACCATTCTGTGTACAGTGAAGTAGCTTTCATATCTCCATTGTAATGACAAAAGGTGTGGGTTTTTTTTTTTCTTTAAGATGTAATTTAGTTTAAAGAATTGAAGTTCATGTTTATTTATTAACACACTTGGCCCAAAGTTAGTAACAGGTTGTATCCTGATGGGAAAAATTTATTGTGGTCAGTTTTTTTCATATATTCATCCTCAAAGCTTAGGAGAAGATTTTTTAAATTGTCTTCTTTTTTCTTTTTTTTTTTTTTTTTTTTTTTTTTTTTAACCATTTCCCCCAATAGTAGTATTTCAGCAATAAGGAGAAATATGTTTTTAGGACAAGAGCAATAAAAATCCTCCATGATGTGGATACTATAAACTGCTGAGTAAACTCAGAGCAATAGAGAGGAAGCAATATGTACTTTAGACAAAAAAAGCAACTTGCATAAGGACTTTTAGTAAGCATAAGTCTTCCTTTGTTAAGCAGATCCTATCAGAACAATGTGAGACATTATTTCTGGTTGATTTGTTTTATAAGCATTGAATTCCTGAATACAATTACACAGCAATAACATTTTACCTAAATTCTTGGATCCTGAATTTGTGCTATTTGCTGGAATAATTATGTACTGCATTGGGGAGTTTTATTCTTCTCATTTTTTGGCATTTAGTTGTACAGCATTCTGTGGATAAATTAATGGTGTTCAAGATTTCCAGTTATAACTTGATCCTGAGAATACCTGAATTGGTCATGCTCATCAGGGTGACTGAGAAATGGTGCTAGCCTGTTCTGCAGCGAGCTTGATTATGATACCAGTGAAGAAAACCCCTGCCAATACCCAGGCTCTTTGGAAGCAAGCTCTGATATTGCTTCTGTATCTTCCTACCATGGACATTCAGTGACATAAGCAGTTGCATCCGTCCTTTAGTGTTCAGGGACCAGCCTTGAGGCATCTTGGAGTCGCTAAAACTCCTCCATGGACAGCAGTGAACTTTGGCAGAGACCTGTGCTCATGCTGCCCCCAAAGAGCTATTATTCTCTTGCCTTGTTTTCTTAGGGATTTTTTAGCTTTTAAAAATAAAATACATGTGACTTCATTTCCCCAAGGTGATAAGCAACCTTATAAGCAAGTGTGACTGGAAGTTGGGGTAAAATAGCTTTGCTACAAATCAAGCCCATGAAGCATAACTACACACTCATTACTTTAAAAAAAAAAAGGAAAAGAAAAGAAAAAAATGATTCTGTAACATTCAGAATAATGTTTCCAAAATGTTGGCCCTGACTTTTATGATGAGAAACTATGTAGGGTCTGTTTTTTCTATGTACAATAAATAAATAAAAATAAGAATTGGACAGAGCAGTTGCTATTTAAAAACCCAGCAGCAATCCTGTCACTTCATCTGGGATACTGAATGGTTCTAGATGGGTTTAGTGGTAGTCTGTGGAGAAAAAAAAGGTGGCCATAGGAATACAGGTTGGGTTATTTTTCTTTTTCTCCTTCACCTCCACACCACCCCAGCCCCAGCAATAAGATGTCTGATACAGGTCCTTTTGTTTCAAGGCAAACATTGGTTTGCAGTTGGACTCTATGATCCTAAAGTTTTTTTTCAACATAAATTATTCTGTGATTCTAAGTACCTGCCTCTCATAAGTACAGTGGTGCATTCCCAGGTAAAAGCTGATTTACAAAGTTTTTAATAGTTTGTTAAAACCCTTTCAAACATATCAGCAGCCCTTTTTCATTGAACAGTTCAGTGAGCATTTCCCTTACACAGGAAATGTCTGATTCACCTGTGATAAGGGAAGGCAAGTGTCCTGCTGTTGTTTTCTTTACACTGGTAATATTCTTTTTCCTCTAACCACTTGATCCCAACCGTATGATCTACCATGATGCCTGAGTACAGGCTCCTGTTTCTCAAGCACAGCCTTCTTGGTTTCTCAAGGAAAACGCAAGCCAATACCAACTGCACATGCTGAAGACTGCATCCTGCAATGATTTACCTTAGAAAATGGAGAGGGCTTTCCCTTTTAAGAAACAGATGCCAACAAAATAAATTTTTAAATTTTTTTCTTTTAAGTGTAAACTCATTCTTAAAAGGAAATAACATACTAGTTATATTACATGCTCAGTAGAAAAACAGTTTCTTGGAGTATTTTAGTATGCCATTAACTTGATTAAGTATGATGAGCTATCACTTTTAAATAGCATAATTACATATTTAGATATATATATATTTATACATAATTATGATTATTTAATTTAGTTTCTATATGTATGACATGCCATATATCATGCTCTATACCTTCATTGTGGATGTGGTTAAACTGTAACTTCTCTGCTTGGCAGTTTCTTATGATCAAACAAAAATATTGCCCAATTTGTATAAGTCTTGCAAACACTGAAAGATTCAGCAGTAATTGATATTTCAGCAAACAAAGACAGGCAAGAGCTTTTGGAAGGGAAGCAAATTCTTATGTCTTTAATTTGGACAAATCCCACTGCCATCTTTGAGATTACAGGAATGTTTTCCATGACCACGGATGGTACAGAATGCAGGAAGGATACCTGCATGGGCCTCACAAGCATGAGCCCATAAAGCAGTTATAACTTTTTCCACACGCTGTTCCCTTTTCTCTCTTGCTCTTTTTCTGTCTTCCATAGGTGCTTTGCTAACAGGACTGCACAGATCATGATTCCACACAGTTGTGGGACACAGGTGGACATTTTACACTGGCTGATGCTAGCCTGAGGAATGTTAGAATACCTAAAAAAATTTATGCATTCATTTTTTAAAGGGCGCACAAATTACGTATATGCTTCAGGGGTTTTCTGGGAAAAAGGCCTAGGACCTCTAAGATTTAGGGCTGAGGTATATAGCTCTAATGCATTGATTACTTATGGCCACCATAGAATTTTCCTCTTACTTCAGTGTTCACTAAGAATAAACCCATCAAAATAATGAGGAATTTGGCTTCCCCTGCTTTCAAGGGAGAGATATTTTATAGCATGCAATTAAAAGCAGCATGACCTGGCCTTTCGAAAATGGAAATACCCACATCCAGAAAAGGGCAAAAGGGTTGTGTCCCCGTGGAGTGTGGGCAGTTGTGCTCCATCCGGGGGGTTTTGTGTTGCCGCTCTTTGGTTGCCCTCTGACAGTGTAGTCCCTCAGTATATGATCAACACTCAGTCGTCCTTGTGGTGCCTCTGCCCCAGAGGGTTCAGGAGAAAAGAGCACAGAGGTGAGGCTTTTCTGATGGGTTTGGAAGGGAGCTCTGCTCTCAGCACAGGGCTTTCTGAAGACATGATAGAAATCAGGGAGCCTTCTTCAATCACATTCCAGCCAAATCTTTTCTTTTGTATAGCCCTCTCAGTGTAAGCAGAGACTTTCCTTAGTCCAGGAGGAGGAGGGTGAGTGGTTGCTGGGAGTTAGCACGCTCCAGCACTCAGCTTATGACACGGCAGCTATCCCAGAGCTGAGCAGCTGAAGGTACAGTAATGTGGTGCTGAACTCAGGCTGGTCCCTCTAGGAAGAAAATGCACTTTTCCAGAATGCAGGAACAGTGCGTGTGATTTGTGCCAAAAGTGTGGAATGAGTATTGCAGCTGAAGAGGCAGGTAAATTGCCTGGATTACACAAACAGCAAAATAGTCAGGCAGTCTCTAGGGTTACTTGCATGTGCTCAGATATATTTTTTGTTGAAGCTGATAGCAGTCCCATATATGTATGAAGGAGAAGAATATGGACTTTCCTGTTGGGCCTCAGCCAGAGCCAGCCAAAGGAAATGGGCATTCTTGGTTTTGTCGTTGTTTCTGGAGAGACACATTACACCTCTGTCCATTTTGATATCTATAGCTTTTTACTCTCTGGGGCTAAAGCCCTCCTTTGTTTGGTCTGAGCTTTACTGTCACAGCCAAAATCTACAAAAGTTGATTGTAAATGTGTTTACAAATGGAATTTCATAGGAAAAGTGCTATAAGTGTACCTCTGAAATACAGCTGTAAACTCTGTCTTTCATTTTGGGCCATTAAATTTGGAATAGCTGCGCTAGTAGAACCACTTGTAATTTTCTAGACTTACTAACTAGACCCCCACATTTTTTGTTGCCAAATGCTATTAAAAATAACCTGTAGTTTACCATGTTCATGTCATCAAATCCTCAGAGGGAACTTTTCCTAGGAAGCATTGTATGTTTCAGGTAGACACCTGATACTGCAGTGTAGTTCCATGCTGAATTCTAAAAGCTTTAGCAAAAGCATCTGCATGGAGGATGGTTCTCATGCTGTACATCTCACTAGGAGCCAGGTGGATTGAAATCCTGCATGTTGTGCTTTTCATGTGAGAACCAGTTACTGGTTTCGTACATAAAGGCCTGTGGTTATTTTTTATACTAATTTAGGTTTTTGGTCTGGTTTGGTTTTGTTTTGTTTTTTTTTTAATTTAACTGTGGTTGAAGTTTGAACCATGGCTTGCCAGTGTATGAAGTGATTTTTAAAGGAAGTGAAACATCTTTGCCTCAGTTTCCCTTAAGCTTAAAGCTTTGAATTGCAACTACAGAGCTTCTTGTTGTATACAAGATAGTAATTTAATGCACTTTATTTAAAAAAGGCACAAATTATTTTCTTTATAAAATGTTACAATTGCACTATGCTGTAAGAATTGGTTATTAAATATAAATTGTACAGTTTTGTAGTCAACATTGTGTTTAGTCATAAATGATTGAAACAATTACATGTTTCAGTTAAATGTTAATTTTATATGTGGTGTGTGTAGCCATAAATAAATTTTCCTTTTTAAAAAAAGAATGGTTGTTTGTTTAATTTCATTGAATTCCCCATTCTGTTTCAAATAACAAAATTATATCCTTCTACAAATATAAGATTTAAGTGTGTTCCAGTGCAAAGAGATGACAGATGACACTGACTAAACTTGGGGGATTAAATTCAGATGTTCAAACTTTAGTTGAATTTCTGTAGATCTCCTGCATTTACAACACTGTAGAAGGAAATACCAGGCACTACAGACAAAAACTCTGAAAGAAGAGCTGACAGGAGTTCTTGAACATAGAGTTTCAAGAAGCCAGAGTAACCTTCCACGTCTACCCTTCTTATCCAAGTTAATTTATCTATACTGCACTCTCTTCTGACACACTGCCTTTTATTATCATTGTATGCACTCAGTTTTGGGGAACAAAATGCAGTATGGGTTATAAGAGGATCTGCATTTGGTCATGCTGAATGGATGTAAATACTTAATATTTGTGTTAGCAGCCATTAACTGGGAGAGGTAAAAGTTCCTATGGAAGTAAGAAACTGTGTTAGCCTAGATGTTTTTCAAAAGTTTAGTCCTAGTCCTTGAATTAAGTAACTGAAAAATCAGATGCATGATCACAGTTCTCTATTTCCACTTTGACTGTTTTAGACAGGCTAAAAGAAAACGGCAGACTGTCTCCTTTTCCAAATTAAATTTTTGTATAAAATGTATAACTTGATTCCTCTGAATGGTTTTCTTGCATACCCATCTTATTTCCCAGGCACATAAATTGATGGAATGAGTTACATCTCTGACCATAGGAGATTGTCATGCACCATAGCCACTGAAATGTGGCTTCTGAAAGAAATGGGACAGTGACTGACAGATATCCAGGTTAATCAACAGTGAGACTGCTTCCTTTATACTGTGTAGGACTACAGTCCCACATGTCAGATGGATCCTGGAGGAGATCTTAGGGATGTTTACTTCTACCAGACCTGTCCTCTCCACCTCTTACATCAGCATTAGGCACCACCTGTTTTGTCCAGAGAAGAAGAAGCTGGTACCATGGTGCAGGAGTAGAGACCCAGTTTGTTTCTCTGAGGTTAAACAGTATCCCAAAGGACTGCAGCACAGTGGTGACCAGAACGTATTTGATAAAGGTAACAGAATTATGAGTAATGGGTTTGCCACTTATGTGGCCAATAATAAATGGCCACTGTACTTAGAAGGATTAAACAGTTGAAAGCTGTCAGGACATGGAATAATTTCCATGCTACAGTAAGCAAAACAAAGTTTTGTTGTATGAGGCCCACAAGTGGAAATGAAAAAGTGTAGTTTCAGTGTTCTTTAGTTCAAGGATGCTTGACTGCGTCATTCCAGATGTGCATGCCTGTGCTTGGGTTCATTTAAGCGTCTGTGAGTCACACCAGAGATGAGATGCTGAGTTGGATGGACTTTTGGACATGGTGCAGCACATCTTACCTTCTTACTAAATTCGTATGAGTTGTCTTAGTTATAGCAGGATGTCAGAGTGTCTACTACCTCACCACTGTCCTATACCATGAATCTTTGATGTCCATGCAAAGTGTGAGGCCAGTGCAGTTAATGGAGATTTTACATTCATTGCTGAAAACATTATAGGAGAAATAACCAATCTGGCATATATGACAAAGAACAACTCCATTTGCAGATATTTAAAAAATCCTCCATTTTAAAGTTATTTTGAAATTATCTATAATCATACACATCCAATTTTTTTTCTCTAAATTTGCTTTTAAAATTAGCAGCTCAAATCTATTTTTTCTTTTAAGTTTTTTTTTTTTTTAATTGAAATGTCATCCTCATAACAAAACTGCTCCATGGGGTTGGTACTACTTTGGATTCCTCTAATGTGGATGTGAGCTGAGCAACCCCACTGCTGTACAGCACGTTACACCCAACACTTGGTTACTGCATGCAGATCAGCTCTTACCTGAGCACATTCTGCTTGTGAATTTTATTGGGATTTTCTTTCATATCTGCAAAAGCCTTTCATCCCCATATTTTGCACTAATTGTGAAGCTGGTGGCCCTTCAATGCAGACATTCTTTATCTGACAACAAAAGATATTTTAATGTAACCAGGACACTGCCTTCCCACCAGTGGCCTAGCAGAGTTGCTTTCACCTTCATTTTTATCATGATGTATGGCATTTAAATGGTGCTTGACTGAAAGCCTATATAAACACATTTTCTAAGATACATTGAGTTTGCCATCATCATCATTTTGAGCTGTCAAGCTCAAAAACACAGTTTCCAGAACAAGGATCAACACATTCCAAATCATTCAGCTTACAGGGGGAATACAGAGGATATGGCAAACTAAGGCGGGAGAGAGCCCTCACAGCTCCAGTTTCAGGCATTAGACAGGTCTAAATGGCGGCAGAAGATTCCAAAATCTCAAACTAACCTCAAGATTTCCTTCAATCCCTGGCTATTCCTACTCTTTCACCTTTACATGAGGGGTGAAAAAGAGGGGGCTGGTTCTTGTTTCCCCTACCCCCCTCCCCCCCCTCACTTGGCATCAGTGGCTGCAGCCTCCAGCTCCACTTTTGTTTTTTACAAGAGCTGGAATTCCTCAATGGTGCCACTGGTGATGCAGTGCAAGGACCTACATGGAAATTAGCATGGCAAACCATGAATCTGTAAGGGCGTGAGGCTGGAGAAGGAAGTATTTGCTATTTGTTGGTATAGCCCAACCAAAAAAACATTCCCTGACATCCAGGCAGGTCAGATAGCGCCACTGCTTCCAGTGTTTTTCCCACTGGCCCTGGCCTAGAGGCAGGGACTGTTGGGGTGGAGGGGCTGGTCCCTGCCCAGCCTGCAGACACTCGCTTTGCTCTGTAACTCTGCTGATATGGTTGAGTTCCCTGCCTGGCAAGACAGCATATGTTACACTGAGCCAGGGCCACACGGCAGCAGCTCATCCCTCCCTTGATGCTTTGGATCTTTCTGCACCTTTGTTTCTTGCTCAGATGGGCTCCAGGACTTACTGTCAATGCTGGATTCCCAATCCCTCCACAGCATTTTGTGAGAACTAATGAAACAGTTTTTGTTGTTTAATTAACCAGCCTATATTAGTGTCCCTGGAGCTCTCTGTGCTGATGTCAGTTTTGGTTTGGGTTTTTACCCTCTCCTAGAAAGATGTCACAGAAAAATAGTTTCTTAATGTTTGGTCCGTTTCATTCATCACACCTTTTCTGGAAAGTGTTTGTTTGCCTTCCACCCAGCCACAGCTTGTGCACAGCCTTTACAAAAACACAGTCAGCCTTGCCAATAGATGACTGTGGTGTTAGATCTGCAGACCCCCGTGTCTGCCATCACAGGGTCATTCAGGCTGGCTCCCGTTCAGCAGCTGCGTGTCAGTTGTGGAATCACGCTCAGAAGCTGCCCCTTCCCCAGGAGCAGCAGCATTTGCTAAGATCAGGTGTTTCTGCTGGCAGAAGGGGTAGCCAAGAGAGTGTTCCTTGGTGTGCTGTTTGCTGGTGCTGTGGTCACCACATCCCTGGCGTCTGGGGAGGGTGGGTGTGCAGGACAGAGAGCAGCAGGCAGTGTTCAGGGAGGCTGATTTCCTTCCCTTGTGATCCCAGGTTGTAGGAACAGACATTTTACCTGTCCAGGATATGTTTGCTGCTCAGCCATCCGTGGTGCATCTTCTCTCTAAGATTCACCTGGCTAGCTGGGTGCTGATAGACACCAGCCCTGCCCTGTAGACATGCAGCGAGGCTGTGCTGTAGGAGTGTGTGCACAGAGCTTGTTGGCTTCCCGTTCATTTCAATTCAGGGTATTTCCTTGCCTTACCAAGGAATGTTGTATTCTTCTTCAGAGATGAGATAACGCATTCCTCAGAGCTCGGTAGTTTCCCTTCAGTGTTTTTCTGCTGCTCCTTGATTCTATTAGAGGCTGTTTTAATGAGCAGTCGTTGATCACATACATCTGTCTCCAGAGATCTAAACAGCAGAATCTCCATAATTTCCTCTGCTTCACAAAATGATACAGTGTTTCATTAAAGACAAGTTAAAAACAGAACAAAATGCTGCTCTATGTCCCTTTCAATCACCTCACCTTCAGCAGTCATTTGCAAAAAGACTGTTTCTTTTTCCTCTGCTTAGAAGTTATTTTTTACACCATTTAAATGACAGCTTAATCATATGATAAAAGGACTTCCCCGAGCACAGGTCTTCCCCTTGTGTCAAAATATCAGTGGATTCCATACTTAACATCAGACACAGCTGCATTGCAGCCGTAGGTAAATTTTCCCTGTGAATAGCTTGCATGATATTGCATCGCTGTGGAGTGCGCTTCCTCTTGGAAAGCTGTTCAGAGACAAAAGTCAGCAGGGCTCCAGCCCCCATAGTGGAAATCAGCAGCAAAAATCCTGAGCAGCAGCTAAGTACCTGTAAAGATGTCAGTGTTCCTGGAAAGGTGAGGCGTGTATAGAATAATTCAGACCTTTTATGATAAAGTAGCAATCTTGTTTTGAAAGATACAGAAGGCTTGACAAACACCCATAAAGTGCTTCACAACAGATAGCAACTTGAGCACAGAGGTCATATCAAACATGTGGCAAACACAAATATCTGCTGCTCTTCCTTCTTGCTTCCCTAAGTGTTTGCTGTGAGAATGTGGCAGATAAGACTAGTGCTCTCTGTCACTGTGCATTTGTGGGATTAATGTATAAAAGAAATTATTACAGTGAATTTAACATTTACTTAAAAGTTCTGAACAATTTCCACTCCTCAGCTAGGCTACATCACATTACATCACCTGTATGTCTCCCTATCAGTAGCTTTTATCACCTGGAAGAGCACACCACCACACAGCAGTTGTAAAGCTTAACATAATATTGTCTTGTTTCAGTCTTGGAGTGTAAAACAGGCTGCCATCAGCCTTCTGCTGATGCAGAAGCAAATAGCAGTGTAAAAAAAGAGACGGCAATTTGAAAGGCTTCCAGTAATGGGGCAGGGGAGAGATAGGGATACTTCACAGATTCTGTAGAGCTTTGGGCACTGTGCCTCCCCTTGCACGCTGCAGACATGCCTCCAGTCTGAGGCAGGGAAAACCCAAGGGGAGAGACAGCAACTGAGAGTTTCTGGGCAGTGCATCAGGTTAGAACCTATGAGGCCTAAGGTTTATTTGACCCATTAAAAGTTACTAAAAGCCTCGCTTCTAAGAGGGTTTTACCAGATGCTTTTCTTTCCTGGTGAAGCTGGAGCCCTAGAGATATTTTGCAACCAGCATCCACTGGTTCAACTGCAGCAGAGGTACAATTTCCTGCAGAAAGGTCACAGGCCATTTGCAGCTTTCCGAGTCAAAAGCAGTCCTTAAAACTCCATCTAAAAACCACCTGGCAGCAGTTGTCAAGCACTGTAATTGCCCCTGTGTTGTAGCAGCTGACTGTGAGAACCAGAACTCGAAACAGAATCCTGCCCAGGAGAGATTATGGGTTTGTCACTGATGGTAAAAGCAGAGCAAACGTGTAAGTGGAAGAGCAGGATGTTGCTTTTGAGTGCACTGCATCACGGCTGGAATAAGGTGTTCCAGAAATAAGTGGGGTAATGAGCTGGTGTTATGTGAGAGCTCATCTTATGTACAGTGAGCATTGCAAAAGAATTCAGGAAGCAATGCAGAAACTTTTTGATAGCTCTGCTTTCCCTCTGTTTCTGCATCAGGAGAAAGAGAGGTCTGGGTAGCCAGTGAGGTACAGAGATGGTATTTCAGATCACTGTGAGACAAAAAAAGCTTGGAAGCCAGCAGGGCAGCTGAGAGGGATGCAGCTTGGACCAGCCTGGAGGAAAGGATTTTAATGTTGATGCCTGAGATTTGATATAAAATCAAATTTAGCAGATGAAATCACTAGAGAGGAACTGATGGGAAGCTCTGACATTTATGCAAAGCATACAGACATCTGTCCTTTAACCTGCCAAGGGTTTATAATACCTAAATTGTCATCAAGGCAACAGAGGTCAGACTGCTCAACAAATTGACACCATCTTGTGCTGCATTTGGGTGTTTAGAGGTTTGTTTTATAAACACACACCCCTACAGGTAAGTCAGAGGTTGCACAACAGTCTGTGAGGAGACACTGGGGGAGCTTGGCTCATTGAGCCTGGAGAAGATCTGGCTTCACAAACACCCAACAAAGCTTGTGAGGGAGTTATCAAGGCAACAGATCCAGGATCTTCACATGGTGCATGCTGAGAGCCTGCAGGCCCAAGTGAAACAGTGAGGAGGAGACTGGATATAAGGAGAAACTATTTCCCCATCCCGACAGGAGGCAGTGGCACAGGTTGGCCAGAGAGGTGGTGCAATCTCTCTTGAAGGTTTTCAAGACTCACTGGATAAAACCTTGAACAACCTGGTTTGACCCTGCTTTGAGACAGAGGTTGGACCAGAGACCTCCCGAGGTTCCTGCCAACCTGAACTATCCTGTGGTTCTCATGGACAGTGAGAGATGCCTGTGGGTGTCCACACCATGATCTGGAAGGTTTGAACCTTGACAGATCATTATCATAGAATTGTAGAATGTTAAGGTTTGGAATGGGCCTTAAAGATGATCCAATCCCAACTCCCTGCCATGGACAGGGACACATCCCACTCAGCCAGGTTGCTCAAGGCCTTATCCAACCTGGCCTTGAACACTGTCAGGGTTGGGGCATTCACAGCTTCTCTGGGCAACCTGTGCCAGTGTCTCACCACCCCCACTGTGAAAATTTTCTCCCTAATGTCTAACCTAAATTTCCCATCTTTCAATTTGTACCCATTACTCCTTGTCTTATTTTTAGTTCATAACAAGGAGGTAGATAGAGATCAAGCTTTGGAAGATACTCCCTAGGAAATGGGGGATCTCCATCTCCTGCCATGTAGATCAGCTACTGAAATGGCTTGAGCCAAGCACAAACCACTGGATTTAGTAGAAGAATAAATGACTAGCAGATTAAAAGAGCCTACAAAATACTGGTGGTCTGGCTCAAAGATCTAGTGGACATTTCTGGAGTTAAACAATAGGAGTCAATGACCATGGTCACAGCAGAGGCCTTGACACAGCCTCCACAAGTTACATATTGGATCTTCTTCCTGTACCTCTTGGTATCTGCTGCCTTGAGCAGTGACAGACAACTTTGGTGCCTTCCAAAGAGGAAGGGCAGAGAAAGAACAGGCCCCCAGCCTTTTCTCTTTTTTTTTTTCACCTTTTTACACTATGCCCTTCGTAATTTTAAGGATTTCCCCTATTACTGATAACATTGGGTGCTCACAGAAGGTAACACATTTTAAAATTTCAGACATTACAAAAAGATCTGCCTTGGGGCATGAGCATTGAAAATAAAATTAATTAAAATTATACCAAAATCTTCACTGGCCCACAGTGGGTTTATGTCATATCAGAGACAGTATTTAAAAGAAAAAGTTAACACTTGTGTGTCAGTCTACTCAACAGATAAACCAAAACAGCAGAAAGATCAGAGTTACAGCACGAGGCAGCATTGGATTCTGAGTGGGAAAAATTTCCTAACACCATTAAAACATCTTCTTTGTCAAACCAAACAGCTCACAGTCACTCAATTCCAGCCCAAGCTGTAGGCAGATTTCAAGTCTGCAGGGCCATATCATCTGGAAGAGTTAAAGCAGAACCTTGTGTCTGCAGGGTACCTGGCACAACATACCTTGGTCCTCACCTTAGAATAATAGATAACCTGTGTTTAATGCAGATTAAAAAATACAACTTTCATTTATGAGTTCACTGTGATTTATTTATCTACTCTAAAATAATTTGAGGGTATCAGTCTAGTTGGTGGTGACTGATCCATTATTCCTTTGATGTTTGACTCTTGACGGACTGGAAAAGAACCATGAACACAAAACTTAAAGACATCCTGTCCTTCACAGGACTGAGGTACAAGGAAAAGCTTGCACAATTTCTGGATGGAGTGAGCCTTCCAGTCACCAAGACTACCAATGCTGAAGTCACAAGGGGGAAAAAAAGGGAGGAAAAAATCTGCTTCTTCCAGCATTACTAATCAAGTACTAATGGTTATGACATGAACATTTTCTATGGCAGCTGGTGCATTGCTAAATTAATATATATTCCTTAATATATTTTCTGTATGTCTGGCATTATCTCTCTAGATATAATACAATTTTGCTGCTATAACAGAATAAAATACTACACATCCACTGTTTATAGAAATTCCTGTTCCTGCTCTGTCTTTACAGTGGACCGTACCACCTGAGTAAAGGAAGTAACAGCTTGTTTGTCAGTGTCCCAGCCACCTGTAAAACCCCTTGCTAGGAATCCTGGTCAAGCTGCTTTTAGGCTTTTGTCCTGTTGAAAAGATTCATTGAAAGTCTTGAATCAGCAAGAGGAACTTTTCCCTGATTTATACTGCATGAATATTTAAGAAACGTTCACACACAAAAAATATCTGATGGAAGTCTCCAGCTGGACCAATTACAATGGGCCCGCCAGCATCCTGCCCAGCCAAAACCTGCTCACCTGGCAGCTTCCATCTCCATCAGCCACAGAGAAACTTGTCCCCAGTTCATTTGCAGCTGGTCACTGAAAACCCCAAGTACTGACTCCTGAGTGACATTCAGGGAGCCCACCCTGAAAGAGAGCAGAAGGTGCCCTACAAATCCTCAGCAACTCAGCCTTGGAGGGTGTGAGGCTGCCAGGGAGAGTCATCACTTAGCCTGAGGATGAGGGAGGATGGGGGAAGGCTTGTCTTTAGGAGAATGTGGGTTATAAACTGTGCCAGGTTTCACCTTAAAAGAAAAGCATTATTTCTTAATTTTTCATAGAAGGGGGAAGAAAATACACCCACACAGAACTGGGTGAAAAAAAATGTCCCTCCTTGCCATATAAACCTGGGCTCTCTGACCTGGCTTACTCTACTGACCACCAAAGGCCACCATTTGGGTAGGAGGGAAGTTCTCAGGAAGAAAGTGAGACTTGTGGGACCCATGCTCACATCATTCCCTGAACACTGTTGGAAATGAAGGTGTGTGGACAATCTCTTCCACATGAAGTGCATTCCACAATGGAGACTAGCAACACAGAGATCATGAAACTTCAGATGTACCAAAAATAATAGTGTCACACATTTACACCCATCCACAAGGTAAAGCCTGTCCATCATCACTCTGCTCCCTGACAGGAGAAGGAGCAGCTGAGGCAAGTTCCTGGGGGAACCTGCTTGGCATTGGTGTTTTCTCAAGTGGGGTCTGAGCCACAAAATGAAGTGGAGCTTCCAGAGCCCAGCAGAGCTGCACACAGCTGTGCAGGGTACCTGCCCCCTACCTCTGCTACAGCACAGAATCGTGCGTGAGCCCTGCCAAGAAGCTGATCTGAGGTGCACCAGAGCACATTCTCACTTGAAAGACAAAGAAACTGAAATAAACAAAGAAAGAAGTTTTGTCTTTATGCGTACAACTCCCCGGACAGCAGTGCTTTCCCTCAGCTCTATATAACCAATAAAATAGAATTACAGAAACCACATTACTAAAATTTTCTTAGGCCCATGCATATTCCTGCAAGCATTAGGAACAGATTAAAACCAGAGCAACTAGTAACAGTGCTATCTCATCCAAAAGATTTGCCTACTAATGAGAGACTGCTTGTGCAATGCTCTGCCTTCTGAGGAGAAGCCAAGCACCAGGAGCTGCTGCAAGGCAGCCCTGGTGTGAGCAGTGGGGCAGAGGTGGTCTGACTGAAGCCCAGGGGGAGCTGCAGTGCCACCTCCCTTTTTGTCCTGTTATTTTTCCCTGCCCCATTCTAGCAAGGTATGCTCTTCTCCCTTTCTGCTTCCTCTCTGCCTCCTGCCAAAGTAGTTCAGGAATTAGCAGGGGATGCTCTTTGGCCTCCTTGTCATTACATTTAATTAGAAGACACCCTCATTTGCTTTGCTTTTGCTCTCCTACCTGGCAGAGTAATTTGCATTTCACAGGCCATTCTTGAGTCTTGTTCTTCCTCTGCCTGAAGTGAGCAGCACAGAGGGTCACACTGAGAGGCGCAGCAGCAGCAGCTGTGGCACAGGCAGAGTCGACAGCTGAAAGAACACCTGGGAAGTCTACAGGACTGGTTAAAAATTAATGAAAAGGGAAAAATGCTGAACATGCAGTAGGCCTGGGCTGTCTAAGGTCAGTGCAGACATAGAGAGCATCACAACTAGGTGGCACACGGAGAGCAAACTGAACCCTAAGCACCTCTCCAACACAGAGTGATAAGAAATTCGTAGCAGTTGTATGATCTACGCCCTTTGCATGTGCCTGGAATATCTGGACAGCAAATATAGCTCTGGAATGCCCATCTCCTCCTCGAATGGCACTGCAGGGAGACAGCAGTTCTGTTTCCAGGTCCCTTTGTTGTCAAGTTGTGCCAGTGCTGCTACCAAGAGCAGTAACTCATACCAGATCCAGTGCTGAGTCATTTTTTGGCTTCATTGCATAATTTGCATCAGCGGTATCATAACAAACCATCTGCTTTCAGAGACCAGACATCTTTGCAACACCATGCCCCATACCATAAGTTAGTAATACGGCAACTCTCATGGGTGCCCAGATGAAGATAATCACAAACACTTCCATAATGTTTGAAATAAATCAAATCTTTCAGGAACAGTCACCTTCTCAGTGAATGCTAAGAGCTTTTCAGATCTCTGCTATAACAGCACAGATTCAATTGAACCATTTCAGATTGCTCTTGACCTTGCTTTTGTCCCAGCCATGCTTCCATGGCTGAAGCTTCCAGCCTTCAATACTTACAAGTGAAATTTGAAACTCTGGATGTGCATAAGCTTTTCCTCAGGCCCACTCTTAAACTAACTTGGAATTATTAAAAATACTAGTGGGCCAGGAAAAATACGTATGTTGCTACATCGAATCCTAAAAGCGATTCACTGCTGAGGAGGCAATCTAGGAACAGAATGATGAGAAGAATCCTGTCTGCTCTGTTTCTTGCCACCTGTTCACATGAGGCTTTTTTAGTCTGGCTCACTTAAAGAAACAGCAGTCATCTGGCAGAGCTGAAATGCAAACACAAATCAAAATGCCAGCCTTGGAATTTGTTTTGCCTAGAGATCTACAGAGATAGGAAAATATGATAACTGTACAATTCACAAATTCTAGGAATTTCAATAGAATTATCTATAAGCCATGCTAATTACCTTGAAAGAAATAATTCAGAATCTGCTCTCTTTCCTAGAAAATATCACTAGGTTTAATAAAATTTGCAGTATCTAAAGTTTTCTTCCATATTTTTTTGCCTAGATAGGGCACAAGCAAAGAAATCAAATTAATCCCTCATGACAGCATGGGAAATAAGGAATGCATAGTAGATATAGGCTTTAAATGCTGCAGTAGAGAGGCAGTTTTATAGGAAAAAAATTGTCTGTCTGTACATGGTTTTGCTGTACACACAAAAGCAGCTGCATTACAGAAGGTTATTAATCAAATAGGCTCAGCACTTTAATTTCTAATCCCCAAGAAATTCTAAGAAAACCTCAGTCTAAAGAAGTCACAGTTTTGAGTAAACTACTTGGAAGCCATTACATGTTCTCTGAAAAAGGTAATTTTTCAAGCTATTAAATCAGCCCATCTGAAAAGCCACCTATTTTCCTCTCACTCCCACAATTTTGTCATCCTCCTCCCCCTACTTCAGTCCTTGTGCACCTGCTGGTTCTTCTTGCACCTTTGTAAGCACAGAAAAATTAAGACAGACCTAACTTGGTTGTGCAAGCTGATTAAAACCAGAGGAGGAGAAGTGATGTAAAGAACCTGAATAAAGTTAATCTTGGACTAATGGCTGTATTCATCATACAGAAGAAGAGAGAGCATTTATGGGCGGGCAAAGGGGGTGAAAGAAAACTAGCACAACTTGGAGAAGGTGCAGAGAAACAGCCAGGGAGTATCAACACTCCAGCACATCGTGTTCACCGTGCTCTGCTACTGTGAATCACTGCACAAGGTTTTATGTACCAACCATGGCCATTCAGCCAATTTAAATTGTATTTCCTGTAGTGACATGCCTTTGAAAAGAGACATTGTTCTGACTGAAATGTTTTCTTTCACTCTCACTTCTCCCATCTATTCAGAGTCAAAGCAAATTATAGCAAAATAGAGCCTTCAGAATGGCTGAAGCAGATTGTTATATGGCTCCAGTTAGCTCAAAGAAAAGAACAAAAAATATATAGTGGCAGCACTGCCTTTCCAAGACACAGCAGAGATGGATGCTGGACTGGGAATTACACCATTGCTGTATGTATGGAATGCACTGGCAAGGGGTTCTTTGCAGAGAAGACTGGCTTTAATCTGAATCCACCCCCTGCTTGGTATCAGTATAGTGTTAAATTGAGTATGGCTGGGTCCATAGCAAATGGGTGGGCTTTGAATCAGGAAAAAGCCAAGGTTCCTGTTCAGATAATGTGGCTGCCCACCAACTACCCCTCAAATTCAGATTAGACTGCAGGGACCACTTTTTCTTTCTGTGTTTATGCTCTACCTGCATTGCAAGCTTCTGGCTGTAACCTCAAACAGTAATAAAAAAAAAGAAAGAACAAAAACCCCATCTGGAAACATGACGAAGACTGCAACACATTTCTCATTCTGAAAGAACAAAAACCCCATCTGGAAACAGCAGATATGTCAAATTAAGAGAGGATAAAATGATAAAACCTTTTATGCTATTAGTACTATTGACTTGTAATCTCTTGATGCAGTTTAGATATTATGGAATTTCAGACTTAATATTCTACCCAGAGGATGATATAAAAGCCATTATTGATTTCCACTCCCTATAAGCAGACTTCATCTCTATGTAAATTAAAGACTGTATAATATATTTCACAATATAGATTAGTTGTCATTCAAGGGTTGATCAATTCTCATACCAACAGGCAAGTTCCAGGCAATAACCAGTGAACACCCAGCTCTTTCTTCTTTCTAACACCCAGTGAAATCTGGTTAGGCCTTTGCCCATTAACACTCACATCTACAGGCTCATCATCAAACACCATAAGGAAAATTTGGGATGTATTTCTTGTGAGAGGAGTGGTGTACACAGCAGTGCTGCAAAAAGCATCACTCACCATCATTGTCCCGGGGGAATAATTACCCCCCTTTCTATTCCCCTGAGGAGGACAGGGGAAGACAGCAATGTCTTTCACCTACCAACTACACAAATTCTTCAAATATTTGGAGAACTTTCAGAAGAGGGAAAGTAAAGCAGCAGCATCCACATGATAAGTTCTCCCACGCAGCACCCCAGCCAGCTTCTCCCCTAGCACACACGTGGGGAGCAGGGAACGTGGGCACTGCCAACCGCTCTCCCTGTACCACAGCGAAGTGTTTCCTATGTGCTCTTCCCTTAGTGACCAGGAAGAATTTGTTTTCTCCTCCTCAGAGCGATGAAGACTGTGGTCTCAATCATTTGGCAGGGGAAAGCTTAAACCCACCATGAATGTCCTTGTCACACACTGGAGGGAAAAAGCCAAATGTTACTGTAGGCATCGGGGGCCACATCAAGCCTGGAGCAGCTTGGTTTGACCCTGCTGCGAGCAGGACACTGCACAGGAGAGATCCTGAGGCATCCTCCTGCCTGAACTACCCTGTGATCCTATGAAAGAGCAGTGGAAAGGCTTTCTGTAAGAGTGGCTTCCACCACACAAAGAAGCAGCACTGGAGTCTAAGGAAACAGCATTAGCTCTTGTTGCTGAACATGTTTCCCTTCCTGACTAGGGGATGGGTTTCAAATCACCTCCCCATCCAAACCCGTGCTGCACACAACAGAATGTGGGGAAACTTAAGTCTGCCCCCTTCTGACCCTCCAGTCCTTTGCTAAAAGGCAGCCACAAAACTCTCACCTCTTTGAAAAACAGCCTTACCAAAACCAGCAAGGCCCTCAGATTATTTCTCATTAGGCTGCTGATAGGCTTTAGAAAACCTCGCTGCATGGTGAAATTCAAAGCACATCACCCAAGTAAAGTTGGAGAATAATCAAGGTTTTCTAGTTTCGTATTAGGCTCAGCTCCAGCCATTGGAAGCCTGATGAAACTTGCTGTGCAACTTTTTCTTTAGTGATTTCTATGACCTTGCCACTCAGAAGCTGAACAGCACATCCACTTCTAATCACACATCATTTTCCCTGTAAAAAGACTCATGATTTTTAACTCAAGCACTGCATTCACAGCAACACAGTTATTAAGCATTGATGGGCAGTATCTGTAGAGCTCAAGCACCCAACTGAAAGCAGTGGGCACAAAATGACACACAAGAGGATCCCTCTGAACATCAGGAAATGCTCTTTCACTGTGACCCTGGCTGGGCACTAGCACAGGTACCCAGAGATGCTGTGGAGTCTCACTCCTCGGAGACAATCAAAAGCCATCTGGACATGGCCCTGGGCAAACAGCTCCTGCTTCAGCATGACCTCCAGAGATTCCTTCTCACCTCAAGCCCCCTGTGCTTCTGGGAATGAAAAGTTTAATACATCCAACATTAAGCAATTCATATCCCTCTCCCAACTTCCTTGGAGGCCTCCTCTTCATCACCTCACAACCAGGGCAGGCTCAGGGAACTTGTGACGACATTTAGAGGAATGTCTCTCCCTCTCTCTAACTCAGACTTCTTCATCTTCTCTCTGTCTTCATACAGTTAAATTTTAATTCGAACAAGCTCTTAAGATTGCCCCGTTTGTCCACTGGAGGTCAGTCTCTTGCTACGAAAGACTGTCCCTCTTACCTGGTGGGCCTGCAGGGGACAAATCTTACAGCAGCACCTCATTTTCCTGTCACATGATCTTAAGGCTTTGGGTACAAGATGAGAAGTCCAGTGCAGTCCATAGTGGAAGGTTGCTCCTGGCATGTCCTTTCCCTGTCAAAGTGACACAAAGAATTGCAGGAAGCTCAAACATAGTGTTTTCCCAGCTATTGAGTAGATTCGATCCAAAAGCTGCAAGTGCCCTCCTGCAGCTCTCCCACCACCACTGCAGCATTGCAGGAGCCAAGTGCCAGACTCCTCTCTTGGGTAAAAAAAGCATCTCGTTGGGCAGGGAATTCCTAACTGACAAATGAGCATTTTGAAACATTTTCACGCTTTCTGCATTACCTGGCTTTGTATGTAAATCAAACACTAAAGTGCAATTACCAGCCAACAGATCTTTACTATCTAGTAAATCCGACTTGGCTCGTGTGCCAGGATGAGCTCCAGAGAAGGCGGCTGTTTCGGCTGCTGCTCAGGCTGCGTAGGAGAGGTGCTGCACCACGCTGCTTTCAGCAACAGCCGCTCATTAGCAAGGCTTCCTCAGCTACTGCCAACACTTTGCCAGACATTCAGCACAAAGATAGGGATGTTTGCCTCTCCCAGGCTGAGCAACAGATGATGTTGAAGGATGGCAACAGCAGCGAGCGGGAGGCAGGGAGTGTGGCAAGGAAGGGTGAACAGCCACGAGAACGGGGCTGTTTGGCAGTCACACGCAGAGCACACGCACTGGAGCCCATACCAGTACTTTAGCTTGGATCAGAAGCACTTTGGAAGCAAATCTGCTCACTGCATCTCTCCATGCTGTAATTCCCATCATGGAACAGCACGTGAATTCAATTCCTGCCAGATGCAGGCAGGCACAAGACCTGCTCTCACTACAGCTCCAGGCATTCAGTTTGCATGAAGCAGAACTGAAGCCCAGCACCTGCCGTGCCCTGGTCTATAGAGTGGCTCCCTTTGAGCCCCACTTCTGAGTCACCTGCACATGATCTCACTGGCCAGCTGACAGCAGGGCTGTCTAGGCTGCACTTTCAGCCATCAAGACTGATCAGATGAGACAGTCCCCAAGCTGTGGATTGCAAGACCTGGAGCTTTCAAGCTCTATTTTCTTTAACTGCCATGCTAAGAAATGAATGGTGCCTGCTGTATCTTCAGTTCTGTTCTGTCCTGCCAAGAGCACTGATGTTCTCAGAGCGAAATTTTGTTTTTTCCATCCCACTAGCTCTCCATTTCATTCCATATCATGTTTCCTAAGGCAACAACATTTTTCTGCATCCTTTCGACAGCTGATACCCCTGTTAGCATTCAAGCAGTCGGGTGAGAATAAATGGTTGCAGCCCAAACCCAGAAAGAAGCAATACCTGCAGCAGGCTGGTAATTGCAGCAATTGTGCAAAGCTCACATCTGGAAGCCTTAAAACAGAGCAGCACTTTAGAGATGTCCTTTAGCCACACATTCTTTTTTATATATCCTACCACCCTGAGTATAGTATGTTTTGCTTTCTGAGCAGAACACATTATCAGCTCACTAGACTACTTAAGCAATTTTTGTATTCATGAATTTTAAAAAAGACCTATTTACTATTTAAAATGTCAGCTTAAGTCTATTCATCCTAATCAGGTACCGAGACCAGCAGTGCTGCCAGTGCCATTTGTACCCTCATGTCTCATCTGATCAGTGAAGGAAATAAAAGCTGAGGCAGGCAGATGGCTGAATCAAAGAGAAAGGTCATTGCATACTGCAGCTGATAAGGTGAAGAGAATAAAATTGGGAAGGTGATCTTCAGGGAAAAGGTTAAAATGTAGCCTCACCATTTGGAGGCTTCTGTACGGAGATAAAACAAAGAGAAGTATCATCAATTTCACTGAAGCACTTTCTCCTCTTGTTTAGAACAGAAAAAAATCTGGACCTTTCTCTTCTTCCCCATCTCTGTTATAAAAATCTTTATTTTCTACCTCCCATTTAAGAGACAAAAGAATGCCACAGATCTGTGCTGTTATTCTCCCCATGTAAGTGAGGCATCCATGCTTAAATGCTTTTTCCTGGCTAAAACAGTAAATAAGCATCAATGTTATAGACAACTCCCACATCTCTTCTCAAATAATTCCAGCTGTTGGCAGCTGCCTCACCATTTGGTGTATTTTAACTAGGTTTGAAAATCCCTAAAGTAAAGATTTATTATCTCTTTCAGTTAAGTATGAAGTAAATCTATCAAGCCATATAAATTATTCACATAAATTCTAGATACATAGCAAATAATATAGGACAGGAAGGGCACCACAGAGAGGGATGCAGCATTCTTTACTTAAAAGCCTGTGGTAGACTTAAATTCAGTTTTCTAAGCAGACCATGTCAACTTATAGAATAAAGATAGCTCTTAAAAATTTTTAAAAGCATGGGTTGTCATGATAGTCACTGGGGGTTTTGAAGAGAATACAGGAGATGATCAAAAATGGGAGACTCTTTCAGGTGAGCATTTGGCTGATGGCAGTCGGTTGGGTTTTAACCCAACTTTAAGTTTTAACTTTCATATTTTTCAGATTCTGTACCTCCTTAGTGTGTGACTCTGAACTTCATATAAAGTGTTAGCAAGTTCTCACAGTTTAGTTAGACAAAATTATACTTTTCCAGCCCAAAAACCAAGGACACCATTGCAGCTTCAGGCCAAAAAGGTATAAACAACAGCAAATTGAGGAGAGCAATCTGGGAGGATGGGACTTCATAACCTGAAGCTGTAATTGGACAATGAACCCCAATATGTAAATGGACCAAAACTTATAAAAGTGTGAAGACTTGTGACTTGGGGTCCATCTTGGGCAGAGCCTTGGCCTGCTCTTGTACTGCCCAAGGTGTATCCTTTGAAGGCCTTTCAATAAATACCTACTTGATTTCTTTAACACTGTCCAGCCTCTGCTCCAGGTCAGCCTCTCAAGGCATGAGTACAAGGCAGCAGTCTGGCTTATCTTTCTGTAAACATTTGTAAAATGTCACAGTGGTGCTTTGCATCACTTATGCCAAATCAGTGACTGGTACTGGGAGGAGCAGTGAGCCGGCAGAACCCAAGTATTTTAAGGTAAACCCCACATGCCCCAAGGAACTGCAGACATTTATAACTAATCAAGCTCACATCAAGCACTGCACACATTATACATCTTAACAGTCTCAACACAGTCAGATTAAATATTCTTATGAACCTAGACAAAAGTATATAAAAAAGTATATATAAAAGCATAAAACCTATACAGCAATACAAAAACTTTACCATCTGCTGTAAGGAAAGCTTCTAAACCTTTGTTACAGCAAAATGTGCCGTAAATACAAATTATATAGAAATAAATTTGTGGGGAAACTTTAACAGCCATCCTTGAAAGCATTACTTTGGTTGTCATTCTGAGCATATGAAGCAAACAAAAATCCTTCTTCCTCAAAGACAGAAATAATGATTACAACATAATGGCAACCATAAGCAGTGTACCCAGCTGTGTGAAGACAACTTAAGGAGAGTTTTGGGAAGCATAGTAAATTTGGAATGAAACACAAACAGAACAGAAAAACAAACCACTCCAGGTGATGCCTTGTGAAGGCTGACCTAGTACAGAGGCTAGACAGAGTTAAATAATAAAGTAGGGATTTATTAAAAGGCCTCAATGGATACACCTTGGGCAGTACAAGAGCCCAGCCAGGACTACATCGAAGATGAATCAAAAATGGTCACAAAATGGACAACTGGTCATGGGATCCCTCACTTTTGTAAGTTCTGGTCCATTAGGAAATTGTCTAATTATAGCTTTAGGTTATGAAGTCCCATCCTTCTTGGTTTTCTTTCTTCAGTCCACCATTGTTTATGCTTTTGGGCCTGAGATTTGGATTAGTTGTCCTTGGTCCCAAGCTAGGAAAGGAAATTGTTTTGTCTACCTACTCTGTGAAGAGAGTTTACCATCCCCTAATATGAAGTTCATAACTACACACTAAAGCAGTACAGAATCTGAAAAATACAAAAGCTAAAACCTAAGGCATCACAGGTATAGCTGAAAACACCCCAAAACCAGACCGAGAAAATAAATACAAACAAACATGAAGGAGCGTCTCAAGTGAGAATAAGGTGAGGCCTCACATGGTTCGGATAAGCAGCAACTTTAGAAAGGCTTAGCTTAGTGATAAAGTGTTACTCTATAATAAATCCTACTTCCGTCATGCTCCTACTACCGTCATGCTCCCCCATGGAGAGGAAAAGCCCTGTGCCTTGAATCAGCACCCTTTCTAACACCCATTTGTACCAGTACACTCACAGAACGAGGATCTACCCAAGGGAAAGACACCATGGCCATCCAACCAAACCCAGGTCCTGCTGAAACAGGGAAGGGGAATATCCTTGGCTGGTAACGTGCAAACCATCTACTGAAAATCAGGAGGACGAGACTCACAAGAAGAGGCGGCAGAGGGACAGGCTGCAGGTGACAGCCCATGCTGGGCTGTGGAGTTCAGGAGAGCAAGGACACTGCCTCCATGGCTGGTGACTGCATCCAGTTTGTGAAGGGTGACCGGCCATGGTGGGCATGGGCCGCTCAGAAAGGAGAGAAGGTGACTGGTAAGGGTCTAGAAAGCTAAACTCACTAGAGAAATCAAATATTAACAGCAGGATGACTCAGGAAAACGTCACTAAAAAATTCATCAGCACTGGCAGATACTAAGAGAGCACCTGATTTCCAGGAAGAGAGGAAAGAGATGAGTTCTGCCACCCCCCTCAGTGTAGTTGACAGGACTTCTGTTTAGAGTTGCTGCCCCAGACAGAGAGGACAGGCTGTCCAGTATGAACTGGCATTAGGGTAACTCAGGCAGATTCCCAGGCCCCTCTTCCCTCCTCTACCTTACACTTGACTGGCAACAAGTGACTGCTGAACAGAGCCGTTTTCACGTGGTGCAACAGCACAGAGAGACTGAAATGCGAGTGACTCAGAAAGGCAACAGCTTGAGACAAGCTGCTGAGACATCTGAGAACAGTGGCCCTCACCTGTAATCTCCAAATCACTCTGCACATAACCCCTTGACAAGAGAAAAGCACAGAACTCCACCCTACTCTGGCTAATCAGATAAGAAGTTCTCTATTTATCTGCAGCAGTAGGAATAATCTCCAAGAGACTACTATATTTAGCTAAGAATCTTAGGGGCAACTTGTCTTCTTACGTAGCTGAAAAGCTCAGCCCAGCAAAAACCTGAGAGCACTTTCCTCTTGTAGGAGTGCACATCTATGTCACCCGCAGATGAGAACACATTTCTGCAGAAAAACTCACACAGACTTGACAGCACATGAAAAGAGATTCTTTGCATTTTAGTAGACAAAGCAAGATACGAAATTCCATCTCCCTGCTTTATACCTAAAGGACTTCTTTTTCTCAGGGTTCTTGTTCCTTCTCTTCATCTTTTTAACAAAAGATGGGCAATTGGGAACCCACAGTCCTTCTGGAGTAGCCTAAATTCTTTTCAAGTCCAAGGAAACTGGGAAGGGTGTTCAGTGATAAGCTCAAGTCTCTCATGACTGTTCTGCAGCAGACACCAGGGCCTGAGGGATTCTAGCAGGGATCATAATTTATTTTTATTCCCTATGTATCACCTGCATTCAGGTTTTAGCACCTGAATGCAGATCTGCCTCAATATGCTAAAAATCCTTGGACTTGAGTTCATGTATGTATGGACTCACTCTTAGCAGGAATGTTTCAGACTCAGAAGTAAAAATCCACACCCCCACAGGGCAAGCATTTTTTCCCAAAGCAGACTACAGCAGGCTGAATTTCTGTGTGTTTTTTCAGAAGGAAAAGGTGTAATGTCACCTTGAAGAAAATTCACTGTAAAAAAACATCTCTGGATAAGCTGTTCCAATATTTATTTTACTTCTTGGTTAGGAACTAATACCTCAGCTCAAAATTTAATTTGTACAACTTCAGCTTCCAGCCACAGGATTCTAATGAAGTCTTCATTATTATCAGGTTTACACTCAGTTCAGTTCACAGTGAGATTTTAAACACTTTTAGAAATTACATCTTTGCTGTACCCTTATGTTGTTCCAAGGGGAAAAGAACACCTCTTCATTATTAAAACAGTGCCCAGCACAGGAGAAAGAACACAGCTGAAAAATACATCAAACACCAATGTTCCAAGGAGACATTTCCTTTCCTCCCAACTCCATCTGCATACTGCAAATGAGCTCAGTTTGGAGCTTCTTCTCAACACCATGCATCCCCTGTTACAATAAGGTGTTTTTCTCCTCCCTTCATCTTGGTAAAGAGAAATCTCAAATACCCAAAAATCCATTTCAGTTTAGTTCCATGAAAATTCTTTAAAATTGAAAGAACAACCACAAAAGCTGTAGAAGCAGCATGCTGAGCATCAGTCCTAACTCAAACCAAGCTACAACAAGCACTTAAAATGCTTTATTAAGAGAACCTTTGAACCAAAAAATTTCAAGTTTGCATATTCAGTTTCTATGTAGAATTGCTGTCTAAGAATTCTAGTCTAAATTATTTGAATTAAGTTCAAATCAAAAAGTGGGAAATTTGAGAGAAGGAAGAACTGAGAACCAGAGGTACTGGGGTTTTTAGTTGAACAGAATAAAGATTAATTTATTTTCCCAAGAAACAACCAAGTCTAAGATGCATAAACAAATCTGTTTAATTTACAATTAACCTACTATATTGCACAATTGGTTTATGTAAGTTCTTCCCAGCAGGATGAAAAGCCTCTCCTGGCTTTAATCTGATCACAATTAAAAGATTAAATTTAAAGTATTTTTCTAGTAGGCCTACATGGGTTTGTATTTTAAAGTATTGTGCTGGGCGTCACTAACCTACAAAGACAACTTCTTATTAAAATAGTGGGCAAGAAGATTTGCTGATGTAACCTGTGTTTTCTGCCTTATTCTTTCTGGAAGCAGAGCTGGCCTTTAACACATTTCACTGGGGAAAAAAAATCCCTAAAGCTACCTGTAGGGAAATTCATACCTGCTTAGACCAGCCACGAACTTGGAGCCTGAATCAAGTCTGCAAAAGAACCAAGTATGGATGTTAGCAGGAGCAGCAGTACCTCAAGGGAATCTGGTTTTGTAGACTCCATCCCTCATCCCAGGAACATCATGCTTTGGGATCAGAAATAGCATTTGGAAGTCTAACATTTTCACTTCTGTTACTGGTAAGTTAAAATAAAGATTAACAGCAAAATCTTACTAATCTAAGGAAAGAAACACAGGCTCAAAAGTGAGATTTTATTCATATTTGTTACTTATTCACAACCCAAAGTATGATAAAACTGATAAAAACAGCCTAGAATAGTGTTTACATCACTAAATTCAATTCACATTTCTTCCATAAAATACCAAAAGGAAAATGACAACATTGCAGGTTCAGAAAAACAGGTTGGCTACTATGACTGAAAAATCTACACTATCTTCACTGGTCACAACTGATCGCTTGTTTAATGCTTATTATTTAAAATAAGCACAAATTACAAAATTTCAGACACACCCAACTTCTGTGCTCATAAAATATATCTTCTGTCATATCAAATTTCAGTAGATTGGAAAGAACTTTCTGCTGAAACATTTCATTTCAGCATGTATCAAAAGAACATCGAGAGTGCTCTCACCACCTAGGCAGTGACGTAACACTGAGGTCCCAGTTGCACCTTCAGCTTCCTCTCCCAAGAATCATTTTGCAGGGCCACTGTGCAAGCACACCGTGATGGTAAGGACAAGCCATGTCCCACACAGTGCTGAAAGCCACCATCAGGCTACAGACTAAATTCTGTCTTCCCTGGTGGACACACAGACCTCAGACGCCAGGACACAAAATAAAGCACACTTCAGCTCTGCATTTTAAGGCAAAGACAAAACCAGCTGCAACTGGGACAGAGATTATCAAGTACCTTCAGCTGCCCCTGGTTACCAAGAGCAGTGGTTGCTCACCACTATGCAGAGATTGGTCATACTTTGTGTGATAAATTTTAACACCAGCCCTGAGGCAGCACGTTATCCCTCTACCACAAAGGCAGCCACCAAGGATTGAAAAATCATATGCAGATTAAACAGCAATGCAGTAGCCAACAGTTTGCATGCAAACATCGTGTTAGACTGTTACATTCTCAGGACTAAAACTGTTAATGGTGTAAACACAGGTTAGATAATCACCTTCCATTTCTCTTTTTATTTTACGTACTTCTTTTAAGAACAGATGGGGTTGCCTCACAGAACAAAGGAGGTTTACCAAATGTTAGACCTGGAATTACACAGACTTCTGTTACAAAGATTAAAACTCTAATCTGGTAAGGAAAGAAATCTTCCCCCGCTATGAATAAAATTTAAAAGCCTCATTAGGCAGAGCAGCAGCCTGACTCTTGGTCCAGAAAAGAAAAAAAACCAAAAAACCCAAAACAAACCAAACCATTTTAATACCATACAGCTGATAAAAAAATGGAAAACAAGGAAAACAGAGACAGTCAAAGCAGGCTTTATGGCAACAACTATGCCTAGGAAAGGACAAAGAAAGTGATTGTAAATATATATATATATATATATGGCACAGTACCTCAACAGCCATCAAAACTGATTTAACTGCCCCTGTTTTATCCATGGGATGTACTGGGAAAGAAATACATTCAAAATAAGAGTTCTGAGTCAATGTGCTACACAACTACACATGTACAAATCAACAACAACAGAACTTATTTACACACATTTATACCTACAGGCGTAAAGACCAAGTTTAATACTTGTGAAATGTATCTGATTGCTAGATCCAGACTGTTCCAATCTTTAGTAATAGCAGTAGCATTTCTGCACTGCAACAGCCACAGGGTTTCCATCAGGTCTATTCTGCATCCAGTTGATCTTACATTAAGACTGAAAAGCTTTACAGGTATTTTCATTTCCATTTATAACACAGACATGCATCTGCTACCCAGCAGAGATCCCCCAACACTCTTCCCAACAAGCAGCCAGCAATTTAGAGCTGGTACTGTTACAGACATATCTGTCTGCTCACCAAATGTTCTTTTTGGATCATGTGGGGTCATTCTTCAAAGTATACATTTCATCATCTGCTACATTTTTAAGATAAAAAGGAAGATAGTATAAAATCAATTCTGTATGCATAAAAACTTAAGCCCAAAAGTGGTTAAAAATAGACTAAGGTGGGCATAATTAGTACCTAATAAAAAAGCTAGAAGTCACATTTATGAAACTCAACACTTCACTCAGCCATACAGGTAGCTGCCCTCAAAGACTAACAACCAGACCAATTCACAAGTATCTAAGTTGCTTACATAATTAAAAGAGTAAGATGTAAAGTCAAAAAAATATATTTTATCCCTTCAAGAACAGGAAAGTAAAATAAAATGCTGGTTCTGTAACAGTGCAACAACTGCATCATATTTTGCACGCAGCACAAGAGTTGCTACATTTAGTGGCACTTAAGTATTATGCAGTAAATACTGAAAGTAAGACAAGTTTCTGATCTGCATAAGCATAATCACATCATTATTACCAGAGTTGCTAAGCTACAGCATTCTGAATAATACCAATTCAATTTTAGTACTTCCCTCACTAGCCTTAACACATGTCAACGTCCTGCTTTACATCTTGCTAACAAAGCAATCACTGAAGCCAAGTATTTAATGTAGTTGCCAGCAGGCTTGGACCACGTTCAGTCTGACCAGTCGTTCTCATCAAACTCGGAGTCGTCGTCGGAATCGCTGTACTCCACGGCAATGCGCCTCGACAGGATGGTGGCCACGTCATTGCCAACGGGCTCGCGCTTCGCCTCCTGCTCACGCTGCTCCTGCACCTTTTTCAGCTGAATTCCTGCAGAGACAATTACTCTCAGACAAAGCTTTCCAGGCAAGAGATTTTATATTTGACACCGTTATTGGTTTGTTGTATCCTTACAAAATACTCAGGAAGAAGGAGGGGGAAAAAGAAAGCAAGCATTGAGAGAAGAGAGCCTCCTTGAGTAAGGAAGAGGGAAAGACAAAAAAGGCAGATTGGAAATAATTCTCAGAGACTGAATACTTTTGGACTTCTAAAACTGTCAACAATATGCTGAAGCTAAATATTCCAAGACTGCAGAGGTCATTTTGATCTGAAGATGAAAGTTTTCAAAACTGTATTTGGAAATACTGTTAGACCTATAGCTCCATATTGTAAGCAAGGTCAGGAAGAGCTCTGGTTAAGAGTAAGTCACTGGTTAAAAAAATCAGTGGGCTGAAGCCTGGTGTTGGGTAATTCAGTTCTTCTGAACAGAAGCAAAAATCCATGTACATGTACTGGCACTCTACATAATGAACACAAGTGCTGCGTTCATTAGATTATGTCCACACAAATACTAGAACACGCTTGACAAAGCTGTGCAGCTTTAGGTGCTAGAAAATGATCCAACCTCATGGCTGACAAGCGTCAGAATAGGTGTGTGGTACCTGTGGTTAATGAAATCTTCCCAGCTGGAAAAAGAAGCCATAAACTCATTTCAGTGGAAAACACTGTGCTCTCACTGAAAAAAAAGGAATACCTCAAACTCAGTGTGCACCTACCCATCCTGATGGCAGCCAGCAGATCGCTCCGTGCATCGCTCATCGGTGCCTGCTTCGCCTCCGACACCGGAGGAGCGTGCATGGGGGAGGAAGAGAGGGATGCACCTGCAGCAGGAGGGCCTGGAGGGGGAGGAGGTGGGCCAGGAGGAGGAGGAGCAGTGACAACAAGCCCACCAGAAGGAGGAGGATGAGTAGCTGCATATGTAGAGCCAGTCACCAGTCCGGAATGGGAAGGTGGCACAGGAAGCTGAAGGGGACTAACAAATGCAGTTTGTGCTGAAGGAATCATAGGAGGGGGAGGAGGAGGGGGAGGACCTGTAGGATTGTAGTAATCCACCATCTGAGCTGGGAGCATCCTATACAAAACAGAACAAAAACATTTAATGCATTCAAAGTTAGAACTTACAAAATTATTGCCCCTTAAACTGCACTCATCCAACCTCAGGTAAAACAAAAATCAAAAGCAATTTAAACTGGTGACTTAAATATGCAAGTGATTATACACGTAAGAATAGTCAAATATTGCTGATATATTGAGATTTAAGCCAAATATTGAAGTTAAAAGCAATGTCCTTTCAGCACTCTACGAAGTGAGCTTCTTTATCTTTATTCTCCTGCCCAGTTAAGTATGAAGCTTCATTTCTTATTAAACATCTACTCTGTGGGACTGTTAAGCACAAAGTCTTTGAAGAAGAAGGGACCAAGAAAACTGCAGACTATATCCTTCAATTCCATAGAAGGTCAAGAGGTAATAGAGGACACAGACATGGAGAACAGTGCAAAGTATGAAAGGAAATATTTACCCAAAGGTAAATGTATCTCATGTGCTTCTTCGGTCAAATTTAATGAGTTTAAATACCATTTAATTAAATTGATACATTTGATTGGCTCTTTAAATAGGAGGCACAGGGAAGAGCTCATTTCTTTGTTAAAATGTCATTGAAAGAAATCTTAATCAGAAAAAAAAAAAAAGAAAAGAGAATTGATAAGCGTTATGAAGTAGGTAAAGAACTAGATACAGGAGACAGGAGCTGAAGCAAAGTGACTGAAGACATTGAGTGGCACATGCCAGTGTATGACAACTGCAAGACCCCGACAACAGTCATGGACCTGAGGACTAAGCACCGGGATGTCTTACACACTGTAAACAACAGAGAAAGGGCAGGCTGGAGCAGTCCCTCCTAATTGAGTCATCTGCAGCACGATAGCCATGAATCAGGCAAAGGCTATCCCAGAATCAAGCAAGGATAACAAACCTTGGCTTGAATAGCAAAAAACAACACAGGCAAGAATGACTACAACTTTCCTGGGGTTACAACTTGAAAGTTTAAGCTATTTACACAAAAGAACAGACACAGATTTATTAGAAAACAGATGTTTTCTTGCAACAGGAGAACCAGAACTCTGGAGCAAGACCTCCTTCAGAATGCATTCAGGCAAAATATCTACACGGGCATCTCATAAATCTCTGTCTTGAATTAAGAAGCAGCATTCCTCCTGTGGCAGTACGGAATTTGTGTCTGAGGAGACTCCTTCCAATTCTGTCACTAGCTTCTCTAAAAACGCCTTTCAGGGATTTCAGGGATGCAACAAAGACTGCCAGATTAATCACAATCAACAATGCTCCTTCTGCACATTTCCTGAAGTTTAAAATATTATCCAAATTATCCTGTAACTGCTTCCTACTTTAAAGGAAAATTATCCCTTCTTCGATATTGTATTAGGCACCCTTAATATTTTACAATCATACTGACTTCACCAATACATGCTTCATTTAATACAAACTTGGTTATTTCTGCTTTCACTATTTCTTCACTTAAATTCAGTTAATACACAGAAACTAAACCAATTTTCTTCTGTCCTCCCCAAGGAGGTAACTAACGTATTTGGGGTCTCTTTCTTTGATGCATTACACGTTACAATGGTTATGAAAAACATACATTCCTCTGCTTTTGCCAAGAATCCACTAGAATAAATCAGACTTACCCATATTCTGCTGGTACCACAGGTACTGAGCTGTGCTGGCCATCTGAAGGCTGGGGTGGAGGTGGAGGTGGTTGCTGAGGTCTGTTTAAAGTGGCGTGTCGTACAGTGGTGGAGGGTGGTCTGTATTCATGCTCGTGGCTTTGGGATGCTGCCATGTACTGTGGACCATCTCCTGCTCCATAGGAAGGCATTGCTATCTGCTGATGGAGGGAATGATTCGGAGTAGCAGGATAAGAATAATCTGTAACATCGGATGCGTGGGACCTAAAATTAAAGTAAATTGATGCAGAAGAACAGATTATGTGAGTGTAACAGGACATTACCTAAATAACTGACAAAACAAGCAAAAAAGAATATAATCAGCATTATTTTTCTTGCAAGAGGATTCCCCGATATATCAAGTAAATTTATGACGTTTTCCCTTTTAAGTCCACAGAAAGCACAAGAATTTTAGTAGCCATAATGAAGCTTATGGTTTTTGTCAATGATTTTGACAGTCCACTGTTTGAAATAGCAATACTTACCAGCCTGCCTCAAGTTAACAGTGGCAGCAGAAAAAGAAAAGCAATACTACAAGCACTTGCAATTATGCAGAAGAACATATTTTACCAATGCAGAGAAAAACAATTTTGAAAGTTAGAAAATGCTTTTTATTTTGTTCACACAATTAATTTTGTTGGAAAGGCTTAAAGAAACTGGGAAATGTAAGTATTAGTTGAGCAGGGAGTTCATAAAGATACAAAGTCTAGGATGTTCTGTCAAATAAGCCCAAGAGAGGGAGCAAAAGGATCTTTTCATCCCATTACTGTGAAGACTTGTTTTAGTAATGAACAATGGTGCAGCCTGGCTTTTAGTGAACACAGTGAACTGATGCACTTATCTGTGAGACTGGAAGCAAGGTAAGCAACAAAAAGCCAGGGCTTTGAGCAAAACAAAATAACAAACCCTTTGGGCATTTTGTCCTCTTTCATGCTTCCTGCCTGTTCCATTTTCTTTGCGTCACTCATGAACTCAATGCCCATTTTCCTTCTCTCCCACTCTTCTTTTCTTGTTCTTACTTTTCTCACATTAATTTGCTGGTTTCTGTTTGGATTCAGCTTGTGTTTCTCTCTCTAAAGTACAATAAGTATAACAAATACATTGTAAATTGCCACAGTCCAAACACGGGGATGTCAACATTTAATGCTTAAGTCTTACAATTAGTAAACTAGAAGATATACTACCAATTTTATTTTTTTTTTTTACTTTAGCAGTAGAAAAAAATGACAGTAAAACCAAATGCACTTCTTTGGAACCTGACTTACAGAACACTGCTCATGCAGCAGCTGGCAGCATGAAAATGTCTCTCAAACCATTACATATTTCTGTATGTGTGGATTTTTTATAGCTTAAGACTACTCCAAGGTGAAAAAATAGAAAGCCCTCCCTCCACCTCACTACCACTCTCAGAATTAACACTTCATGGATGTAAAACAGATTTCAGGATTCCATCTCAAATGTTTGATTCACTGAAATGTAAAATACTCCATAATTTATAAAATATAAAAGGCATAATATAAGTACAAGGTATCTGTCACACAAACAACATCAAAACCCAAGAGACGCATCCTACAATTTCTGCTTAAAAAATTCCCACAGATTGCAAATACCACATATCTGCAAACAGCCAAATACATGTTGACATTGCTGGAAGATAAAAACAAATAATTGCAATATGATAATTTAAACTCGGGAATCTGGAGGCAAAGTGTTAAACCTGAAAAAAAGACTCAAAAAGTGTGAAACAGAACTCCTGATGAAAAAATCCACAGCTTTTGCTAGATCAACCTATGTAAAGCTTAGTCAGTCTGCAGTGTTTCATTAAGACTAACAGGAGACAAACTTTTGCATTAGAAACTGTAAAATAAAACTAAACAAACAACAGTTTTTAGACAGTGAGGGAGTCTGAATACATTACTGAAAGACCAATAGCAATATCAAATACTGTGTTTCAATTACAAGTTCATTACTTTTCACAAAGACCACAATACTGCAAAGTTCTGAGCAGATTTTTATCTTTTAATCTCCACTGTACAGTGGACTAAAGGCATCATTCCACACTCTTGCGGTAGCTGCCTCCTCAACTTAGCCATTCAACAATTTAAACACTTTTTCCAGCAGACCCTATTTATTTCTATGCTTACCGCTAGTACTTAATCACAACAGACAGAGGAAATAAGTGGGAAAATCCTCTGGTGAGACCAGCTTAGTGCAAAAACTAAGACTTGCACATCAGGTAGCTCCCACTGAGCTCAAAGGGAATCTCAGTCAATGAAGACAAATGCTGCTGCGTTATCTCCAAGCAGAGATTTTTGTTATTTCAAGCAGTAGCATCTCATCTGGTTTTGTAGCTTGGTTTTCAGACTAATATAACATCAAAAAGCTGAACTCTTCTTCCACTGAAGTATTCCTTACAGGCAAAAGTATTCTCGACTGAGTAGATCACAGAAAAATATTTATTAAGCTACCAGCAGGGCACCAAACAACAAACTAGACACTAAGGAAGAGCTACTGACATTATCTAGTAGAGGCTCAAATGCTTTGTAACTACAGCTACTGAAGATGAAACACAAAGCATGCAGCAAACACTTCTTTCCCTGCAATACATAACATTAAGAGGACAAAATGCTCATGTGAAGCTGAGGAAGAAAAAAAAATCATTACAGAATTTGTTATGTCGTTTACACTTCAAAATAAATTTGAAAAGAGTGTTTTAAACATGCATTGTATGTTTTGTCTAACTATTCCCATCCTGTAAAAACACCTAATTCTACTCAGTATTGCTGAACATACAACTGTGGTATAACAAACAGCTTTGCTGTAAACAGACCTAGTATCTGGGGACAGTGATCCCTCGGAAGATGCTCCATGGTACACACTTTGAGACAACCTGTTGTCAGGTCTAAGCTCTTTGTCATATGCCATCATATTCCACTCCTGGCGTCTGTTCCTGGCTTTTCTAACCTTTTTCACCTCACGGGTGGTGCCATCTATACGCTTTTGCTCCTAATGTCCAAACAAAAGAAATAAAGCATGCAAAGAGAGAGAAAAAAGGAAAGGAAAAAAGCTGGTTAAAATGCAGTTAGAGTGCATGAAAATAAGACCAGATTTACAGATGAAGCCAAGTCTTCGTAAAATTTCTCCGCACTAAAATAAGAGTATGCCCTTATGCTATGAACCTCATTAGTAGCAAGACTTTTGATTTGCCTTTGTTCTGTAAGGATGCATGTGCCACTGTCATGCTAATCTCCTGGTTTTCCTAATACAGAAATGGGACCAATTTCAAAAGCCAGAAAGTTGAACTTCTTTTGACATCATGTCTTTTATTTAGACGACAATGAAGCACTTTTAATTTTCATCTCCTGAAAATCAAGCTTCTGAGAATGTTAAATAAACACAGGGCTATTCTGGTTATTCATTATGGTCACAATCAACAGGGTCAGGGGAAGTATGGAGAAATTGGACACACTTTCCTATTCCATAGTCTATGTGAAATTATTTTTGTTTGTCTTAACTTCCTCTCTCTTCTTAGATTTAATTAACTACTGAAATTCCTCCTAGTTTCTCCTCATCATTGATATAAAAATGAATTACACTAATTCTGTCTGCAGTGAGTAGGCAATACTCAGGCCAGCAGAATATTACAGCTTGATAGGTTCATGACAAACTTGGCTGCTTTTATCCTTCAATATAACATCAGGCTCAACCAACATCAGTGTTTATCATTCCTGTTTATCTCTACCTCACTGATAGCAAGATCTCCTCATATTGGGACCTAATGCTTTCAAACCTTGGAAATGTTGTACTCACCTACTTCTGACTACTCAGTATGAATATAAAACTCCTACTGGTGGTTCTACAGAAAAAAATGAACAAGATTGCTCAATTCAGACTGAGAAGGGTCTGCTACTCCTTTTCACAGTATTCATGGGAGCATAGGGGTTTTTTTCAATCAGCTCTGGATCCTACACCTTTGATCTATTAGTAGATTGGTGTTAGGCTTTTGGCTGCTAGAAAAATAGTTTCTCAGGAAAGAATTATATTGGTATTCTGAGAATGCAGTCAGTGAATTGTATTAAGAGAAAAGCTTGGTCAAATTCTGGTAGGCAAGCCTTTTACTGGGGAATCTAGACCCATGAAATAAGGGATAATAGTTGGAAAGCCAGCTCAAGAAAAAGTTAATCACAGATGAACACAGGTTTTTTTACTCTGTCAAAGAGCACTGAGCAAATAATTCTGAAATAATGTGTTTGGCATCATGTAACTAACAAAAAAACTAACAAATGGCTTCCTTGTCCTTGTTTTGGATCTCTTGCTCGTTCATGCATATTTGCATGAGGGACCTGCTGACCCTCCTAACATTTAGAATGTCAGAAAAGACTTCTTGAAGTTCAACACCCAAATGTTTTGACAACTCTTGCTCATTTCTACGGTAAACAGATTTTTGGTCTGATTTATGTTTAATACCAATGATCATCTTGGTTCTTAATCAGTTCTCCCAAAATATTTTTCCTCCACAAACTTTTTAGAATCACACCCTTTTTATTTCTGATAACCACTTTTTCACATCAAATTCTGCCAACAGAAGATTTGGAGCAGAAAGGACACAAGATTTAGTCACGCTTTATTTTAAATATATATAGTTTTGCTAATTGCCATGGCTGAATATATGCTTGTTAAAAGATTTTCATCTGTCTTTTTCAATTATTTGCTGCAAATATTTTGGGTTTCTTTTAATTTTTGACTTTTATCCTGATTCCTGAGTCATGTTATATTTCAGAAGAAAGCTCAAGTAAGCATTTTCACTGAAAACACTTCATTTTGTCTTCTTTCAGAACAACAATTTGTCATCTGGGGATCACAACTATCTATTTCTTGCAAGATTTTAAATAAAATTAATATTCACCTTTTGACCAATATATGATGCTACTGGGAAGACAATCATTTTGATACAACTCCTGTACAGTCATGAATGTTTACATGACTGCTTACAGTTGTTGCTTATTATTTAGAAGTTTAGTTTTAAAGAGATCAGCTTTTTTTATGAAAAAAAGTATATAAAAAGTTTTAAAAAGTTTAAAAAATGTTTATACATGTGGATGTATAAACAACGAAAAATAAGCACAAAGCTTAGCTGGTTTTAATTGGATCAGATTTCAGCTGGACAGGTTGTTCCAGATCAGCATCTGTAAGCAGGCTAATGAATGCACTTGAATCCTTTTTACTCAAGCAGTACTAAACCCTACTGGTAGCAATATTTTGATTAAATATTATATCAGTACATCTCTAAAACATTAAATGTCTCCAGATCAGTGGGGCAGCCCTATTACTAGCAGCTGACAAAGCTACATGTACCTCCAAGAGTAGTTTTAGGTTGTTCCAGTAGCAGTTTAATTCCCTTGACAATGGTGACAGCTCTAGCTTTACAACCCAGGGCAAAGAGACAGAGTTGTAGGGGAGCTGAAGCCTTTCTAGATAATTACAGCTGGAAATATTTCTCAGAAAATTAAAGTAATATTAAGAGGAGTTACTTTTTTTAAACTAACTGAAATAGAAGCTGTGGCAGACAAGTGGGTGCTGTAGATTAGGCCAGAAAACAAGTCATTCATGTTGGCAGGAGATTATTTCAGCGAACACAAAACATATTAGAGCCTTCAAACAGGGATGAGTTAATTGTAAGTTTGATATTTGCATCAAGAATTAGCAAACAATATTTCAAGCATCTTAATAAAGAATTAAGAGCTAGTAATAAAAAGCAGCTTTAGAAAGTATTTGCAATACTTTCAAAAAACTGGAAGCACGACACTGGAGTATTTTCCTGACCACAAATTTATATAAGCCTATCAAAACACAAGTCATCAAGAATGATTTCTGAAATACAAGACTTCCAATTTAGAAATTTTTACTTGCTAGAATAGCTAGTTATTCTCAGATAAAAAGCCAGCACAATAAGAGCAAATCAGAACAGCTTATCCTTTGTTTATCACAACTGCCCTACCTACAGTCATTCAATTTAGAATACTACTGGTAAATACCAAGTCAAAACTACACTGAACTCTCAGACACTGATCTACAGAAAGAAAAAAATAGACTACACTAGATTTTAAACTTAAAGGATTAAAATTATTTTTTCTTCAGAAAAAGATTGCCTGAAAGAGTCAAATCAGAGGATCCCTGTCAGATATTTTCAATTAAACTGTATACAGAAACAAAAAGCATGATATTTGAGGCAAGAAAATTAAACAGCTCATAAACCTCCCGCTGCAACAGCTCAAGCACTTAGGGCAAATTATCAAAATAATACTGGAAAACTGATTCTCTGGTGCAGGGACTACTCTCAGATTTCACCAAGCACATAAAAAGTTGAGGTTAAAAACTAGCTGTATTTGGTCAGCTGAGTAAGATGGCATTTGGATATCTAGCTTGTACTTTGCTTGAACTATACACATTTATTTCATCTGCACAGTTTCTCAACAACTATCAAGTTTTGTGCTTCTGTAGAGCACAAATTGAGTAAAGAATTCTCATTTAATAGATTGAAAATTTAAATTCAGCTATCATATTGTTAATAAATGCTCTGGATTCATTTCTGGTTACTGCTACCACAAGGACAAGAATAAAAGAAAAAGGGCATTTGGTTCAGCAACTTGTGGAACAAAGTGCCTGGGACACATTTCACCCAAACCATCTTGCTCTCCAAAGGACACAGGACATGAAATGCTTGAAAACCATCTTCTGGAAATCTAAACCTGAGATTTCTTCCCATCACAAAGTGAAGTTTATCCAGGCAAACTCAAGTCTATGCTGCTTTTTTCTTAGTTGGACTTGGCATATATTTAATCAAATCAAATAGTACTCCAGCTAGAATTTATCAAGGGGTATTTCTGTGATGTATGGCTATAATACTACATGATTGGAATTGAGCATATTTGCATTTGTAGACTGTAATAAGACAATTAAAATCTACAAAAAATATACCATGGATAGAAATAAGCAGGATGTGTTGCCTAAGTTAAAGTCTAAAAGTAACTTATAAAAATATAAACTTATAAAAATATAAACTACTTATAAAGTAGTTTTGTAGAAATCATTCTATAGGAATAAAGAAATGCTCAAGTGATTTTTAAAATTCTTATAAAGGCATCTGTATTTTTTCCTTTTAAATCAGAATGGAAAAAATGGGACACTGGAATGGAAAAAACTCTAATTCCAACTCCTTTCCTCTCTCCATTACAATGTCTTTTTCTGGAGCATAAGAGGGCCATTTCTCTGGGTACCAATAAACAGATACTGGCAAAGGAGTCAAAACAGCGTCTTGGAAGATAACCACAGCACTCCTAAAATTCAATTTGCTGCCTTCTTAAAATAGACAGGACAAGCTATAAAAATGGAATGTACTGAATCTACAGCCACACAAGAGGAACAATCTTTCCATGCACACAAACTAAGTATGACCTGGAAATTTTTACGCTTGGACAACTGCACATAAAATTGTAATGTACAAATGTGTTATTATGTTTCTGCTTTTACCTTTTGTCTCCTCTTTTCTTTTCGCTTATCTTCAGTATCTTGTAACATTTTTTCTTTCCAAAGATCAAAAAAATAGGAAGGATCAGTATAGAACTTCAATCCATCTTTCTTATCATCCCTGGAAAAGCAGCAGAAGAAAAGCTAAAAATACATGAACTAGTATCTTTTAAATCCAGAAAACGTACCTTTGATGATCATCTGAGCCTCAAGCTGATCAATAACAACCCTTACTAACTGAAGGTCCACAAACAAATACCACCACTGTCTGTAGCAGCAGCAAAAACACGTCCTTTGGTCATAAATCCTACACATTTACCTTGCACTTAAAAATTCTTATTCTTAAAAATAAAGTACACTGAAAATGCTGTGCTATACCATTCTTAAGAAAGAAATAAATTGTTTATTGCAGATTGAGTTTTATCAATCTTGAAAAATCAAATCTCAATAATCAATATAGCTTTTCCCCTCCGTTATAATTATTAGGAAATACACTTTGGAAATAAAGGGTAAAGCACAAGAAGGTAAACAATCAATATTTCCTTACCTATAAGGTGAAAGAATATTCAGAGGTGGTGGTTTGTCACTTTGATTATAAATATCAGCCACGGGGTTCGGAATGCTGTTCTTTGAAACTACCTGCTGGTCTTGAACTGTTGAGCTCTTGAATGCTTTTTTCATGTTGATGTCCTGTAAGGATACTATTAGAAACAGAAATACATTTACCATACATCTGAAAGGAGTGAAAGTGGATACACAACATCCTTTTTTCACTAATTATTTGAAATATTTTCAGCAAGTTATCAAAAAGACAGGTTTTTCCTTAGTGGATAATCCTGATATTTAAGTGCAAAGGCATATAAGAATTGCCATAATGAAACAAATTTAAGTTTCACTTGGTCCAGAACCTCACTTAAAATAATGGGACCACTGACTGTATCTTGGAAGATGATATAAGAATACTGTTGCATACAGATGTCCAACCATTTCCCATTTTTATAAGGTTTATCCTGGAGTTCTAACAGCAGAAACACTGGCTTCAAGACTGACACAGAAGGCCTGGTATTCCTCTGGCACAGTGTGTTTTATAATTGCACATGCTACCTATACACATATTCCAGCCCATTCTAAGTATAATTAAATTACAGCAGCAGCAACCTCCTGTGAGAGACAGAGTTCCTCTTATCTCACTCTCTTTCAACTCCTATGTCTTTCCATATAACTAAACACTCCTTGCTCTTAAGTTTTGATCAAATCTTTACAGAGAGAAATACTTGCACTCTCATACTTTCAATTTATATTTTCACATACACAGCTCTGGGGAAAATGACACCAGGCTTTTCATTCTTTCTTTTCAAATGAAAGGTTGAAGTTGGTTTTAATTGTTCCTGTCACTTTTATCAAGGCCAATCACAATTTAAAAGCGGCAGTAAGCGTTTGATGTCGTCTTTCACCCCTAAGCACACTGAAATACAGCTTTTAGACTGCAGTTGAAGAGGATGTTGAAGTCTTCACTGGGTTGTCTACAATGACACTGACCACCCCTGGATTCAATCCAAGTGTTTTATAAGAATGTAAGCTGTAGGACTGGTGCAAACAAAATGCACCAGCTTAGTCTCCTTTTATTCCCATTGGCATTTCATCTAATACTTCTTCCCATACATCCAATTTATTGAGTCTCAAGGACAAACTGTGAGAAATTTCACAAGGTAAATGAACAGTCACAGCCAAAAATGTAGTATACTGATGACCTGAAAAAAGACAAAGGGATGAAATTTTACACTGTTATTGTCTGTCATAGTGGACACCAAATCCCACTCAGACTTCTCTGCCCAAATATTTTTGTTATCTGTGCTGAGGTCTTGCTTCTCATTCCAAGAATTAATTAGTTTCTTCTGTAACTTCTACAATAACAAAAAATTAAAAACAGAATATTTAATGTCTAATACTCATTCCCCCATTCACATCATCTGAAGTATCAAAACATCTGGAGTATCACTTCTGGAAGTACTTTCCATTTAAATCTGCCTGTAAGTAGAAGGTATTTCAAACAGATTTTTTAGATGTATATATCTGAATTGTTTCATTCTTGTTTGATGGAAGACACTCAAAAGAACAAAAAAAATTCTGGAGATTTTTTGAATGAGTTATTTCTATAGTTTTGAAAACTTAACCTCATTCATTTTAAAATACACTGCATTAGTTATAGCTAAGAATATAAGAAATCACTGATGCAATCAAATCTGAAGGGCTTTTTAAAACAACCTTGCAATTGACATTTTGCTTAAATGCTGAAGCTATCCAGAAACATTCTATTTCTGACAGTACAATAAATTATTATAAAGACTTCAACTTCTACAGTGAAACAGCTAATAAAACTTACTACTGACACTAAGGTGACAGCAGTTTGTATATACAGCTTATTAATATGAAGCATGATTAGTAATGCAAGAGTAACAACTGCTGTCAATTTAAAATAAACACTGATTAAATTCTCAGTCCATACACTAGTTTCCCCTTCCAAAATATTGCTTTTAATTATTCTCTAAACTCTGAAAACTAGCTGGGTGGTACTGCATAACACTAATGAGACATTAATGAGGCATTTAAAAAAAAAGGGGGGGGCGGGGGGGAAGCCCCAGCAAAACCAAAATGAGAATTAACATCATCTAGTTTGCTTATAGTACCAACATAATATGCCTCAAAAACTAAGCTGAATAGTGATCCCATAGGAGGTTAGTTTATGTTCCCATATAGCTCTTGACTCCTAAGACAGCAAAATGCAGGTGCTTGTACCAAAAAATCAGAGTGGTTTGCTTTGGAGGGGATCTTAAAGATTATCTCATTCCAATCCCCCTGCCATGGACAAGGACACATTTCACTTAATCAGGTCTCTTTGGAGACAGGGCATCTACAGCTTCTCTGGGCAACTGTGATAGTCTAACAGTTAACATGTTCCACAACCATAAAAATGACAACATGTAATAATTTCCAGACAGTGAGCAGCTAAAAAAGGAAGGCTAAATATTACACCATTATACTATTAAATATCAACACTAAAATTTAATGTTGGCACTAATAATTTGCACTATAAATATATAAACTACAAAAATCTGAATGGCACATGAAATATATAAGCCATATAAATAGCACTATTAAATATATCACAAGCAGTATTAACTACTACTAAGTCAATATTACACTACTGTACTGATATAAAAAGCTTCGACATTTTAGTAAATGTCAGGAATCATCTAAACAGGAAGTACAGGCATTGCCTGGCTCAGACATATAGCATGGAGGCCAAGATGCACGCTAACAGCTTTTAAAGCTAGACAGAGAAATGCTTTATCTACCCAAATAAGTGCTTTCAAACAGTACAATGAGGTTACTTAAATCCTTTGTTTTTACTGACTATTTATGAAGTGAATGACCAAGCTCATAAGTAGAAAATATTTTTAAAGGAAATACAGTTTCTAGTGAGTAGAACCCCCTAAAGAATTTCACCTAGCTGATCCAAACACAGTGCCTTGTTTAGATAGAGTATTACACGATCTCTGATGACCACAGAACAGACTAATGCACTAAGGCAGTTTGCGATTACCCTACTCTGAAACTGACAGGGACACCCAGTCCAAACTTTTTCCAGTATTCTGACTTACTCCCAGTAAGGTCTATATTTATTCATTTATGATTTACTACACTCACAAACTCAAAGTTTTCCTCATGAAAAAGGCAGCTTAATGACTCCGTTACTACAGGGCTTCTTGACTCAAGAATACTTTCACTTGCTCTGCTAAAGTGATTACTCCCAGCTTGCCTTACTGAGACAACGAGATGAAATATCGTTACAGGATTACTTTGAAAAGACAGAGGTTATTGTGCAATTAAATACTGTGCTCTTGTCAACATCACTTCTGGCTCAATGCTTTCATGCAATTACCTACCCTCTTCCACTGTTGAATCCAGCTGGGTGACTTTGACAGCAAGGCGATCAATTCTGTCTTGGAGGGAATTTGCTCTGATGTAGAAGCTGTTGGCCTCATTAAACAATTCACCAAATATGTCTTCAGCATGTTTGCCTGTGTAAGAAATAGACAAGGAAATCCTTCTGCTAGTGACTTACAAAACACAAGACAAAAGGCTTCAGTATCATGAAATATAATAAAACACAGTAGCTGTAGGATTAGAACAGCGCAGTTTGTCATTCAGCAAAATTTGAGGCATAAGATTTGTACAAAAAAGTCAAAATATACCATAAATTCTGCCTGAAGTCTATTCTTCTGGACATTCTGGTTAGCAGTCTTCTTAAAAACACAGGGAGACTTACAAATTCTAATCCTTATGTAGCTGAGCTAGTGCCAACTGACAGACAACTGAGCAATAAAACCTGCCTCTGTGATGAAAAGGCCTGAAGTTACTGCAGTCAATAAAAGCTTCTGAAGTAGATTTTGAAATTAAAATCTTGCAATCCACAGTAGCACAGGCCAACATCAAAATTAAAACACCATTATTGAACAGATAAAAACAGCAGCCCACTTACCTCTACAAATGCCAACTGCAAACGCTGCGGTCCCTGGAATCATTTGAGAGAGGGTCAGAGGCCACTGACCACATTTACCCATGGCCACACTGGACTTGGTGCACAACCTTTTCAGCCTCCCTTTCACCTGCTGTATGTTCTCAATCACTGTGACAGTGGACAATGCAGTCCAGATCACCAAATCACTGAACCGATTAGGTTGGAAAAGACCTCTGAGATCACTGAGTCCAACCTATGTTCAAACACTATCACATCAACTAGACCACGGCACCAAGTGCAACATCCAGTCTTTCCTTAAACACCTCCAAGGGATGGTGACTCCATAATCTCCTGGGCAGCCCATTCCAATTTCTAATCGCACTTTCTGAGAAGAAATTCTTCCTCGCATCCGACCTAAACTTCTCCTGAAGCAGCTTAAGACTTTGTCCTTTCATTCTGTCACTTGTCACCTGGGAAAAGAGGCCAACCCCCACCTGCCTACACCCTCCTTTCAGGCACTTGTAGAGAACAAGAAGAACTCTTTTTCTCCAGGCACAACACCCCCAGCTCCCTCAGCTACTCCTCAGACTTGTGCTCCAGACCCTTAACCAGCTCTGTTGTCCTCTGAATCCATTCCAGCACCTCAATGTCATTCCTGAACTGAGGGGCCCAGAACTGGACACTGTACTCAAAGTGTGGCCTCACCAGTGCTTGGTACAGATTTGCAGCTTCAGGCCCTTCCCTGAAAGTGCTACAGTATACAGATTTGGTTTATCATGTGGACAGAAGGTGCCACATGATAAACCAAATCCCCCCCTGATGCACACAACATTGTCCTTGGCCATTCTTCTCCCAGTCCTCCCACAGGACTAGGCATACTCATCTTTGACTCTCTTCGTGCCCTATTCCACCACTTTCATCCAGTCCAGATCAGTGGCTCCGGATCACCAGTTTAATAGTTCGCCTGTCCCAGAACTTCCCTACAAATTTCAGATTTCACCCAAACTCATTGCTCCCACTTACTGAACTGATGGTCCCTCCTACCCAGATACTGATATTTCATTTAAGATGTCTCCCTCTACTATTTCAGCAGCCCAACCCACTCAAGAAATCCTTGTAGAAAGAAAAGTCCTGCCTCCTGCATTTAACCATGCTTTTTAAACAAAGACAAATTTTAAAACCCTACTTCTGAATTAAGCTCATCTTGTTGTGACCTGTATCAAGAGTCTGAAGAGCAGAAATGGAAGGGGATGGGGTGGGGGGTGAGTAAAACTTTCCAATTAGTTGAAAGAATATGGACTATGCCTAAAGGACAGGGACTTCCGAAGCAGCCATTATTGATATTTTAAGTCGGTCCAATAAGCAACCTTAATACTTGACAAAGAAAAGTAAAAATACAATGAAAATTTCAGTTAAGATCCCATTCTGTGAACATCTGGAGATAATAACTAATTGTAAAAAAATGGCCACACTGAGGAAATCAACAAGACAATCTGGCCTTTTCTTGGTCACTTACCTGGGAGGGAGAGGAAACAACTAGACTAAAACGTTATCTGAAAACACTGTGAATCAATCACAAGAAAAAAAAAGTGATGGCCTTTGAATGAAGAACTTTACCAGTAATAGTTTTCATTACTACGTGTAAGATCAGCCAATAACTAACCCAAAATGTTAAGATATGTCAGTGTATGCAAGCTCTGCTTAATATATATATTTGGAAGGTGGATAAGAAAGGTATGCTATCTACCTGCGCCTAATCTCCTACCCCTCCAAAACAGAAGTCACACACAGCCACAGAAGAGCTGAAGTTCAAAATCATCTGGTCCAATTCCAGGCTCAAAGCACAATGAGACAGGACTCTGACCAGCTGGGTTTTAAACATTTTCAATGATGGAGGCTCCACAACTCCTCCAGGCTACCCGTGCCAGTGAACTGCCTTCACACTAGAAGTGTTCTCTAAGTGTTCCCAGCAGCTAGTTGAAATTTACTTATAATCCCCACTTGATTTAGTTGCTTCAAATGAAGATGTTATTCCAGGCTATGGAAAAAATAAGCTTTTCAATTCTACCGCTAAATAAAGCAGTTATTACATTCTTCAGCCACCAGTATTCAGAGCTCAATCAATTTTAATAGATGTTAGTTTATGTTAATATATTGAAATCAGCCTGCTGAGAGAGGACTGCCACATCCTAGAATTAAACACATCACCCCTAGAGAAGTCAAGGAGATGGATGTTTGTCAGTTATCTTTCAGAAGGCAAAGTGGGATCATACTTCTTTTAATATTTGATTTTTTTTCAACACTTGCTAGCCCAGAACATGTGAAAGACAGATTGTCAATCTCCTGTCTGTGAAAACAGTGACATGGTAAAGCAGTATTGGACACGCTGTTGTGATTAACATGATGCAGGAAGTTTTAGAAATAAAATAATACTTCAAGTGTTTTCTGTGTTGCCATTGTTTAAATTAGATCGTTAACGAAACAAAAATAAGCAGGAAAAAATATGTCTTTCAATTTAAGAGCTGATTTTGGTACTGTAAGACAATAATTTAAAAACAATAGGTGTTGGCCAACCTATACATTAATTTAAAAACCCATCTAAGAAATTATGCAGTCTTTCCTTCTAAGTTTCCCTCCAACTACATAACACAGTGATTCCACGAGTGGGTGGAATCACTGTAACTGGATTAACTAGCAACATAAGAATCATGCTTTACCCCTCCTCTTTTTTTAAAGATGCAGAAATGGTAGGGTGTTACTGACTAGGTCTTGATTCCCATCTCCTTTCTCACAGCACCTCTAGCATGATACTTAATGGCAAAAAAGCAGCCTTTCCAACCCAGCCTGGTTCAGCAGCACTACAGAGGAAAGTGACACAGGAGGATGTAGTGTACTCAGGTCTGCACGAAAACTAGTGAAAACAGCCAATGGCCAATCTACCCAAGGAAATACTAGGAGGCAAGTTGGTGAATATTGTTCTCTGCATGAAAAAAAATGTCTTCCAAGTCTCCACAGATTACACTTCCTCCATGCCACTTAGAGGTACTGGCTGCAAATGCTCCCTGTCCTTCCCCTCCAGCAGATTCTCTCTTCCCAAGTGGAGGTGAATCCCCTAGACAAGATTCTGCCTTACATAAAAGTGCACAGCGTCATACAAAATGCTGCTCACTCTGCCTGTGCTCTGAGCCAGCTGGCTGGAAATGAACCCAAATCTGAAAACATAATACAGAAAAAGCTCTCCTGAGAGCACATTCCCTTTGGATAGGAACTTGTTCACGTCTCCCAAACAGAACAGAGGCAGAAGCAAGCCAAGTTTGTATGCAACAGTACAGACCTGCCAGTTTTTAAAATCCACACTCAACTCACAGTGCAACACTAAAAAAACGAGTGTGACTGCAAGATAGACCTGAACTTGCTTGCTCTACGCCTCAAGCTGTGGGAACACCAACCAGCTCTGATGCAGCCAGCAGGACATACTACTTCAGCTCCAGCACAGCATTTTTCTGTGATCATTTCCTTGCTCCCAGTTGGCTCAAAAGACAGGCAAAGCAAATGCTGTCTGCAGAAAAAAACCTCTGCAAACATGACATATTTCAGACTGTGGATGAGAACAGTGGTACATTTCACTTGTTAAATACCACATAGTCATCTGTTAAGACTAAGGACACATCATTTATTTGCACAGATCTTTAACTTGACACTAACAGAACTTTAGGGGCTGTCTACAAAGACTTCAGATGACCCTAGAAATCCGCTAAGGGAAAACTGCCGGATTTGAATATAAGTAGTCAGTTCCTCGGCAACAATCATAAGAGGATCTAAATACACTGTATAACAGATTAGCCCCAAGACCAAATCTGGATAAATGAAAGCTGTACACATTCATAGCAAGTCAGACAAGTAAAAAGTGTATTTTCCACATCTGGACAATCATAGCACAATACCAAAATGAGGCCTTATCATTCAAAATGAGGTCTCCTTCACTATAATTAGAACATCAGCCATTCTCACTTTTCTGAAACTTAAGGATGGCACTACTGAGCAACTGTCTGAGAAAACAGTAAATGAAACCCAATGACAATGCAAACACAAAGTAACTCTACATAACATTAGACATTAAATTATAAGGTGCTGTTCAAGACAGATCAGAGGATCACTTGCAAGCTTATCTGAAAATAATAATTCAATGCTTAGAAACAATCAAAATTCTACAAATTCCTAGGGCAATAATGATAAAACAGAAGTCTCTTTTGAATATGATTTGAAGTCCTCAACACTCCACCTTAAAAACCCACAGCATACTCTAACTTACATATTCAAAGCAGAAATAACAGTGATCAGAAATACAAAATGGTTTTTATTCAAAAAGATCACTTATCGATCAGGATACTTCAACCTGGAAAAGATATCACCAGGAGAACAGGATAAAGACTTAACAAAATCACAAATTATTATGAAAATGCACAAGATGAAAGCACCTTTCATTATTTTTCATCACACTAGAATGAGAAGGTATCAAAAGGAAGAAACAGGTCAATTTCCATTGTGGGATATTCTGCCAAAGGTCATTGGTCAAGAAGAAGGTGTAATCCCTATTTCAACAGATCTAAGCAATACACAGTTTTACAAATACTCATTACATAGGATGATTCAGATGGACTTCCAGCTCAGAAAAATCCCTAAATCCCTGACTACTGCAAAGAGGAAATGCTGTGTCTCTTGTCCTCTTTCCCTAAGCAAAGGCTTTTTCCTATCATCATGAACTAGACACCAGTGGGCCCCATAGTCTGAGCTCCATACAGACTCTCAGTTTTAAAACCACGTCTATTTACAAAGAGAAGCAACTGATGAAGCAGTAATTTCTTTTCTAGGAGCAGCGTTATCAGCACAAACAACAGCTGCTGATTGTTAAAGACTGTCTGAAAAACATCTCTTATCCCTTTCATCAAAAATATTGTTCATCTTGCAAACGCTCCAGTCACGCTTCTAGAATTGCTAGTGGTGGTGTCACCTGACAGGTGTGGTGTGTAGGCTACTCTGAACAGAGCTGATGTTAGCCTGCCTCAAGAGTAGCCTGCTCAGCAAACGGCATCCTTTCAATGTGCTTAATTTCATTCATATGAATTGAGCACACATATCTATAAAGGAGAAGGCTTAAGAAATACTAGCACACTACGAAAAACTAAAATTTCAGTCAAATGTGTCATTTGATGCCAAGAGGCAGAAGAGTTTTCTGGCTCAATCCTGTAGAACTCAAGTGCTGGTCTTGTTTCTTGCACTAATTTCTCTCACTTAGAAAAATTCCTGGTCTTCTATGTTCTGGTCTTTTGGTTGGGGCTTTTCTTGGTAGTTGTTTTTTTTCTGCTTGTTTTTTTGTTAATTTGTTTTTTAGAGTGGGGTTTGGGGGTGGGGGGAGGGTTGGGTTTTTAATAAACTTCAAAATATAGAAGAACATAAAGGCAATTACTATTACAGCATATTATTACAATATATAAATGGTAATGTCCCATACAATATTTTTGCTATTTAAAACAATCCATCTCAAAGCTTTTCATCATGAATCAAATACTTGCAGGAAGTTACAGATACTTACTTAAGCTGCTTAGCTGGCGTATGATAGCAGCAAGGGTGCTATTTGTTACACATTCCAGTTCACTTGTAATTCCCTCTGGCAGAGCTCCTCGGCAGAGATGCCGTGGTTCAATGTTCCTTTTCACCAAAGGCATGGCTCACAATCTGGAATTTACAAACAAATACGTATGACATTTACAAAAATGAAATTAAGAGCTCTGAACCAGTGTAGCACACATTCAGGCTTTTTTCTCCAAAAAGTACTTCACCTTTCTTGTTTTAAAGCCTTGCTCCAGCCTTCCCACTGTAAGATACTGTACAATTCCTACCAGGGCATCGGAGTTGTGCACTCCTGCCAGAATATGACAAGAGTGCTGCAGAGCAGCAGAGAGTAAAGGCAATATAGGCAATGTAGGCTTTCTGCCTTAGATTCGGTGTAAGATTTACTGTATGCACAGACTTGTGCTGCAGTTCCAGAATCACTGGACTTCAGTGCACATTTGCATTTAGAAAAAACTGGCAGTCCCCACAGGAGTGGCAGGAAAGGTCACTGTCTGGAGCAGGCTGGCATCCTGCCTTGGCAAGCTGGCCACCAACAGACCGACCAAGCACTACAGCCCCCAATTACGTCAGACACCGACCTACCCCAGCTCTGACAGTTTTCAGTAAAAATGATAAATTCATCTGACACGTAAGGGCAAGTGCCTCTCAGAATCAGGCTGCATGAGGAAGAAGATGGTTTTCCACAGGTGGAGCTGTATGGCATTCTAAATGGGATAAGGGCATTCACTGAAAAGCTTTTGAGAACATGCCAGATGCAGGAAGACATTCATCTGAGAAAACTAAGGTTGTCAGAACTGGTTTTCTTGGAAAAATGAAATAAATGAGGATGATGTCTTGCTCCCAGCCCAGACCAAGGGGAGGGACCAAGACATTTTGTTATTTGATACCATCTCACATCATTGACAGAGGCAGGGAAAAGGGATTCCTCTCCAAGAGCCAGTTTCCAAGAGTCAGTGCATTCCTCTACAGTCAGGAACAACCTGGCTTCTGTCAAGTCAGGCTCTGCATTTTTTGAGCATTTTTGCACGTGAATAATTATCTTTTTATACATTTTTCTTATTAATATTGTTGCTGCTACTGTTTGTTTTCTTATCTCATTGCTGTTTCCAGTAAATTGTTCTAATCTCAAGCTATGATCTTTGCCTTTTGTGCATACCCGGGGCTGGGGGGCAGAAGAGGGGGAGAAGGGGAGTGAGCGAATGACAGTGTGCTTTGGAAAGTCTCTCTTGGGAGGAGAACTAAATTGTGGAGCACCATTCCTAAACCACGGCAGATGGGGAAAACAAACACAAAAAGAGATCTCAAAGCATCACAAAAAGGGCACAATGGCATGGAAAACACTGTCCTGCAGAGAGCAGCTTTGAGAGCAAGGATGCTCAAGACAGAATTATCCTAAAAGGGAAGCAATATATAACAAAAACATCTAAAGCAGTTCTTTAAAACTATACAAACACAATAGTCAACTTGATTACATTTTTTAACAGCAACAATTCAATCTCCATGTACTACTCATGAATAATATTCTGTTTAAAAGCATGTGGCATAGAAATTTTCTGGAACAAGAAGTTACATTATTACCAAGGACATAGTCATCTGGGAAAGACTTAGCTGAAAATTTCTTCTTTGCTGTATTAAAGCAATTAAAGTAGCCTTTCAATTTCTCTAATTAAAATCACATTAGTAAATTAAAAAATCCTTTTGTCTTTCAAATGTTGCACAGTAATTTTTGTAATGACTTCCGCCTGAAATTTAAAATATTTTATTCTCAAGAACATTTCTAAAAGCTTAACAGCCTTAATGAACAAAAAGAAACTATTTAACTGTAAGACTATTTCATAACAGTTCAGGAAGGAACAAGCTCCTGACTTCTAAGCAGTAGTCTTGAATTATATTGCACTTCTTTCTTAATATGAGACAATTTGAATATATTAGAATTTAAGGTTAGCTGGGTTTGCTAAATTTTACACAACACATCAGAGGTAACAGATGAACAACTTCTGTATTTGATAAAAAACCTTCCTGTTTCTGTTCTATGTTTTTGTATTCCTCTACAAACACATATATTTCAAAATACTACTTCATATCCATTGCAGACACTTTTCTGAACAATAAGTCAAAACTGGAAATTCACTATTACTGAAGAGCAACATCTAGCACCAACACTCTGCAAACATGCTAGCGCAGTGGAGCTGTGAAATAGGAATCATTATGAGGAATTCTTCCACTGTAATGTGAATGTTACAGTGAAAATGCATTTCATATAAACACAATTTGTAAGAAATAAAAGGAGCACAAATCAGTGCTAAATTAATTATATGACAAGGCTGGTTTTCCCATGGCTTTCTGTCTAGCACTCTCAGAGCTGCCCCCTGCCCTTAGCTCTTGCAGTTCACCCAACTCCTTCACTAGCCCACTGGAAGCACCCTGGGCCCAGCTGGAAGCTGGCTGCGCACTGCCCAGCTCATCGTCTGCTCCCTCCTGAAACACCTACCACACTGGGTACAATCAGAATGCCTTCCACCAGGAGCTCTTATTTCAGTCCCTTCTCCACACAGTGTTCTTTCTTGCCTGTAAAAGCTAATTTGAAGAAAACATACAACTGCAGTTTGAGCTTTTTGTTTTCTTGTCACTTACTGACGAAATGGTCCAGAGTATGCTCAAGAGCTACCAGGGGAGCGACAGACCAACACAAGAAATCCCATTTCTCTAAAGAGCAGGCTAAAGCACACACCACGGCTGAGGGCAAGGGAAAATAAACAACTTTCATATTTGAATGCATGATTTAAATTATCATGTAGCAACCTCATTTCAGTTTGACGTTTAATTCCAAAAGGTAAACTGAACACCAATGAGTAAATATATTCAACAAATTAAGCAATCCACTACCTACTCCTAATCAGAGAAAAAGAAAAAAGAACTCTGCAACTGCATTAAGTTTATTCTAATTTAAACCCTTTACCTAACTGAATTAAACACTTACAGACCACCTATTCAGATATTAACCTATTACTAAGTAAAAAGCTTGTGTCCTTACTACTAAAGCACAACCACCTTTTTCTTCACCACACACAACTCAGATGAACTTAATCCTTTTTAAAGAAGTGAGGCTAAATTAATTTCAAAATCTAGGTAGCAAGAAGTCAGACAAGGAATCAAGACAAAACAGCCTCTGAATTACAGGGTCCTCATGAGAGACATGAGAGACTGATGGGAGTGTGTTACCAGGAGCAGAAATCAAGAATTTGCAATGGCAATTCCACTGCCTTCCACATTCATCTTCCACCTGTTTTGAGTCACACTCAGTCCCAGTTTCTTTCTAGACAAGAGATACACTGTGATGTCACTATATTAAATACACTGGCATTTAGAAATCATATTCAATTTGGCAGTACAGAGGTTTAATAACTTCCCTTCTGCCATGGTTTAACCCCAGCCAAGAGCCAAGCCCCCCAGAGAGTTGCTCTCTCTGTCCCCCACCAGCTGGATTAGGGAGAGAATCAAGAGAGTAAAAGATAGAAAACTTATAGGTTGACATAAAGACAGTTTAATAGGGAAAGCAAAAGCTGCCCACACAAGAAAAGCACACCAAGGAATTAATTCAATGGGCAGGCAGCTTTTCAGCCATCTCCACTAGAGCAGGGCTCCATCACACATAATGGTGACCTGGGTAGCCGAAGTACTGCACCATCACTCCAAACATCCCCCCTTCTTCCTCCTTTTTCTCCTCACTTTATACACTGAGCATGATGTCACATGGTCTGGAATACTCCCATGGTCATTTTGGGTCGCCTGTCCCAGCTGTGTCTCTTCCCAAATCTCCCAAGCACCCCAGTATTCTCCTTGACAATGTCTAAGTACAATAAGCAGAAAAGGCTATGGCTCTGTGTAAGCCCTGCTCAGCAATAGCACCTCTTAATTTATCAACCCTGGGTTGAGCACAAATCTGAAACACAGTTCCCTACTAGCCACCGTAAAAAAAAAAAAAATAACAACTCCACTCCAGCCCAAAACAGAAAAACTTCCATCCACAAATAACTGAAAAATCTAATGCAAATAAATTATTATTTTCAGAAATTATGTCAGTGCAATAGATTGGTCCCAATCCTAAGTTTGTAATTTTTTTACTCATTTTACGCCATCTAAGTACACAATGAAACCAAAAACTTATAGTTTGGATAAAGGGGTTCATCTCCACTGTGAGGCCACCTACACCTGACAGCTGCCTTTAAACCATCAGCTGCATCAAGTACAAGACTCTGGAAAGATGCTATATTGCACATATACAACTGGCTGAAATGGAAATGTATGAAACATTAGTATCAGACCAGAAAAATTAGAGGAGTCAAAAGGGGGGGAAAGAAAAACTACGAGGGTGAGATGTTGCTTAACAACTCACTAAACCCATGAGTGCCTCACTGGACATGGATCAGATTCGACATCTGGCTGGACTGAACTGTGACTGGAGTACAAATGGACACTGCCCTCCAAAGCCTCCAGGCATCAGCAACTCAATTTCCACACACATTCTGAAAGGACAGGGCATCAAAAGCTTGAATTAGCTTAGATCAACCCATTAAAATTCAGATTTTGCACACTTCCTCAGTATTCTCACCTCTCTTTCTCTTCTTTCTTGTAACAACTCCATAACAACTTGCCTTTTGTCCTAAAATTAGAAGGCACTTATCCCAGTACTCATTGCTGTAGAGGCAAGTGTGCTATGGGAAGACTTAATCAAAGCATTTTTGCTTTTCTTTGCATGCTTCCCCCACAGCCACAGAAGTACCACTCCAGGTCAACTCAGTCTGCCTTGCCCTGGACAGCAGCTGTTAAACTGCTTGCAAGAAGTCTGACACTGCCTTGGCAAGTCAGATTCTTAAAACATCATGTAGAGAGCAGATGTACAGTAACAAACTTGAAAGATGAAAAACACCATGTGCAATCTTTCCAAACAACAGCAGAGCACAGCTATTACAAGAGACAAGATGGATTTTTCAAATATTTGAGCTACTGGCAAAAACTTGAAGTACCAGCTGTTCCCCAAACCTGCCTTTTGTCCTTTCACATCCCCAAAAAGGCACTGCAATTTACATGAGTGCTAAAAATAACGTACCTGAATTCCATGGTTCTTTATTTTAAGTTCATTAAGTTCATTACATATTCACTAATACCACAAAACAAATTCCAATTAATTAAACAGCCTCCATACTTGTGAATGTTTACTTATTACATTTTCTCAAAGACACTGTTCAATCCATTTCTTAAACTCTTCAGAGATTTCTTCTTATATCCTCTAGTAAAATATGACAAAGCTGAACATTTTACCATCAAAAAGAGCTTACTATACATCAATTCTAAATTCTCCCTGAATATAGTCTATTCTTTTCAGAGAGCTCTGGAGTTTTGCATTGATGAATCTCCCAGCTCTCTATAAAAAGAGAACATACCATAATTCTCTTTCTATGGAGAAGAAAAACGAGACAGACTGAATACACAGCTTGCCATGAGTAATGTACCAGATGGGAATCCATTCAGAATTAAGCACCTCAATTTGTATGACTACATATATATGAGCTCAGCAGAAGCCCAGAGAGCAACCAAATCCCTGCATCTCTTGACAGATTCAAGAATGACACAGTGTGCTCAAACACCTCATGTGTAAGCTCTGATAGGCACTCACCTAAATTTCAGTGTCTCAATCTAGAACTGCATTTCACCTCATCAAAACCAGAGAAATACCAATGGTTTGCTCACATCAAGCCACACAATCAAGTTACACTACCTCCTAATCACAGTCTCCATGTCTAGGGCATTTCAACATTTAGAACCTTTATAGACAGTTAAGTTTTCCCATTTCTGGTGTCCTAACAGTCAAATCAACACACAATTTCCATCTCTGAATGATACCCAATTTAGTAATACTGCCCATTTTCCTGTTCAGGTTTGTAATTCTAGATAGCCTGCCATCACCCACCTTCAAGATTCACGTTATGTGCTAAATTGGAATAGAAGAGAAAGCAGAAAGGTGAAAGACCCCAAGCACCAGCTTTCAAGATGCTCTCCCATTCCCTTTTTTTCCCCCCAAGGAGGTGCCATTATCACAGATCTCCATGTCCTCCAAAGGCCCTTCATCCTTCATGAGATGAAAGAAAAGGGCTACATGGAGAATAAACACTGCTATCCCTCCTATTCCAATGGAAGGAAAGGAATAAATATGCCTGTAATGCATGCTCCTTTCTGGTTTTTCCTTATCCTAAGCGACCGAGAAACTGATGTTTGTGAACATTTCCTACTTGTCATCTCTGAATGTCATTTACTACCTGATCAGTAATAACAAGTTAAAAACAAACCATAACTAGAATATATTATGGAAATTATTGAATTCAAGATTCCTGTAAAGGCATTTTTCTGTACTTTTTAAAGTTTTGTGTTTTTTCTTTTTTTTTTTTTTAACTGGCTTCATTCTAACAAGAATCTGAATCCACATTTTGTGTACTGCAAAACAATGCAGAATATTTAGCCATCAGTTATTGTCTCACAGTGCTCTCTAATACCACAGAATTATTTTTATCAAAAGGCATCCAAACAAGACTAATTTTTAATAGTCTCTTCTAGCTATTCGAATTCTATCAAGTATGCAATTCCTCTCTCAGCCACATTACTATGCAATTAGTATCAAAACAAAATATTGTTTTACTAAACCACCATCATTCTTTAAGTACCAAGTACTTTACTTTTATTAGACCTAACCCAATCTAAGGGACATTGTATTTTTTAGTTAATATACATATTTTTTCACATTTCACATAATTTTTAATGCAACTCTCTTGATTTTGATAGGAGTTTGGTGATGCAAGGGCAGACTTTTGATATAACTATGCACAATATCTAATAAAATTCTATTTCCTAAGGACAATCAAAAATCAAGAACATTTCTTATCCACAATAAACCACATCTTTCAACAATATATGTAAAGTGAAGTGCCTAGAAAATGTCCTCCTCACTGCAATTTAATATACAGCCAATTCTATCACCATCGTTTTCACAGATATTCCTCGTGATTGCCAGGTCTGCGTGAAAGGGACAAGAGGCGAAGCTGGAATGAAAGCAGGTTTTTTCCTCTCAGCATCAGACCACCGCTTCTCATCTTCCTCGCGCATCATACCAATCTAAGTACTAGCAATGATGAAAAGGGCACAGAAATTCCTAAAGCTATTTTGTTTCTTTAATAGAGCTCTTCAATGTCCGTTGCAATGAGCTGTTTCTGAAGGTTCACCAACTTGGACGGTTGTTCTGTTTTCTTTTCTTTTTTTGGCAGAATTTTTGTCTGTGCTGAGATCTTCAGGGCAGATTTTATGGTCCAGTGATATTATGAAGGAAATCAAGACATTACTTAATGACAAGAGAAAGGACAACAGGAAAAGGATGGTAATTAGTTTTGCTTATCTGCAATCTAACATTGTATGGATGTACATTTTCCTAGTCATCCCTTCATATCTCCAAAAGACTTGTAAGAAGCACAACAATAGCTACCTCTATTAACAGAGTGGGCCTGCAACACGAAAGTTTGCAGAACCATTAAATGGTGAAGGCATTAATTCAGGAACTTCCATTAATTAAAAAGTTGGGAGAGAAAAAAGTGAACAGATCTTCACAGTAGTGAACATTTACAGGTACTTTACATTTATTCTCAATATTTCAGATTAACTATAAACATGCATAGAACAGATAACATTCACAAATGCAGGAAAAGAGGCCCTGAGGATTATTCAACCTAAAATTTTTAAGTAGCTATTCTTTCTTTGACACTACAGACTGTAATATAAAAGGCTTTAAAATAATATCAACACCTATGATGTCAGAATTTGACTTATTTTCTCTACAGCTTCCAGGATGAGTATTTTGGGGTCTTTTCCCATTTGTTCTACAACCCATGTTTGCATTACCTGCCCACTGTAGCTCAAGATGATCTTTGGTCACCTGACATCTTTGATAGTGTCAAAATCTCATCAGCTCCTACTTAAATACTTGTGTCTACAGTTTACTGCCAAGTAAGAGTCCCCCAATAAGACTGAAGGACCACTTCAAAGTTATTGCATTAACTTTTTCCTCTCAACAGAACTGTAATATTTCAAAACCACAATCCCAAGAATAATTCTTCCAATTCACAGCACTTTTCACAGCAGTTTTTAAGAAAATAAAAAGCTTATCATCAGGAAGTACAGATTATGATGAAGTTTCATCTCCTGCTCCAAAATAAGGGATCACATACATCTCACCCAATTAAATGGCTTCATCCTTGTTCAAGGAAGAAATAAAGGTATTTCTCACTCTGCTAATGAAGTCACTTAATGAAAAGTTAACACTTCTTTATCTCAATTTCCAAGTAGGCAACTTTTCAAGCCCAACTGCAAAATAACTATGGAATACAGAATGCATCTCCTGTATTAAGTTCTCACTGTTCAAATTACTGGACTTTGCCATTATACTCACAGCATTTTTTCCACTGTCCAATATGCAATTATCTTTGCCAGTAAATTGCATTGGATTTTTTAACTCCTGTCACTTAAATCTTTATACTTTTTAAACATGCCTTATCATTTCCATAAAAATACAGGAGAAGCATATACACAGTATATTTGTCATACTGAAGTACTTTTTTTAAAACATGAATATTTACTCAATTCCATCACCCCATTTCTTCATAGAATAAGCTTTCCCCAGAACATCTATGCATAACCCTTAACTAGTTTTACCGTCTTACTTTTCTCATGCTTATCTTTATGCTGAAAACAGATCTGAAAGCTGGTATCTTGAATTGTGTCACTTTCTTCTGATTATCTTCTCCCTTAGAATAGCTTACAGCACTACAGTAGTAGTTTCAGATTTTAAGCATCTCATTTTGAAATAGCCTTCCTGAATCTGATTTCAGATTTCCATTCCTTAATATTCTCTTCTTTGAAAGAAACACAAAACAATGCAAGAAATACACTGTGGTACCACTGAACCTACGTAGTAAGCTTTGAAATCCAATTTCTCCTTCACTAACACATTTTAGTCTTCCTTGACACTCAGTGTTACTCAGATATCTATTCAGAAACAAATCTGCTTACCTGAAATCTAACAGAAGTTCACAGAGTGCACAAGACAATAGCTTGCTGCACTGAATCCAATCACTCTGTCAGCATCAGATCCACCCACCCTTTTCTACTCATTCTGTTTCAGAATACAGATGATCCAGGGCACCTTCACACATGACTACAGTCCCTTGCTTCTAAACCACAAGCTGTCTTTTCTCCAACCAAAACTTTGTTCATTAAGCCAGAACATTTACACTTTGCCTCAAAAGATGTAAGGCTAAAGGGTACTAAAGAAATCCAACTGAGTAAACCGAAAGACATCCACACGTTATACTTATTTCTGTAAAAAAGAAAAATTCAGGGTAAAAAAATAAAGTTCATTAAGAGCATGAACTGAAACACATGTACAGAGTCTTTTCCCAAATAAGTAAATTTGAATCTGTTTTAACAGAATGCTATTACTTGACACTGAGCTTAATGGTAAAAAGTGGCCATCAATACATCAATACAGCTGAATGGGAGAAAAGTTGGTTTCTGCCTGTATGGGTCTAAGTCCAGCCTGACTACCATTAAATTTATTAATTGTTCAATATAAATGACATTTTCTCTTCTGCCTTCTTTCCATAGCCACGTGAATGATCTTAGCACACAGGGAGTCATGAGACCTCCCATTGTTTCTTTCCGCTGAACAAACAGTGACCAGTTTAAAGTATCAACAAAAGATGCCGACACGTTAATCTTGTTCTTAGCATGATGGCTGCTCATCCTGCTCCTAGTCCCTTCCAGATGGCTCAGTGTGAAAGAGATGGTGGGATGGGGAACAAGGAATATTCCATGCTGTTCTGAACATCTGCTCCACTGCATTCATACATTTAAAAAAAATAATAAAAACCTTACCACCACTATCAATTTTACAATTTCAACCTAACACTGCTAAACTAACACCAAATACAGTGTAAATGTTATGCATGCACTTGAGAAAAGAAAAAAACCTCTTTTCAAATCATGTAAGAGCATTTGTTTCATTCTTGCTATCTTAAGAACGGACTTGTTTCAATCACAAAGTACTTATGCCGCACCGAAAACACGGTTTTCATTCATATGACCTTTCTGTCTTGAACTGAGTCACCATTTGTTTCCCTTTAATTTTATTATTTGTCTTTACAGCAAAGATGCACACTATGCATTTGCTGGAGCTTGTTTAAATTTCATTTGTCCAGTTTGGTACAGCAACTAAAAAATACTTTCCTTGTGCATATAAAGAAACAGTAGTAGCCTTTTGTTTTTTAATCAGGGTTGGAAGAAATGAAAATATAAAATACCTTACTACACTATACTGTCTACCTCTCAAGTGGCATTTACCCTTTAAAAATACCAGCTCTTTCTTGAAAAGAAGCACCCAGCCAGAGCTAGGAGAAACAGAACAGAAAGAGGAGGAAGCTGTGCTTTGTCCTACAGAACAGGAAAGAAGACTTAGATTGATCACCCCCCCTTTTGTATCATCTTGACATGTGCGAGCCATACGGCTGCTGAATTATTCAGCTCTTTGTACTTGGAATACCTAATGATTACATGTATGAAAATTTAGAAGTACCGAAACGCTGACTGGAAGAGCAGCAGATTGTAAAATCTAATTTTATTTTGACCTTTAGTACCCTACATGGTAACATTCAGTGAGTAGTGTAAACCAGATGAAGTCAAAAGGAACAAAATCACAAAGCAGCAGAGAGCTAGTTATACCACCAAGCTAATTAGGTCAGGAACAGCCCTCCACTAGCAGGTCGAAATGTTTCCAGATGTCATCTGTAAACAGGCTTGGATCTTAATCAGATGTGAGCAGAGTTTGCTATGCAGACAGAGCCACACCGTTCTCACTTTCCACAGCAAAACTCAGCAGCCCAGACAGTTGAGAATATGTCTACAGGCCACTATCTCAAACCCCAGAAGTATTCCCATGAACTAGCTAACATAAATTAAGCCTTAAAAGTAAATAATGGTTGAAGTAACTTGCTGTGTACTGCCACACTATTGATTCCCACCTGTTTAGTACCTCTTAATTTTTCTAGCATAGTAATACCACAAAGCAACAAATAATAATTTAAAAAGAATATGACAAAACCAAGAGAATGGCTATTGAATAAACATTGGTACTTAATTAACAATCCCACCACCTGAAGAAAATTTCTTTGCTCCTACCCATCTACTGCAGTCCAAAAAGCATCATTACAAATGAACACCTTCTTCAGCTGACAATTAATAAGACAAAGCGTGGCTTTTCATGTCTCAGTTTAGGATACACCACTAAGAAACTACTCTAAGTATTACTCTTTCAACAGTCTCTTGAATGATGGCATTAAACTCCTTGCAATGCTTACTTTAAGCCTGTTTTGGCTATCTGATGCACATTCTTTTAGGAGTTTAGAGTTATATACAGTTGCATTCTATCTACACTATAGAAATGGAAAAATTCTGTGACAAGAACCATTACCCTATAATTCCTTTACACTGCTTCAGACAATTTGATGCTGGAAGAACTCAGAATATTGAAACAATTGTAAACAAACCTTTTCTTAGTGTTTCAGACTACAATAACATACAAATAACTCCTGCAGACCATTTAAAGTACATTTGTCCCAGCCTTCCTCCTTCACAAACAGCAAGGGTTATCAGAAGCAAATGCCTTGACTTATATGAGGAAAACCTAAGTTGCAGCTAGGCTTGCTGACTTACATTGATCCCATTTAGCAGAGCCTTACTGGATTTAAAGTGCTCGAAATAACTGTCTGGGTCACAGTCCATGTGATAAAGGCCACCTGGTGAGGCCTCAGCAGCCCTCCTGCAGGGACAACATGCCATGCAGATCCTCCAATGACCTCAAGCTAAACCAGAAGCACATTCAGTAATTTGTTTCTCAGAACTCCAATTAACCTTAAATTGGAAGGGAAAGTAAAAAAGGGATCAAGGATTCAATTTTTTGTAAAACAACATCCATTTTATGGCAATACACAGTGTTCCCCATTTCCCATATCTAATATTCACCATGAAAAACCTTTTAAAACAGGATTTTTCCAGAAAAAAAAATTATGTTCTTAAACTCTTTTATTCTCAGCAGTTGCTCTAAAATGTCACATGGAAGGAGGTGTTACATTTTCACATAATTCAGTTAATCCAAAATTTAAAATATCACAGAGAAGTGTCAAGTTTTCTTATAGTCCTTTTCTGTACAAGAAACCCTCTGGATGTCATATATGCATATACACAGAAGTACACTTTGTGTACATTTATGTTCTATATACACACACAATTTATACACATTTATTATACATATGACACACAGAGATGATGAAAGAGACCAATAATGTAGGTCAAACAGCAAAAGAAAAAGCACTTAAGATTAATGTTGAATTGCCATTATACTTTCTCCACCTCTACTCCTAACAAACCTCCTCCACTCCCAGTTCTCAGCAGGCAGGAAAGACTTTACCACTGGGAAACACCTGCAATGATGCTTTTCCAGGCTACCACACTATGTATCACAATCCTTAAAATATTTTGCAGTCAAAGCAACTTTAATATCCATCTGAACAGCCACACAACAGCAGCAGAAACTTCCTGGTATGTGTCAGGAAACACATGGACAGCCCATGAACGTTTAAATTTTTACAAAATAAAGCAACATCCCTGGAGTTCCTCCAGGTGAAGCTTTACACCCACACCAAAATTTTTCATGATTTTGACACTCCTACCAACACCTGACTTTACCTATATACCAGAAACCTAGAAATGGCAACTAACCTGTGTGAGGGAAAGCCAGATTTATTGTGGGTGCTTTCGTGGAAAAACTGAACTAAATATTTTGTGTCTGTATTCAACAGCTGAGTCTAAGTGAATTGAAAATTCCCAACTATTTTTATCCTGAGCCAAGTGTGCCATCTGTTCCCACAAAGTCCATCTTCTGGTAGCTACTGTACTACAGCATTATCACAAAGTGCTATGTGATCAAGGACTGGTATATAAATCAAGAAAGATACTATGAGTGACAGAAAGCAACACTCAAGACAGTCAAAAAAACAATTAAAAAAAATAACAAAGAGAAACAACACAAAAAAGCCAACCCACCACCTCCCAAAAAATCACCACAAAGCTCAAGCAGCCTTATCAAGGTCCCCTGTTAAGACAGGGGTTTTTGTGTTAATACAAGGGGTTTTGTGTTGTGGTTATTTCACTCTGATGCCTAAAGAAGGCTGAGCTCTAGTCAGAGATTTTCCCAGGGTGTGGACATATTTTATGTCTTTCTCACATATTATCTGCCTGTGCACAGTAACCTGAGCACTAAGGATGATATTTCCCTCTCCCAGCTAATCTTCCTCGCTCTCCTCCACACAGTTAACATCTTCAAGTTAATCACAGAAACCATTCCTGCTTGACACGTGAGAAATAAGCAATGTGTAATTTTTCAGTTCATAAAATGAAATAGTAACAGTTACAGATGATAGCAGAACATCCAGTTACCAGAAGTACAGGAGCTCCCTGTACCCCAACAACTGAACCACAAGCGAGTAACACGGGGTCCAGCAGAATTCAAGACAGACCATACTCTTTTTTTCTGCCCTTATCAGTACTGAAGACATTTTCTCAAAACTAATTTACATGGGCAGATATCTATTTATACCTCTCAGCAGAAAGAGAATACTAAGAGAAATAAAACCACAGTAAAAAACTTAAATCTAAATACACTTGATATATTTGTTATTAATATGTAAGGCACACTAAGATTGTAAGCAGGTACAAAACATCACATCCTCTCTTGGTGTTTCTGCCTCTTCTATGACAGATCCTCTCTTCTGCTAGAACCACAAATTGAGTCAAGGTTCTGCCCACCATTACCTTCTTAATAATTCAACACATAATGTTTGCCTCGGATTTTTCTTTTTCTGCTGTTTTGAGGTTTTAATAGCATTTTGTGTTGGAGTTTTGTGGGTTTTTTGGTTTTGCTTTTTTTTGTTGGCGTTTTCTTGGGGGGGTGTTAAAGCCAAAATCAGTGTCAGGCAGTACTACAAGTAACATGCTTTGATACAGTAACACTGGCATACAAAACCTCGTTTTCAGCATTAAAGAGATTTCCTCCTTACACATACAGTAACTCCCATTGTGAGACAAATAAGCTACTGTAAAACCATAGTGAGTCTCAGACAGAATTCAGCAGTTAGTATTCGGTAAAAATCCCCTTTCAACACTTGAAGGCTGGAAAGAAAGTTGTGTTCCATGAAATCTGGCATTGTATCAACACATCTCCATGGAGCTGGCAGGATAGAAGTGCTCCAGAAAACAGCTTGAAAAAAAAAAAGGCATTCTTAAAACGTACAAATAATCACTAAGAAGAGGCTTATGCAACTTTTTCTCCTAGCTAAAAATCATCAAATCACAGCTAAGATTACTGGGGATGCAGAGGTTATCAATGACAACACTAAATTCTTTAAGTCTGCTTTATTCCTGTATTTCAAATCAGCACATTAAAATACCCCTTGTGGAAACTTTTGTCTGTCTTTCTTCAAGACATATATATATATATATATATATATATATATATATATATATATGGCTTGAAAATGTAAACTTAGCTTTATAAGGAACTATGAAATTTATTTCAGAACCTAACACTGAGTACTTGAAAGCATCACACTAATTTATAGTTATGTCTGTAATTCTCTTCTTTTAGTCAATGCCAAGTGTGGGTGAATGCTAAGTGTGAACTTGGAGGAAAACAGTCTTACATAGAATAATAAAAGCACAAACCATCAAAATACATGGAGTCCACAATAAAGAACAACAAGAGCCATCAGTTTTTTCATCTGTGAGCCTCTGGGGATGTTCAAAGACTTCACAGAGACTGCATTTGCATTAGCAAGTTGTGTGGTACAATAGGAGCATAAGCACCTTCAGAGCAGAATAGCTGCTGGTGATGATCCTGAGTCCATCTTGCATACACTCTTTTTTGTAGGGAAACAGGAATATTTGTCCCAATCTAGTGCTCTCCCAGTCCTTGGACCATCAGATGCTGACACTGTCACATATGTCCACACATACAGACGTTTTTTGTTTTACACGCATCTGAAAGAGTTCATATACTTCACATCTGGGGAATTTGCATCATAAATATAATCCTGGATCCAAACCAAACCTACAGCATAATACATCCTACAATGTTGTTTCAGCATGCTTTAATTTACTATATAAAGGCTGAAAAAGATTAGTTTTATTTTGTTTTAATTTTGTCAGGACAGGATGTAAGAAGAGAGACAAATACAGGTTAGAAAGAAAAAGAATCATCTTAGGGCTGAAACTATGTCACAGTATTTTTTAATTATGCTTCCCTCCAATACTTACAAATGAACATTCCATAGAAAAGGGAGGAATAAAAAAAATATACACAGGAGTCAGAGTTACCTTGATCCTCTCACTCCCCATAATGCACTCAGCCTCCCAATCCTTTGGGAAGGATCTCATCTTCCTCACTAACTGTCAGTCAAACACACAGCAAAATCCTGGCCATAGAGCCAACTAAAACCCACTGAAAGAGGAACACACTGCCTAAATCTAGCAAGGCTGCAACTGCCAAGGAGTGTCACCAAGCCTATTACAGTAAGGTTACCCAACACCTGCACTCCTACAGTATCTGTACACCCTGGCATTAAACTTACTCTCCAAACATGAGAAAGGCAAGAAAGCAGCATCTCATTTATACTGCTGAGAGGCACTAGAGCCACTTGTGTGCTGGTCAGCATCATCAAGAGCTGTAGAAGGATCAGAAATTGGACCTAGATCACATCAATACTTAGCAACAAATGTTTCAACCACAAGATGAATCATGTTTCCTTCTCAGAAGAAAAACCCAGTCATTGCCTGAAGATCTGCTCCATTTAAAGTTGTGCTTTTGAAGACAGCTGTACGCCAACCGCTCCTTGATTTAATTAAATGGATTCCTTTTCCCATTCCTGTTTCAAGATTTGTGCTGTTATAGCTGCTGCTCCTGGCTGAGCTGCTTCTCACGCTGGAGTCAGATTGGAAGTCAGCAAAAATCTAATCCAGGGGAAAGAAGTCAAAGCAGTTTATGGAATTACTACCCTTATATCTGAGAGCATGGAAGTGATAGTGAAAGCACACAATCTACTTCAGGAAAAAAGAAAAAAAGAAAACCAAAAAACAAAGCAATTCAAGCTGAACTCCCATTTCATACCCAGTTACAGTGTTTAGTTGTGTAGGGGAACAGCAAGCTAAGCACTAGCTAACTAGTGACTAGCTAACAAAACTGAAAGACTAGCAACTGCTTCCTACAAGAAATGGCACCAATATTGTCACATTAAAAGAATTTTGCTTGAGTCATAGAATATGCTGAGTTGGAAAGGAACCATGAGGATAGTCCAGTCCAGCTCCTGACCATACAGGGCAACCCCAAAGTTAATCCAGCTACTTAAACTGTTGTCCAAATGCTTCTTGAACTCTTGAAGGGTTTGGGGTCACAACCACTTTTCTGCAGAGCTGGTTCCAGTGCTTGACCACAACTCTCAGTGAACAACTTTTCCCTAACATTCAATCTAGACCTCCCTAATGCAGCTTTTTATGTCATCCCCAGGCGTCACTGGACACCTGACACAGGCTGGATCAGCACCTCCCTTTCCACCCCCCTCACAAGGAAGTTGTAGACAGAATAATAAGGTACCTTCTTCCCGAAGATTACACGTAGTACCCTCACAGCTGGTTCCTCAGAAGTCATTCTCTCTAGTCCCAGTCCGTCTTATTAGTAGGAACACAAACCAATGACACTAAAGAGCTCGGAACTCTTGCAATTTTCAGGAACTTTCTGCTGACACATTTCCCAAAACCACGTAGGCATCTCAGCAAACTCAGAGTAGGTCAACAAAAAATTTACTGAACAGAAGAAAAACAGATATCCCATGTGTGCATTACAAATTCTGCTTATCATGTTAGCCACATAAGTCATTTATGTCTGTATCCTTTCCATCTATTTCTGAAAAACATGCTTTTCATGAATGCTAACCTGGTACACATTGGTTTCTGTGGTTTGTTTATAAAAAGAAACAAGGAGCATATACTTATAAATATTTAAAACCAAATTTATTTTTAAAGAATGAAATATTAAATATGTACTTTTTAAATAAATACACAGTTCTCTGAAACAGAAGCATGGATAGCAACTCAAGACAAAAATTAGTATCCTCTTCTCAGGAACAAGAAGTCTCTCATCTAATGAAAGGTACCATCACATCTCAAGTAAAGTAGCTGCCCTTAGCTCCTGGTAAATTGTGAAGGTCCCTTTTTTCTTTCCAAGAGACTAAGATAGAATCAAGGACAAACCATTAAAAAAATTTAAGGAACCGTTCTCCCTATGTTTTCAATCCAAAATCCAAATTAAATCCAAATTGAGTTTATAATTCACAGAGAACAGAATATTTCTTTACCTGTTCACCATTAATCACTAGTCATAAAATGCAAACAGGTAGATTGCATGTTGAACTGATCACTTCCATATTTCCCAATTGCATCGATCAGCATCCCACAGCCAAACACCTGAAGCCACTCAGTTTTATACTGATGATAAGATGCCCTGCCCAAATCTTTGAGCCACAGTCCAACCGTCTCCTTCTTTACAGAAGTCCTGCTGCTAGTGCTTTATCTCCTCCTCCACATCCAGCATCGCTGCTTTGTGCATAGTTGCTGACACAGCAATCAAGATTTGTGTCCTTCACACGCCCTACAGCCACTTTACTCACATGGACTCTGCTCTCCACACCTCACTTCTGCCATGCCATGTCTCACTGTTTCTTTGGAAGTTGCCAGCTGGTGCAACAAGAGTTGGAGGCATTGGTAGCTAAGAGGAGAGATACAAACTAATCCTTTTGACTATCCTTTCACCCCTGCAGTTTTACAATCCAGTGTTTGCCCTATTTGGTACAAAACATTTTTTTTTTTTTAACTACAGAAACTTTTTACTATTCAGAGAAAGATTTTAAAGACTGTTTCTTATTCTTGGAAGAAAGAGTCCAGTAACTAAAAGAATGGGATGGGATATCTACTCCTCCCCCTTTACCATCTACTCCCGAGACACATTCCAAACTCCCCTCCCACTGTCACTGTTCAAAGGCTGTGTTCTTATTTGACTATCAAAACTCTTCCAACACACCCCATAACATGTCAACTCTTTCCACAAACCCTCAGAAGTAAATGCTGCTTCTCCCCACACAATAAGGAAAATGCACCTAGCTTACTAAATGCTGACAGATTACAGACCAGGTAGCTACCTGCAAAGACTCAGTGCTCTATTTTTGAAGAGTAAGGAGCCATTAATGCCTCATTTTACTGTTTTAATGCAAAGCTGAGGCTACCTTGTAGGTGCAACCAGATAATTTCAGGGCAGTCTGTTTTATCTTGAAGGCTCTTCTCAGTGGCACCAAACAATGAGACAAGAGGCAATGGGCAGAAACTGATGCACAGAAAGTTTCACCTGAACATGAGGAAGGACTCCTTCAGTGTGCAGTGACTGCACACTGGAACAGGCTGCCCAGAGAGGGTGTGGACTCTCCCTCACTGGAGATGTTCAAGAACCATTTGGACACAACCCTGTGCCATGTGCTCTGGGATGACCTTGCTTGAGCATTTTCATGAAATGACCATTTCATGAAATACACAAACCGAATAATAAACGAGGAAGCTTTAAATGTTAATGTTTTATTTACAAGTAAAAGTATAACACTGCAATGAGTATTGATGAAGTATGTTTTAATTTTATTCCTGAATTTAAAAAAGAAAGGGCAGCCATCTAGATTCCGATGATCACAGCAGTCTCTTGTAAACTTAAAGAAAGCAGTTGGAAATCAATTAGGGCACCTATTTCCAAAGAAATTAAAAGCCAACTGATGTTTTTCACCCCTCCAGTTCCACAAAGGTTAGTAGTGAACCTTGCCTCAAAATATTTTGCATAGTGGATCAAAACACTTTCAGTATTTCCTATCATTAAATTGCTTTGAACCAAAAGACTTCCTAGATGTTCATTCTTAACACTAGTAAGTAGATTTTGAACCTAAACATGCTGAAGTGAAAACAATGCAGGGGGGTGGAGGGGAATTAAATCCTGGCATGTTAATGTTCAGGAAGCTTTTGTTTCTCTTTAAATATACAACAGAAACAAAGAAGGATGCTGAATTCTGAAGTGAACCTACTCCAAACTTGCCCCCCTCACAGCAGTGCTGTTTCTGTTATATTGGTGATAAAATCTTCTCCTGTGAAATGCAATTATTAGTTTAAAACCCACTGAGCTGATGAGATCCCCCAATCCAAGAGGAATAGATTTCTTAACTACAGCTGTGACCAACTGGCTGCTAAACAGAAAAAGGACTGCTATTGCCATCTCTGTGATGAGGCTCCAGGGAAAATGTTGTTGGCACCCTTCCTGAGGCTGAGAATCCCATCAAACCAAGCAAAACGCATTGTGACTGGAGACCAGTTTGTTTTTATGGACTGACAGGGTGACTGTAGGCACAAACACATTGACTCCAGCTCTCAAAGACTGTAATTTAAAGTTATCTGTGATTACATGGATCTTCCATACACCTCACCAAATTATGTAACAAACCTACCAATACTTACATTGCTCTTAACTACGCTTCAAAATAATCAGTGTAATCTACATAGACTACAAGCACATATGGAAAAAATGAAGCCATTAGAGATTAATCTACACACAGTTCAAGAAGTAATTTAACTACATCAGTTAAATTTAGAAGCTGATTTATTTAATCATTGCACAGGCAACCAAGATTTAAACCTCATCTTCAAGCAGATCCCTGTGCACTAGCTGCATAATTCAGAGGGAAGTTATTATGATGCCAATCACAGAAAAGTTCAGAGAAGAGGCCAATGACTGCATTTATTTGCAGAAATGAAAATTTCCCAGTCTCAGACAGTGATAACAAAGAATATTTCTATATGTGATGAGCATGCTAAGGCTCTCACAGTGCAGACACCAGTTTTAATACACAGAAGAAATTTGCTAACATCACACCCATTTTGCCAGGCTGCAATTTAATTCAACTCCATGCAGTCAAGTCCAAAATGTAAATAAGTGCATAATGAAAAGAGTTTAACCCCAGATAGGCAAGAGCTAAGCCAAAATATTCAGCCTCTCCTAACAACAAAATCTGATAGAAACCAAGAAAAGCCTCATCAAAAATGCATGTACCTGAAGATCAAAATCTGTGATCACTTCTCTATCCTGTTTTAAGTTAGTCTCTCCCAAAACCAGTTCCACCTCATTTTGGCTTTACCGTTTGCAAGGCAAGAATTCTGCAGTACTTTTGCCTTTCTCATAGGTTTTTTCTCACCCCTGGGAGGCCACTGGGAAAACACTGTCCTGCTACTCCCCCCATCCACCACTACACAATTAGTGATCCGCAGTTTTTGGCTGGTCAAGTAGTCCAAAAACCCTCCACCATTCTCCAGAGAATATTTCTCTCCTGCCCAACCTACTTTTCACACTCAGTCTGCCCCATTCTGAAACGCTTCTTGCTTTCAGGGGACTATTTTAATGGTTTGTTTTAAATCAAACATTTAAGTTACTAAATAATTGTATAATTTAGCAGCCAGATTATATGACTGAAAAGTCAGACAGTACAGGCAAAAGTCTTGGCACATAAATTTGGTTTAACCCTGACTGAAAATATCCAAGCTGCTTTCCCAATAAAAGTATTTCTAAAGACTGGAGTATTATCCACACAGCAATCACAAACATAATTTTAACTTTTTTTTTTCCAAAAAACGTAACTGAATACACAGTATTTTTATCTGCCAAAATAAGTGTAAAGGTGTATTTCTTAGAATTGCTTGTATGTGATGACAAAAGAATCCTTCTGGTAATCTATTGAATTGACAGCTGGGGCTAGTAAGCATCAGAGGCTGTTTTCAAGCCTTGCATCTGGTATTTCATTCCTCACTGCATGCTCTTTAACTTTCTTTGTGGAAACTACTTTTGTACCGTAGTGTTGTAGGTTTATAATGGACGTTTAGAAAAGCCAGTGCATGCTACTCACACACTATGGCATTTTAAGCAATCTGCAACTTTTACAAACATTTAATATAGTGTTTTTATCAACCTGACAACCTTTGGGGGCATTTACGTTAGCAAAACACAGTAGGAAATCCAGAGAAGCAAGACAAGGCACAACTATAATCCAAGAGATAAAATGAGTGACTTAATTTCAAACTCAAATGCCTTACTACACATGCAGGTGAATTAAGCTGTTTAATATTTTTATTATGATTTGCAAGTGAAATTCTTTGAATAGAAATTTAAAAAGAAAATATATTACATTTCTGTAGAAATCAACCATTTTTTTAAGTGTCACGTTTTATTGATCAGGTAGTTTCCAAGTTGTATGTCCAATCCAAACGTTTGTGATACATGAATCATCAATGTTCAAGCAAAAATTAGAATTTGTTTACTAGAATTAAGTTTTAATATTTTTTTAAAAACTTAAAGGTTGATAATATTTTCAAGTATGTTCAGCATTGTCCTTATAAACCCATCAGTTACATTAAACTCCAGACTAGTTAAACACTTGACACTTCAATTAAACTCTACATGAAAGCTGGGTTTAAACTGCACAAAGAAACAGAAAACACTTGATAAAACTGCACTAAAAATAAACAGCAAACAGCTCAAAATAATTTTTGAAGTTTTATTATTATATATAACCTAGGTAAAATACTCCAAAACCAAGAGTCTTATTCCTGTAGTAACTAATTTCTATAGCTCCCTGTAAATAAAAGAGATGATGTTCCCATGCAGCATCAAACGCAACTGAAATGTAACAGTGCTGTAACATTCACTGCTTCATTAAATAATAAGTAATATGCTAATCTAATAATCTAGTAGTGAAGCATAATTTCCATTTTGGATACGTCCATTTGATTTACCCTTTTTTATTTTCTACAGACTACTTACTTTCCCTGACACACTTCCTCCACTTTTGACATTTACAGCAAGAGATCTTTTTTCCAAACAATTTCAGGATCTGAGTGTGGCAGCTGAGACAGACGTAACCTTTGATTTACCTTTCCATTTAATGGGTAATGCAAGAGGGGTAAAGAGGGAAAGAGTGAGTTTTCTTTCACCCTTCTCCTTCAAAAGCTATTGCTGTATCTCTCCACTGCAGTGTGCACCATATTGCTTCCTTATTCTCTCATTACTCAAAATAGTTTCCTACTTGAAATTGTGAATGCACACATTTTCCAGAATTCTTCTTTTTCCTAACTTAAAGTACAATATCTTTCAGAACATATATGCTGAAAAGCACCTTGAGTATCATCAAGCATATCCCCAGAACTCAAAACTGAAACAAGCATAAGTGAATTTCAGCTGAGTGGGAAAGTGTTGCAAAGGATCATAGCCAGGGATATAGACAGAATCAGCTCTAGGACACAGGAGAACAGTATGCTAAACAACAGTGTCCTAAAGCACTGCTGCATACTTTGCTGTTTCTCAGAGACCTTGAAGCAAGGCTGGCCATGGTTTCTGGCCAAGGCAGCACTGTAGCATGCAATGCAGGAAGTCTCTCCTACAGGCAGCTAATACTACTTTTAACCTCACCCTTTCAGGTGAGGAAGAACAACAAATCTGCTCTTCAGCTTCTTCCCCTGCTCTCTCCCGCTGCAGATACCAATAAGCTGCAGCTCCCTGTAAATACAGACATGCACACACTTATCAGCTTTACTCATTGTAACAAAATTGTCTGCACTTTGCCCACAGTCTTTCATTAGCACCCCCAGGTGTGTCCCACCTCTTATGTCACAGTGAGGGAAGTGCTACTCTTCCAGCAACACCAACAGATAATCCTTATCTAAAGGTCCCTGGTGTTGAGTGTGGCAGCTGAGACAGACTGGGGGCAGGGAAATATTTCCCCACACAGCTAGTTTAATATCAATAAATACAAATCTTTTATTATCCGTTGCACTTTGATGCCAACAAACATTCAACTTCAGCAGATTTAGTTTAAATCTCTTAGAAAATACATCAACAAAATACAGATTATACAGGGTAAAAGTAATTAACAGATGCAAATTTATAAATCCAGTAGCCCATGAACAACCATGAATAAAGTAAATTTATTTTGCTTTCTACACAATAAGATTAGTATTTAAACGCTACCAGTCTCCTGGGTGAACAATGCTTTTGACATGTTTTTCAGGGCCTAATACAGCACATCTTCAATATCACAAAAATATCAACCTCCTTCCAAAGGCTAACTCAAAACCTTCTGGACAAGTTTCTAAAATTCATCACTGGTCTTCAGTTTGAGGGACTTATCACAGTCATCCAAGCTATTTGTAATAGATTTACACAAATGCAAAGGAAGTGACAAGGAACGTTCAGCAAGAGCTCTCTTGAACAACTTACCATTTAAAAAGGAGCGTGGAATATCCGTACTGTCTATGCCTCTGAGAAGACAGCTGTTCTCTAACTTCCTGGCACACTCAGGTGGCTTTTTCTGCAAACAAGGAGAAATCTAACTCAGCCTTTCAGGACCAGAATAATTAAAAATATGCATTAAAAGTGGGGCTCGGTTCAGTGATCAGCTAAAAAAAACTTAGTAAAATATGCATGAGTAGAATCCAGCCAGTTTTAACCATTTTGTGCTAAATATTTCATGATACAGCTTAGTTTTTTTCAAGGTAACAAAATAGCTTGTGTTATTTCATAATCAATTTTTAAATAGAACTATCAGCAGAGAAAGTAACATTTACCCACTTGAAGACTGTGGAGATGGAAAAATGATGTAACAGACTACAGTAAGGCACAATAAACAGCAGTCTTAAATCCCTCTGAGATTTTTCACAGCAAATTAAATACTACTGATCAGAAACCCACTAAAACAGACTAAAAAAAAGCAATGAGAATCTCTTGCAAAAATTAAGTAGCGAGATGATTCCATGAAAATATTCCAGTTCCTAGCACCAAGAGAACACTGTGACTTACAGATTAGCATTTAGTCATACAGTAATTTTTTATAAATCAAGGGGGTTTGCATAAATGCCCTTTCTGCAAGAACTATATAAAAATGATCTCTAAAACAGATCACTTGCTTAGTGGATGCTGATACTATAGCCAGAATTTTAAAGAGGCGCTACTATGCATTTTTTTTGCCAAAATATTTTAGACAATTAAAATTTACAGGAAGAAAAATACTTCTTTATCTCAAGGACACAATTATAAACCGTGATGTATAAGAAAAACAAAGCATCTAGAAGAGCAAGACACTGTTAAAGTCACCACACAGATTTCTCAAAGGCAAGACAGCAGTGTCCTGCTTGTTCACTGTCACCACCTGCCTTGCTCACATCCCTTCATTCTCCCTCAAAATACCACAGCTTTAAGGTGCCCAGACCTTGATTCCACTAACCACTGGTGCAGTAACCACCTAGCCCAAAAAAAAATACTGGCCTCTAGTTAACCTGCTCGCAAAATCTACCAGTTGGCCAAGGTTTTGGTCCTCACTTAAGCGTTTATATGCTTAGAGACAAATTAAAGAGATACATTATAAAGGCTCACCTACATACAATTCATTCATGGTCTCGTTACCAGGACAGGTGTACTATATGGGGAAAGCTATTTGCCTAAGTTAGCATAAGATGGACATGGACCTGCTGAAGGGTTGCCAGGAGGGCCACAAAGATTATTAGAGGGGCTAAAGCACCTTGTCCTATGAAGACAGGATCCTGGACAAGAGAAGGCTCCAGGGAGATCTTACAGCAACTTCCAGTACCAAGAGGAGACCAACAAGAGAGCTAGAGATGGACTTTTCACAAGGACATGTAACGAAAAGACAAGAGGGAATGGCTTTAAACTGAAAGAGGGTATGTTTAGGTTATATATTGGAAAGAAATTCTTCACTGTGAGGATAATGAGACACTGGAATGGGTTGCCCAGAGAAGTTATGGAAGTGTTCAAGGGCAGCCTGACCCAGTGGAAAGTGCTGCGTCCATGGCAATGGCATTGGAACTAAATGTTCTTTACAATTCCTTCCAACCCAGGCCACTCTGTGATTCTGTAAGTGACTTCAACCAGCAGTGATGTAAGCATGCCTGTGGCTCAGGAACAGTAAATCTGCTTTAGAGCAAACAGCACTACATTAACGACATGGAACAGACATCATAGAGCACTTATAGCACAAGGTGACTGGAACTTTACACAGATCTCAAACCCTCTAGTACTACCAGGGTTTCTGACAATGTATTTACACATTACGTTATCCTCAGCAGCAAAGGCACTTTAGGAAGTTCTCAGTTCCCCACACGAGCGGCACGTTTTCGTCCACATGCTGCAGTTTACTGCCATCATTTACATTTACACACTGTCTGCATTGCTGCACTACATAAATAGGAGCCCTGAATTTGTGATGACAGAACTCCTCACTCAGATCAACAATATAGAACCTATAAAGTGATGGAAAGAAAGCTGAGAACTACCATGCTGTGAAGACAAATCTCAGCTTTCACAGTGAAAATCAAATCAACTATCTTGACATGTATTTCAGTATAAATCCTTACCTGGCTAAATAAAAACATCAAGACATGGTCGATGTCAAGAAGTTTTAGATCTTTTCTTTGCGATCAGATTTTTGATTTTTTTTTTCATAGTATATTCAAAAAGGCCTAGGATAAACCAAAGACAAAGACCAGAGACAAAGTGTTGGACTCTCTTATGTGTTCCACATTTAAGATACATAGCTATGATGAAAACACAAGATAGAGGAAGGAAAATATATTTTGGTACACTGTTAACAGTAGTATCTACTACCCAACTGTGAAAATACACACATTCCCTTTTGAATGGATTCTTTCTTTCCCATGAAATCCCCAAGAGGGACTTCCAGTACCAAGAGGAGACCAACAAGAGAGCTAGAGATGGACTTTTCACAAGGACATGTAATGAAAAGACAAGAGGGAATGGCTTTAAACTGAAAGAGGGTATGTTTAGGTTATATATTGGAAAGAAATTCTTCACTGTGAGGATAATGAGACACTGGAATGGGTTGCCCAGAGAAGTTATGGAAGTGTTCAAGGGCAGCCTGACCCAGTGGAAAGTGCTGCGTCCATGGCAATGGCATTGGAACTAAATGTTCTTTACAATTCCTTCCAACCCAGGCCACTCTGTGATTCTGTAAGTGACTTCAACCAGCAGTGATGTAAGCATGCCTGTGGCTCAGGAACAGTAAATCTGCTTTAGAGCAAACAGCACTACATTAACAACAGTATGGAACAGACATCATAGAGCACTTATAGCACAAGGTGACTGGAACTTTACACAGATCTCAAACCCTCTAGTACTACCAGGGTTTCTGACAATGTATTTACACATTACGTTATCCTCAGCAGCAAAGGCACTTTAGGAAGTTCTCAGTTCCCCACACGAGCGGCACATTTTCGTCCACGTGCTGCAGTTTACTGCCATCATTTACATTTACACACTGTCTGCAGTGCTGCACTACATAAATAGGAGCCCTGAATTTGTGATGACAGAACTCCTCACTCAGATCAACAATATAGAACCTATAAAGTGATGGAAAGAAAGCTGAGAACTACCATGCTGTGAAGACAAATCTCAGCTTTCACAGTGAAAATCAAATCAACTATCTTGACATGTATTTCAGTATAAATCCTTACCTGGCTAAATAAAAACATCAAGACATGGTCGATGTCAAGAAGTTTTAGATCTTTTCTTTGCAATCAGATTTTTGATTTTTTTTTTTTTTCATAGTATATTCAAAAAGGCCTAGGATAAACCAAAGACAAAGACCAGAGACAAAGTGTTGGACTCTCTTATGTGTTCCACATTTAAGATACATAGCTATGATGAAAACACAAGATACAGGAAGGAAAATATATTTTGGTACACTGTTAACAGTAGTATCTACTACCCAACTGTGAAAATACACACATTCCCTTTTGAATGGATTCTTTCTTTCCCATGAAATCCCCAAGAGGGGAAAAAAAAAAGCCAACAAAAGCATTATAAAAAGATTCTTGCTCATTATCAAGAACATCACTGACTCCTCTGCCAAGTGCCCCATTTGACGCATTCACTGACTAAATTACAGAAAGTACTAAACAGTTTCAACAGGATAAGAATTTAGACACACAGAATGTGGAACGCTGACTTCTAGTAAGAAATTTATATCCAGCTGAATTTTGTTTAAAGTCAATGTTTTAAAGCTTTCTAAACAAAACTCCTAGAAATGAGGATATTATAGGCAAGCAATTTGAAGAACAAGCTATATGGCACACAGAGGATTACTTCAGAAATCCACAGGAAAAAACCATAAAGGATTTAATGCAAGACATAACTTTTACACAGATTGAGGATTAAAAGTATCCAAATGGCAGGTCATCATGAAAATGGTGAAAAGGGGATTTTATTTTGAAGTCTGCTTTCTGGGGTAGGGGGAGGGTTTTTTAATATGTTTTCATATATGGAGAACCAAAGCTTACCACTATAGTTTGAATTCAAGTAACAGCATTACCAATGCACGCATACAAAAAAGGAAGTGATTTAAAACTTCAGTACTAGTTTGCCGTGTTAAATTTGTGCATGTATTCAATCTTAAAAGCATGAAATTCAATCTTAGAAACTACTGTAACTCTGCAACACACATTTGGAAAACCCAGACAGGTTCTGAAATCTTCAAAGAGTAGAACCCCACATCAGTTAGTGGTTAGATCCCCCTTGATCTTATGTACTTCTAGAGTGGCATGGGGGCTTTTCTGTACAAGAGCCATACAATCAGTTACTTAAAAGTGAGGGGCCTCTCAGTAGCACATCTAAGCAGCTTTCATAAGATTGATCAAGACAAGTCAAAAGTTTCTTATCTTTAAATCTCTAAACTAGATTGTTCCATATCCCAGTCTTAAATTTGAGCACAGAACAGGAGCAGCATAAAGACATGGCAACTCATGTTTTCCAGGTGGTCTTTAATTAAAGATTCACTTGCTGTTGTCTAATCCATGACCCTCTGCAGCATCCAGAAATGCAAAATTACTTGGGATAAACACTGTACTTGGAGTGCAGAGAGCAGTCTGCCCTTTGACAAGCCCTCAAGGGATACTTTCCCACTCTGCATCTTCTTGAGAACCACTCTGACAGTCAGACTTAGTCACCACACCCAGTGTGTCCTTTGCCACCAATTCCTTCCAAGGAACAAACAAGTTAAAGTTCTTTAAATTTTTCTTCAGAGCACAGGCAGATAAAGTAAAAAAATCCAACCTGTGTGGAGTACCTGGTGACTCTTTTATTCCATTTCACACACTGGATTATGGTACAAATATTCACTACTTGACTGCGTATAGAAATCCTTCAGTACTGGACAGAGGAAACCCATCTAAACAGCAGGCTTGCAAAATCCTACACATCCTGTGGAATTTATCTGAGGTTAAACACTTGGTCTTCAGAGATTTTGCAATCTACAAAAGCCAACCCATCAAGCCTACAAGCCAGCCAGTAACAGCAGTGGTTTGTCAGACATTCTTTGCTGGTAAGAAGCATGACCATCCCTACATCTATCACCTCTTTGGCATCTCAACAAGAGGCCTGTCCAGGACTACAACACTCTTCTATGGTCAGCACTGACTCTTTACTGCAAATGAAGCCAAACAAAGATTATACCACAAATCACTAGTACCAACCACAAGACACAGGAAGTAGCTCTCTTGTCTTTGATCCAAAAAGAGAGGGTTCTTTCACCACCAGGAAAGACAAAAGGCCAATACCTCTGAAAAGGAACAGATTTCAGATGGGATATCAATATCAAAATGTTTTCAAACATTTGAAAAGGTTTGCTGGCAGCATTCACCATCCCTACATTCTTCACAGATAACAACCCTAATATCACAGTACAAGTCTTCCGTGTATCAGCCTGCTCCATCTCCAGCACAGTCCTGCACTCTTCTCCAGAAAGTGAGAGTACACATCTTTACAGAATAGCAAAGAGCTCCCTCCTAGCCTGTAGAGATTGTCTCTCTGAAGCCTCACAAAAGGAATGCTGATGGCTTTACTCAAGTGGATCCCCACTCTCATGTAACAACTCTAAAAATGGGTCATCCTCAGCAGACAGCTTCTCTAATTTCAGTTGTTACCCACCCAGCATTACATAGCACAGTTTTTCAATTACTAATATTTAAGAATATGTTTCCTGAAATAGAAAGGTCCCTCAAATTGTACTTTCTGAAGCATTCAACCTCACTTCTTGTTGTTACAAGGCACTGCTAAAAAGCACGAACATCTAGACAGATGCTTTGTGTAAGTACTCCAGACAGAAAACCTGTAGGTTCATTAAGGGGATTAGTCCAAGGCTAGGTGATGTGACTTTCAAGCTAAATGCTTCATTAAAGTACCTGAATTAGGTGACAAAATCAATCCAAAAATGTTGTCAGGTCATTAACAGCCAACATTCAAATCAAATAGCAGATTTCACCTTGTGCTGAACAAAATATTTTCTTCACTTTTACATCTCCAGAAATAGTAGAAGGTCATGCAGGTTGTACTCTACAGTTTCATAATGTTAGAGAGAAGTGGCAGAGTAAGAGAAATATGAATCAGCACAGGCCACAGAACCCTGCTGAAAAGCATTAGCCAAAAATACCATATATACACACACATAAACCACAAATGAGACACCTCAAGATTGAGAAATAAAATCTAGTAGGTTTCAGAATGTCCAGAAAAAAAAGAGAAATTAAACAGAACTGATGTGGTTTTTAAAAAGGGGAAAAAACACCACACCAATAAAGAAGTTCAACAGGGAAGGAAGCAGCACCAAGGTCCTACTAAACGACTCAGCACTGCTGTAGCTGACAGCCAACTTGAATTCCATGAAATCAGAATTATGCAAATGGTCACAGCCTGGATCAAGCAAGCAGCTGCTCTCTCTAGCACATCCCATTCATGGCCAAGACATATTTTTACATCTGGATCTAGCTGAAAGCAACAACTCACACCACTCCATGGCTAATTTCCCCACAGCTTGGTGGTGAAAGAGAAATGAAAAAACATAAGTGCACTCAGATTTAATGTTTGGAGACTAGAAAGCACATCCTTTACCCTAGCAGAAAGAATAATGCTTTGTAATGTAGAGCTGGGTATAGAAAAAATTTCACCTTCCCTGTTATTATGTTCTCCTAAGAGGCCACATCCTTTGTTTAAAAACCATAACTGAGATATGAAGCTTGCTTCCATTGGGAACTGCTTTATGATCCCTTAAAATGGCTTTTTAAAGTACATAAATAGCAAGAGGTCTAAAACAAAACATTGGACTTGCGGGAGATGATTAAGCGACTGCTAGGGGTGAATTAAAAACAATGGCGTTCAGTGGTTTTTTCCATTACAGAATGGCTTAGGTTGGAAGTGACTTTAATGATCTTGTCCCAACCCCCTGCCATGGGCAGACACCTTCCACTATCCCAGGCTGCTCAAAGCCACCTGGCCTTGAACACTTCCAGGGATGGGGAATCCACAACACTTCTGGGCAACTTGTTCCAGTGCCTCACCACCCTTGAGTAAAGAACTTCTTCCTATCTACTCTCTGCCAGTATAAAGCCCTTACCTCTTGTGCTGTCTCAAAAAAGCCTTCTCTTCCCCAGGCTAAACAACACCAGCTCTCCAAGCCTGTGTTCACAGGAGATGTGGTACAGCCCTCTGAATATTTTCATGGCCTTCCTCTGGACTTGTTCCAACATGTCCACATCCTTCTTAGGTTGGGGGCCTCAGAGCTGGATGCAGCACTGCAGGTGGGATCTCACAATAGTGAAGTAGAAGTTGAAAATCACCTCCCTCAACCTGCTGGTCAGGTTGCCTCAGCCACAATACTGATGGATCTGGGGCTGCCCAGTCCCAAACTGGAAGACCAAGAGTGTGGCAACAGCGAGTTTCTATTTGTGGACACTGAAATTCTAAGGGACCAGCTGTATCAGCTGAATATTTCCAATTCCATGGGGAATGATAGGATTCACCCCAGAGTTCTGAAGGAGCCAGTGGATGCTTCAGCAGCACCCTTGTCCATCACTTACCAAAAGTCTTCAGAGTTGATAGAGGTCCCTGCTGGTCCAGATCTAGTTTTACTCCAATTTACAAGAAGGGTATGAAGGAAGATTCAAGAAACTACAGACCTATTAATGTAGCTTCAGCTTTTGGAAAAATTATGGAAGAAAAATTATACTGGGTAATACTGAAAGGCATTTAAAGAATAATGCAATTATCAGGCACAGTCAATATGGGTTCACAAAAGGAAAGTCATAACTAATAAACTAATTTGGTAACCTTTTCCAATAAAGTCACACATCTAGTAGGCAAAGGGAAGGCAGTAGATGTCTTTTTCTGGGTTTTTAGGAAAACTTGATACTCTCACAGCATCCTTCTGGACAAGTTGTCCAGCTGCAGGACGAGTGGGTTCATGATGTGCTGGGTGAAGGACTGGCTCAGGGACAGAGCTCAAAGGGTTGTAAAGTGAAGGGGGCTACATCCAGCTGGTGACCGGTCCCCAGCAGTGCTCCTCAGGGATCAGTTCCAGGGCCAGTCCTGTTCCTGTACTTCCCAATGATCTGGATGCAGGAGTGCAGTGCACCTTTACTGAGTTTGCTGGTGATACCAAACTGGGAGGTGCTTTTGGCTTTTTGAGGAACAGGGAGCTTTGCGGGGGGTGGGGGATCTACAGAGATTGGAACACTGGGCTATGATTTATAGCATGAAACTTAACAAGTCCAAATACCAGATTGTGTTATAAACAAAGTAATGCCAGACACAAGTATAAACTGGGAGAGAGTGGAATCTGGATTACACGGTGGGCACAAGCTCAGTCTGAGTCAGCAGCAAGACCTGGCAGACCAGAGGGCAAACCCCATCCCAGGATGCATCAAACGACATCACCAGGCAGGCAAAAGAGGAGATTGTCCTTTTGCATTCAGTGTTGCTGTGGCCTCATCTCAAGGACTGTCTACTGCTCTCGGCTGCACAATTTATGAAGGTTGTGAAAGTGCTTGAATGTGTCCAGAGAGGTTCAACAAAGCTGGAGAAGGGCCTGTGAGGAAAAGTCCTGTAATGAGTGGCTGAGGACTTGGGGTTTGTCTAGTTTGGAGAAACAAAGGCTGAGTGGTGACCTTATTGCTCTCCACAGCTTCCCAAGGAAGGGATGTGAAAAGAGAAGTATTGAGCTCTGCGCCTTGGGACCCAGTGACAGGATACCTGGGAATGGTTCAAAACTGCACCAGGGGAGGTTCAGTCTGGACAGCAGGAAGTGTTTCATCACCAAGGGAGGGGTCACACACTCAAACAGGCTTTCTAGAGAGGTGGTTGAGGCCTCAACCCCTGACAGTGTTTAAGAGGCATTTGAACAATGTCCTTAAGGACATGCTTTAACTTCTGGTCAGCCCTGAAGCAGTCAGGCAGATGGACTGGACAAGGGCTGTAGGTTCCTTCCAACTGAAACATTCTGTTCCCATGAACAGCTCTCTCACATGCACATACTTACATATGCATGTAGCTAATGCTGTAGTTATTTCATTTATAAAGCCCTGTGTACCTACAGATACAGATCTCTCTATATTCATAAAACCAGTATGTTTTATCATTAGGAAGATATTTGTGAAAACCATGGGGTTTGGGTTTTCCCGCAATTTTAAAGTCTTAAAAACCATATAAATTGTTTTCAGATATGTATCATACAGATTAATCATTAAAGAGCCACCATTTATAAAATTAAAACACAATGCAATTCAACAGTTAATGACTCCTTACAGCTGACCTATGGGGTTCAATCAAGGACATTGTTATGTAAAGAAATAAGGTGGGTGAGAAGGGAGGGACAGAAATGAAAGCATTTTAACAGGTGAAACTTATGTATTGAATTACTCCTTATTTCATCCCAGCTGGAAAGCTGTTCTTGAAAGAAACTGGCATATTTTAGCATTAGCTACATGTTTCAAGTCTGTCCCAGTTTCTCGAGGGTTTTTTTCCCTCCCTCCTCCTGTTTTTAAAGGGCCAGATGCAACAGACAGTTTTGTTTGTTTCTTTTGGGTCTTTTTTGTTATAAACATTTTTATTTACAAGCCAGTTAAACTAAAGCAGTTTTGCATGGATCTGTGACCTCAAATCTCACTCAATGTAGAGGAGCTTAGCAGTTTAGGAAGATCAAACAAATCACCAGAAATCCAGAAGTATGTGAAATAAAGTCCACTTTTTCTTTTGAAAAGAAGGCTGAAGTGGCTTAAAACAATCATGCCTGCTGTTACCATGGGATTTTTATGGTTTTAATTAAGACCTGTTTTCATAAAAAGGAATTTTAAAACACTTTTTTTAACATGGGTAATGAAAAATATCTACTCCATTATCCTAATCACATAACCCATCCAGGTCTGCCTTACCATCAGATTCAACACCACACAGTTGATACTAACTAAAGAGACTAGTTTACCTGTTCATACTACACATTCCCATAAATTCAATAAATCTTATCCTTCAGATTACTTCACTATGACATTCACAGCCATGTTTAGTATTTTCTACTGGGGGGGAGAAAGAAGAGACAGTCAGCTGCCACAAACCCAGCATCTTACAAAGTAATTTCTATTAACAGATTTCAAAACAATAACTAAGATATGATGTGACCACAAAGAAAACCTAAATTACTTAATGCATACAAGTAATCTCAGATACATCTCGGATATCTCCATAATAATGTGATTGCAGGTAAATTATCCTGTTCTGGATTGGTTTCTTGTCTGCATCCCTTCCTCAGTCTTCTAAAAACCCATTTCAATTTTGCTTTCCTCTATTAACATTTTGAAAACTATAAATAATTTAGATTTCCAATAGTTAAATACAGATTTACATAATGTAAGATGCAAAATATCTTGACTTTTGGGAAAAAAAATAAACATTTAATGTGGAAACTGGTGTCTGAAAGACATGGGCTGCCAATAAACATGCAAGAATTTTTTTCATTTGAAGAGCAGCTATTCTGTTTAATCCTATGTAGGCAGGAGTGGAGGCAGAGGATGTGCCAGAGGAAAGAAGGGATGCCATGTCCCAGGGCAATGTCATGCCTGCCCAGGCAGCAGCTGACAGCTCCAGAGCAATATGTGGCTTACATTTGGAAATGGAAGCAACAACATTCTGGATATTACTGACCACTTCCTTCTGGGATGGGAAGAGAGAAAAGACACAAGAAACCCGGCACAGCTTCAAATCCACCTCTTCCCACCTCCATATAAAATACAGAAACCACACAATGCTTTAAAGAGTAACAGCTCCACTTCCCAAAGGGCAGGACCAGAGCTGCCCAGCTGTGACACATGGCTTCCTCTTTCCCTCTTTATTTAACAGCTGCTTGGTGCTGGCCAGAGAGCAGTGCAGGAATAAAATACAACCAAACAGGGAGGCTCAGTTACAACTCCTGATATGCCGTGCATTAAGCTTTTGTTCAAAGAGCACCAGCACATGCACTGCAGATGGGTGGAAGGTTGCAAGTAAAGCCACAGCAGATGCAGAACTTGATGCCTTTACTCTTCTACCACACCTGACCTTGGTTTGAAATGCTCATGTAGCTCTTCAGATGTGACCTCTATGACCAAGGAGTGCTCAGGAGGTGTAAGCACCACAATCATTTGAGCTGACCATTCATGTTATTACAGGTTATAAAACCTCTGACAAACTCTGCATCAAGTAAAATGAACTATAACAGCTCATCCAAGAAGACACGGAACCTTGTTTGTTTGGAGGTTTTGTTGATGTTTGGGGTTTGTTGTTTTTTTTTTTTTCAAAGCCTCCTTTATGAAGTACCACTTAAAGCTATCATCTGATCCCAAATGATACAGTGTTTCCTTCTGCACAGTGCAGATGAATACTGGCTTTGTTATTTTAGAAAACCTTGCGGCAGATTATCATGGGAATCACACTTTTTTTAAAGAGATGAGTGCCCTCAACACTTTCAAGAGTCGATGTTTTCACAACTACCTCATTTTCAAGTATAACAACGGCACAGAGATATTTTGCCCTTGAGAAAGACATTTATTTAGGCGTAGCCTATTACCAAGTTAACATGTAAATAAGTCTGTTCTGCAACAAAACTACTTCTTATAGGCCAGCTGTTCCACAGGTCACAATCTCTTATATGCAAAATCACCAAAAGTTGTTTCAAGCCTACAAAAAAACATACTGCTTAAGGTTCCCACTTTGGCCAAGTTTGTTCTTCTTTTAATATCCAATAAGAATCTGATTTATATCATCAAGTCCTATATGCTTTGAACAAGAAAAGAGGATGAACACTTCATTATACACCTGCAGAAATGAGCAAAATAAGTATGGAAGGTGTATTCAGAGAACACTACTAATATAATGCAAATTAACTAATCCACAGTAGAATTAAATTATTTCTACAGTCTTATCTTCCTACAGTTACATTTATTTTAGTATTTTGTTCAAAGTGGATTTAGAAGCCTCAAAAATACACTTCTGACAAAAGAACTCTTGTCCTTCAAGCTTCATATTTCAGACAAGCTTTTGTTTGAAGGTTTCCACTATATTTTAGCTCTAAAATATCAGGTTAAACATTTTGAAGAGATTATAACAACTCTCAGTAACCTAAATTAAATTCACTAGTTTTATTCCTCTAGATTGAACATCCATACTTCTCACCCTAACAGTTCAATCTCCTGATGTTTCCCCACCCAGTGCTAAAACACGTCATTCTTCTCCTTTCTTAGCCTATCCCTATAAGTGAATGAACCTACACAAACTCATTTGAGTAACCCAGACTGCTCTATGCTGTGCTTATTGTTCTGAGGCATGAACAAAGTGATCTTTGACCAACAAATCAAAGCTGTTCACTATTTAGACTGTCATCCCTTAGGTTCACAAAACCTAATTCAGTATACTTTCTAATGCTTCATATTCAAAAACACTAACAGCAATAATTCCACCAAGATGAATAATAGTGGGGATACTCAAACTACAGATTTGGAGTCACAGGTCTTGCAGTCAACATCATCATTACCAAAAGTATAAAATAAGGCTGTATTTTTAACAACTGAACCTCAAAATTTAAGTTCACTTTAAAAAACTTGATTATTACAAGCTGCCTATGTGCCTCTCCCACTTCCTCAGCTCAGTTGGCTGAGAAAAACACTTGCCAAACTTGGATTAGCATTTAGCAGCTTTGGGGCTAACTGTGCTTGTTGTTTCAACCTTGACAACCCACTGTATGGACACACTATTATATTTAAGCTTCCAGAAGCATTTAACATTTGATTCTGCTGAAAATACAGTTCTACTACATGTTTTAAAAATAAAATCACTTTTTCCTCTTTTAGAAGTCTATGATGATGCCAAACATATGCTTGTTTTCCAAACAACAACTGTTTAAAAGAAAGAAAACTCTTTCTGATGTTCCTGCCAAAACCAACATTCTGTGGCTTAAAGAAATTTGATAGTAAGCAGTTCACTCAGCTAAGGGAAGAAGGATTTACACTTGGCAAGGATTTACACTTCATGTCTTGCATCTACTTCCCTCCATTTTAAATTTTTTCGGGGATGCATGTGGCAACTGGGAAGGGTTTTTGTTGTGGTTTTTGCTGGAGATTTTTTACATCTCCAAGTATTTCACTATCTAAAAATAAGACATCAGTGGGTTTCACTAGAAATGACACAAAACAGAAGCTCATCATAATGTTTGTCTTTTTTACGGGGAATACTAGGATATAGGAGTGAGTTTCGAAGGGAAGTAAAAGACTTCAGAAAAAATGCATCAGCGAGCGTTTGCAGCAAGAGGAAATGGAACAGAAAATGCAAACGAGGAAGTGGCACACAAAACATTTAACAGCTTCATTTTAAAGCATGGAATAGGGAGAGAAGGAAACAAATTTGGGGTTTCAGCAGTCGCTGTCACAGGCAGCAGTAATACATACCACCCAGTAAAGGTGGTTATTTCACTGCTGCCCCATAGTTTCAGATTAAGAGACAAAATGGCTAACAGAAACATGCAGATTGGACTATATACTATGTAAGATTTATTTCTGTACATTTCAGAAAGCCAGAGGTTTAAGATGAGAGTTCAGTCTGTTACAATATTTGACTCTGTCCTTCATTAATAACGCACAGAAATAGTAACTGGACCAATTTACTAAATAATGTAAAATATTTAGTCCATTCCAAGCAGTTAAGACAACAGAAGTTCTGAAATTTTCCCCAACTGTGGAGTATTACCTCCCTCTCCCCAGTTTTTGCAAATAGAGTTCTAAATCCCATTGAACAGAAACTTGCCATCACCCTCCAAGACACAGAAATTACTGAAGATTGCTAAACCCGCTCCAGCATCAAGCCAAGCAGTCACAGTGCTTCAGCCAGCTGTGTGACCAAGCATGACAGCAAGCTGCAGATCCAAGAACCTCAGAACTGTTAGTACAGCAACCAGAACAGCACTTCACAAAACACACACCTTCTCCCCTAAGATGGTAAGTATGCTAGAAAAAAAAAAATCAGAATCCCAATGATGTTACATGAGTATTTCAGATGCAGCTATTTCAGGATGACAAAAATCCTTAAAGCTAAAAACTTAACCACCTACTTAACTTAGTCCACCAACACAGAAGCTTCTCTTGTCAATACCAGTGCAAATCCAGTACAGAAATTCAGCAACTAGACATGCACATCTGTCTTTACAGCATAAATAGCTTGAGCTATAACTAGGTGTAGCTCCTAATATTCACTATGTGCTTGTGTGGAGCTACCCACCCTGAATCAAAGGACACCTGAAATTTCAGCATAGTCTACAAGAGCATGAGCAGTGCTTGGAGACAGATGCAAATGTTATAAATGCTACACTTCATGCGAGGGCTGAAAGATTATACCTCGGTGTGTTCTCAGGCATTCCTCTGGAAGGCACTTGCACCTCCTCCTTTCAACCTTCAGATATATCACACTTACCATGCCCAAGCTTCACAACTCTTTACTAGTTATAAACATAGTGACTGCTACAGTGAACATGCACAAGACCTGCAGGATTGGAAGGGAAAACTTCAAGAGAAGCAAGCTGGCTGAGCAGAAGGAGACAGGATCTCCTCAAACTAGGGACAAAAAAAAAAAAAAAAAAAAAAAAAGCTGCTGAAATGCTAGTTCCTGGTTCCTTCTGCCAAAAGAAGAATGGATAGAAAGCACATGGCTTGCACATCTGCTTGTCTAGTAATGCAAATACCCTTCTCCTACTATTCAGTTAAATAACCTGACACTGTAACCAAACCACTTGTATAACTGTACCAAGACGTCCTCTTTAAATATGACCTAAGATTTAACTGCAGCTCCTCTCCAGCTCAAGCTGGCAGGCAGAGGTGAGAAGAAACTTCAATATTCCATGTGCAAAAAACATTGATACAAGAGTGTCTTCAAATTCAGCATGAAATCAAAGCCTTCATTTGAAGTGATGCATTCTTGTCCATGTTTGCAGCTGTTTAAGCATTCAAAGCAGCAGCCAAGCTTTATAAAGAAAAACACTACTTTCCCAGGAAATAACTCTGCAGTAAATCTGTGCTGATATAAGTTCCAGAGAACTTCAACATTCTATAGAAAACTCATCAGCAAGACCTAACTGCTGCAGAAAAACAAACTAAAAAGCCACATTGCCACTAATGCCCCCCTTCTAATTCACAAGTTCAAACTTCATTTATCCATTCACATGTAATGAGGCAGAAGAACTTCTTGAAGAAGTGTTTCCAAAGGCTGTTTGAAGTTTCAAAATAAAACAAGCTTTGCAGGCCTTGTCTTCTAGCACATTAGTCTCCACAGCTGCCTGTTGCTCTGTTACAACAACACCAAGTCCATAGTAAATGAATGGCTTTCCTCAGCATCACTCAATATCAACCTTTTCAACTATGGGATTTCAAAACCAACATCAAGAAATTAATTCCAATGTTCACTGGATACTATTAGCATGTTTTGATGTATTATGCATCACTCATTACATACACAAGCTCTCCAACTATTACTTGTTACAAGCAAAGTAGCTTGCCACTGTGAATATGCCCAAGAAACCTGGGATCCATCAGCTGAAGTACTGAATAACACTTAATTTTTTCTGCTTCCAAAACATATACTTGAAAATGTAAATCAGTTCAAGCATGCAAGTGACATGAGTATAACGAATACTCAAAACCAATATATTTAATAAATGTGGCATGCTATGCTTTATACTCAGTAGAAACTCATGCTGTTCCCTATCACTGAATTTGGCTACCAAACCTCTGTTAGAATAAAGAGATGATATTTGTTAGATGGGAAGGAGCTCCAAGAATCTTGAAGGAGTAACTAAAATTCTGCTGAATTGGGAGGTCCACAAAAAAAAAAAAAATCTTCATACATTCTGGGTCATTTCTTGATGCAGAAAACACCATCAGTTCAATAGCAGAATATTTCAGTACGTGAAAAGAAAAACTAATTCACAATATGTTGAAATTCCAGACACTTATAAATCCTTAACACAAACAAAAACCAGCAAATCCAACAAATATTTACCAGTGTACTTAGAAGTCTTCAAAATAATTCTCCAGCTACCTCACCTGCCAGAAATGAAGAAATCAAAGATAAGCTCCAAGTTTGCAGCTTAAATCAGCACAAAGGCTGCCATTTTGATCTCCAGCTGTTTGTACAAATTTCTTAATTTCTTCCCAAGAAAGAAGAAATTGTGGCAGAAGAAATCACATCCATCAGTAGCTAAAAATATTTCAGTTATTTGAATTTCCAAAAGAGGGGTAAAAACCAACTGTGCTTTACAGTTAAGAAAAGAACCCAATGCAACATTTCAACAACTTTTATTAAAGGTTGGCTTAGATCTAAACAATACTTAAATGTGAAGGAAAACATTTGGTTAAAATGTAACAAATAATTCTGGTGTAACTCGAGGTTATTGTCATTATTACCTCTAAAGGCAGACTAAGCTCTCCGGAGAGAATGTAAGTGCTGTGGCAGTTCTGCTACAGAGCAAAGGCTTGAGATGCTTCAATTTAATTCTCAGCCGACACACTAATTTTTCTTAGATTACAGGTATTCTGTATGTGAGCCTTCCATAGGGAGAAGTTAATAGCCACCCTCCACCTCCACCTTTTCTTTTAAGAGAAGAAGCAGTGACAGCCTGTGACTCATCATGCTCCTTGTACAGGGAAGCTTCCAAAGGCGAAGTACAGTTACATCCTACACTGGAAGACATTTGTAATCTGATCTTATCAATGATCTCCACACACTGCATGCCATTAAGATTAGAGAACTAAGAAATTAGCCTGACAAAACCAATTGCTCCCCATCAGTACTGTATACTAATGTATTTCTGCTATTGAGATAATTAACAAAACTTAGTATCATAACCCACTGGGCACGCACAGCCTGGTCAGTATCTTACACCAGCAGTGCAATTCATGTGATACACTGCCTGTGGCTCAGGATCCTATGCAAGCAAAAATAAAATAAAAACAATTCAAAAGTAATGACCACAACTTGTCTAATAATTTTAACTGGAGCCACACATGAACCAGGAAGTAATAACACATTCCATTTGAATGGAAAAGTCCAAGCAGAGTTGTATTATACAAGACTGCAGTGCAGTTACAAGACAACATTAAGTACACATCAGCTAAAGACAGGCCTGCCTGCAAGAGCAGACTGAAATTACCTGCAGCAGTATTTTTTGCTTCTTCCTCACACAAAGCACTCAAGAGAACTCTGGAAGACAGTGCTCTGAGACTGCTCAAAAGAACAAAGAGTACACGAATATGTGACTGCTCATGCAGGAAGTTTAATCAAAAAACAAAGACTTGCAAAGGCATGAAAGCTAATTCATGTCCAGGTCACACTGATACAGTGATGGAAACACTCAACTACCATCAGCTCTTCTGGAATTCTTCACCAAAGTATCTGCTCTGGTTTGGTTAGCTTTCCAGAAACCCTGTCCTTCTCATCACTTTATAAGACACTTCAAAACACTATCATCTGTCAAATGATGGCTTTTCTTTCTCCTTCCTCCATGCAGCAATAATGCCCACAGACAGTGTTATTCTTGGTTCAGAAAAATAAATGGCATGTACCTTCTCATTGAAGAATAAAGTAAATAAACCTGAGCTAAAGTAGGCACACTAAAGAGTAGCTGACATACTAGGAGTTTATATTGCTACTCCTAAAATCATGATCCCTTGAGGCATGTTTTGCACATAAGGTATATACTGAAAGACAAAACAGGTTTATGCTGTTATTAACTATGACATGTCATATGTTATACCATATAAATAAAACATGAAGCCACAGTAACTCATTCCTGTTATGAAAATACCTTTTTAAAGCACAAGCAATTCTATTTCTGGCATGTAAAGTAATTTTTAATACTTCCATGGAAAAATAGGAAGATTAACAAAGACTATTCAATTTCTGTAACTATTGAGTATAATCAGGACTATTGTTTCAGTATCTGATAAAAAAAATGTTTTCTATTTTCTCTTTATTTGAGGAAAATAGCCATGGAAAACGAGAAGAGGACTGGCTCAATTATACATTATTTCATGTACAACAAAACCTCTGTGTTCACTGCCTAATAACTCCATTCATACTGCCGCTAGCTATATAAACACAAGACTAATCTTCCAGCAAGGGACAGAAAAAGTTTGCTTTGCACAACTCATCCCTAGAATTCAGCTGGAAACAAGTCAAGTTTCCACATCACTTAAGGGAAACATAGTATGGTCCTAGTCTCAAATGAATAGCTACAGATAAAACATCCTAATTCTTACTAAGAATGACTTGGGGCCCGTGGGCAGATAACTGTCCTTCCATCTTAGCATATTTTCTTCTGATGAGAACTTAAAAGGCAAAAAGCCGTAGCATAACAACTGACAAAGCTCAGTTCCACGGCTCAAACACAGAGTTTAATCTTCAATCACTGAAGTTTGCAAGCACTGTAACCACGTAACTTTCAAAGATTTCCAGCTTGAGCACTACTGCATCGTAATTATTTTGTATCAAGTCAGCCTCCATGTATTAGAGGCCACATAACTTCGTATCTGACTACAGAGCACTGTAGTGTGGGACAGCCTACCGGAGGATAAGAACTGCAGCCTTATTCCATTACTTCATTCCTCCCTTCAAGTACACTCGCTATTAGTTTATGGAAAATACTGTATCAGCCAAAGTCAAAACAACAGTCTGTCTCCTCTAAATGTAATATTTTTTGATTCCCTAAGTCAAGTTTTAAAAAAAAGGCCAGTCTTGCATGATAGGCAAGAAAAAACAACCTCCTCATCCCCAGATTTGAAGTTTCATGAAGTTCCTGGCTGCTTTCATCATTTGCCCCCATCTTTTTCTAATAGGAATACTATCCCCTCATTCTCTGCAGTTTACAAAAGAGGCACAAAGAACTACAGCTTTTTCCTATTCCTGCACAAACAGCACACACACTACACCATTTGTGCTTTGAAGTGTTTTCTATCAAGGAATCTCACAACTGCATCCAATCACTCAAGTACTGGCCCCACTTCACAGATTACTGCTCAGCCTAAAACTATCAGCCCTTCTCCTGTTATCTGCAGCGAATACTGAACTATATCAGAAAGAAAGAGAATAAACAAAGCATTTTTAACTGGTTTTAGGTCAGTGCTAGACATTGAGCAGTTCAGATAAATCCCTGTCTTCGCAAGCCTGCACTCACTCAGACTCCAGGCTTCTTCTCAGCGACACATTTACTTAAGAGCCAAGTAGGAAAAAAAAAAAAAAAAAAAAAAATTAAAAAAAAAAAATTAAAAAAACCCCAAACGTGGTACACACAGGAAGGGTTTAAAACTTACCGAGCTGTCAAGGACTCCCAGCGCCCTTCAAAGCCAAAGACGATTATTTCTTAAACACTTGAAGAGCGCTGGACACCAGAAAGCGCCGGCGGTGCCGCGGGGCCGCTCTGGGGGCGAGCACGAGCGGGGAACGAGCCCCGGCGCGGGCGGCTGAGGCAAAGGGCGCCGCGCTGCCGCTGCCCGAGCGGAGCGCTGCGGGCAACACGGGCAACACTTCGGGGGCCCGTCCCCGACCCCACGCACGGAGGGCTCCGCAGCCTCCCCCCGAGAGCGCGGGGGGAAGGGGAACGCGCCCGCGGCTCCGGGGACCGGCGAGGGGCCGAGGCCGGCGGAGGACTCGGAACAAAGCTGAGGCGAGCGGGCCCGAGAACGGGCAGCTCAGCTCTGGCCAGCGGAGCACAGACAGCAGCTCCCGAGTGACCCACCGGCGCCCCCGCCGTGGCCGGGAGGAGAAAGGGGGCTCCCGCAGGGCAGCGCCGGGATTATCCCCGCGGGCTGGAGACCGCTAAAAAGCGGCTGCTCCCTCTCCGCGCTCCTCGCAGGCGGGGAAAGGACCCTGTGAGAGCCGCCGCCCGCCCTCCTGCCCTCCCTGCACAGTGGCTACGAGGGGCTGGAGCGGAGCCCCGCACCCACCTGGCGCCGCGTTCCGTCCCATCCCGCTCCAGCCGCCGCCGTTCCAGCGCTCCAGCCGCCGCCGCCTTCGCGGGCTAAGCCGCTGCAACCCCGCCCCTCAGCCGCGGGCCCCGCCCCCTCGCCGCCCTTATGATTCCTGCCCGGGGGGGGGCGGAGCCCGCCAATGGGAAGCAGGTCCCGGCGGCGCTGAGCGCTGATCGGCGTGGGGAGCGACTAATGAGAGTGCCGGGGGGGCGGTGTCAGCTGTCAATCAGCGACCCCTACCTGGGGCTGGCGAGTGGCCGGGCGCGAGGGATGGCGATTCTGTCCCTCCTCCCTCCCTCATCCATCCCTCCTTCCCTGCATCCTTTCATCTCTCTCCCGGCCGGCGGGCCGATGCCCGCCGCTTCGGCCCCTGCCCGGCCCGGTCTGGATCCCGCCTGGCCCCGTGAGGCCGCCCAAGCGCCCAGGGTGTGGCGGCGGCCCTGGGGCTCCCTGACAGCCCCCGAGACCCACGTGCCCCTCGGGAGCAGCTGCCTTTCCCCTCAGTGCCCGAGCCGCCCCTTCCCCGCCCGGCCCCGGCTGCGGGACAGCGGTGCCCAGTCCCTCGCAGTCCCCGAGGCCATCTGGCGCCTCCCCCACGTCTCCCGCGGGGTCTGTGCTGTCATCCACGCACCGCCCCGGCCCCTTTTCTGCCCGCAAGAGGCCTCTGCGGCGCTTCTGCCCTCGTTCCCGACTGCCACAAGCACGCCCACCCCCGCTGCCCTTTTCTTGCCCTTGCGACCCAATTCCGCTGAATCCAGCTCCTGGGCATCCGGGCCCCCACGGGATCCATGTTTATCCAGACGGGCTCTCGCCCCGCTGGGCAGGTGCACTGCGGGCGCTGCAGCTGCCGACCGGGCCCCAGCGATGTGCCCCTTCCAGCCGGGCCTGAGTTGCCGGCCTTTGTGGTTATCCCTGTCGCGGGGGCTTTTGTTAGGCGCCGCAAAGCCTTTAGGAAAAAAGTAGTATCACGTGAATCAGATTTTGGAGGGGCAGGGTGGGTAGAACAACTTAAATGGCCGGGCGGCTTCAATAACTAATGATAGCAAGCACAGGGCACCCAAAACCAGCGAGCTCATGAAGGTGACGACCAGCTGCTCTGCCCCTTTCAGCAGGCTATCCAGATCGACAGAGTCTCTGCTTGGCCTTTATATGGGACAAAAAGGTCAGGAAGACCCCCGTGATCATGGAATAAAGCTCTGCAGAGGAGGAGCAGGCGATGATGGGTAGCAGCCGATGTAAGCAGCTCAGCAGCCTGCCCTCATCCATGGGGGCTCGGGCTGCAGGCACTTGGACCCCGAGGAGCGGCAAGGCAGTGGTGTCTCAGGCTGTGGAAAGCTGAAGGGGCAGCCACTCTCTCTGGAGTCATATTAAATAAATACTGTTTAGTCAATAAAAATAATCACAGCTGAAAGTAGAGTTTTTTAAACACCATCTCCAGTCAATTAGCAACCAAAAGTTTACTGAACTCAACTCAGTTGAACCACTTCACTTACCCACATCTTGCCTTACAGCAAAGTTGCACGTTCAGAAACACCTCCTTTTCACAAAAAAAAAAAAAAAAAAAAAAAAACAACACACACACACACAAGGCAAAAAAACCAACCAAACAAACAAAAAACACACAAAAAACCCACAAAACCTCAATATGTGGGATTCCTATAATTCTCAGAAAAAAATATTTGTATTTGAGGTATTTGTGTCAGTCGTGGTAAGAAGCAACAGCTGAGAACCACTGCTGTGCTGTAATCACTCCAGGTTGCACGGCAAAAAGCAGCAAGCCAGCTTTGAACTGCTGATGGTGACAGTTTTATGATCACTAGCAAAGTAAACAGAAAAGAAATCTTTAAGTAACATAACCCTAAAAGAAGGAAGCAGCAGGCTTTTTACTCAGCATAAGGGCTTTGTGGGACAAAAATCCTAAAAGCAAAATAGTCTCAAGGTTTTCAGAAAAATTCATTCTCTATCCAAAAAAAGAGTATTTTTCCTGAAACACATATGCAGCAAGTGGAAACTCTTCAAAGACTGTAAAACAAAACAGAAGGAAAATTACTTGCTATTGTTAAAATACAGCTGCACTCATGCTCATTCAGTGGTTCTTTTTTCATGCTGAAAATGGGATCTTGAGGTTTTAAAAATATTAATTTCAAACAGACCTATCTCTACCAGTACTTTTTTTCTACTCCATCAATACAAGTAAGTAGCCTGTGAGATGCAAGGTATTAATTAACATTTATTTCTTTCTGGCTGCTTCCCAGTCTCCTGGATTACTTCTTAGCTTTCATTTTTCTCCTCTGTATTCATGACATTTTTAATGCCCTTTCTAATAACATCTAGATCTTGTAAGAAAGGAACTCAGGCACAGCTTTATTACTGCTGCTTTGACCTTGCTTTTGAATTTGCAAATAAGGCAAATCTGCCAAACAATTTGTGTTGAATAGGTATTGAGTTTTCATTAAGAGAAAAAGAAAGGTGGTTAAATTAAATGCAAGGAATAATTGAATCAGCATTTGTATGAACCAATATTATTTTTAAGTTAAATCATTCTTCAGAAAAGCCCTCTGAATGCAGTAAATAGAGGTTTGGGCTGGCACGCCAAGAGATATCCAGGATTGATCTTCTATTAATTTCACTTGAAGGAAGAACCAGACTTCAGAGGGTAATGAAAAGGGAGGGTTATTGGGCACTGAAACCAAGATGGGTTAGTGGAAGTGAGCATGACATTTTCTTAATGTCTGCATATAATATCACTGGTTTAGATCAAGTTTATAAGGACCTCTTCTTCTTGAATAGTTGATTTCACACACACACAAAAAAAGATACAGCATAAGAAGAAACAGTATTTTGAAAGCCTGTTATACAGCTTGTTGCTTCCTGCTGGAGAGTGTATTTCATTATATGAAAACCTTTTTGTCTTTCAGGAAACAAAAAATTGCTGAATAATGTTAAAATAAATAGTGTTGTGCAAATGATTTACAACGCCACTGATAATCATTACAACATCTCTGATTATTAATGGTACATTGATAGGCCCCTGCAGAGTTTCTTGCTGAATCAGCTTTTGAAATAAATTGCTTTCCCTCCATCCCCAGCCTCACCCCAGAGAAAGGGAACCATGTCTTGACTGAAGTAATTGATTTAGGATATCCAGCAGATACAGACACTGCACAACCTAAGATGCTCTATGAATTTCTACGTCCCTGTTAATGGAGTTTATTTTCCTTTTTCACAAAACTGTTTAGCCTTGATAAGGCTGCATATGTATTTCTCCTACTATTCATATTTTCAGTGTTATTGATATTACCACATGACTCACATTTTTCAGGAATACTTTCCTGACACTATTAATTATTTTGCTTTTTCTTTATTGTTTTCCTTCTACTATCCCTGGATTGCTGGAATTCTGAAAGACTAACAAAGAATATGAAACCAAGAAGCAAGCAGATCCTCAAAGGAAACATTCAATGTAAGTTCAAAGAGTCACTGTGTAATCAATCTTGAGAAAAAAAAAACGCAGGGAAGCAAGAACAAAAGGAAGCCTAATAACTTTTCAAGACAGCTACTTTCATCAACTAAACAGGAGTTGTAATTCTGCCAATTAATAGTAAGGTCCATTAACTGTAAGTCATAAAAGCTATTTGCTATGCAAAGCACTCGTTTTTCTTTGCTGCCCCTGACATTTTGGGAGGGCAGTGTAGCAGGATATCCTATGAAGCAAGGACTGGTGATCTATAGCAGGAGTGGATAGACTCTCTTAATGGTTTTACAGCATTGCCAGTTGAACAAGCTCCCTTTATAAAAATAAACACAGGAAAGACATGATGCCAAGTTCCCTGAGAGATTTAAAAATTATATGCAGAAAGCTATAGTTAGTAGTCCAGTGTCGATTTAGCGTGGCACAGCTAGGACTGATGGGATGGAACTAAAAATTGGGAACCAGGGTGACTATTAAGGGGAAGGGAAGGTCACAAGGAAAGTTTGGTTTCTGCAAACAGGACAGTGTGAAATGTTTCAAAGAGTACTGTAACAAACACTTTCCCATCAACTAAAGATGTGCTTTTTTTTTTTTTTTTCCCCTCCTGGCTGGATTCACTATAGCTTTTTACAAGCCCAGCAGTCCTTTCCTAAACTTCTGTGCCTCCTTGTGTTATGACCACCAATCACAGCAGGGGTGTAATGTCACAAGAAATCTCTTATATAGGTAAAAATGGGCTTCTTGGAGAAAAAATAAAAGGGTAAGGAATAACATATTGTTCAGTGTCAAAGGATTTATGCAGTGTTCTGGGAAGTCCCTAGCTGCTTTCTCACTCTACTAAGCCCATAAACAGACATGGATATTGAAAGATTCATGATAACTGTGTTGGATTGCTCCCAGCCTGATGTCCAATAGTTACTGGTAGACTCACTCCATCCTATTTGTCTGTCCCTCTTGTCTCTCTCAAGGGTAAAGTTTACCAACAGAGATTGCAACCATCCATTTCCCACTGACTTTCAGCAAGAGGTTATCATCTAGGTCCCTTAGGGCCCCTTAGAAATCTCTCTTCTCATCCATAGAAAAGAGTGAGTGCCTCAGTGTTGTACTCCATTACCATCTCTGACTTTGGGAAAGTCAAGGGGACAGAGTGAAGATAAGCTGTCTGAACAAGAAATGGCTTTGTCTTATTTTTGAACCCCTGTGATTTGCCTTAGATATGAAAGTATTTTGAATGACACATGGATGCCCAAAACTGCAGGGCCAAACCCAAGCTTGTTCAAAACCTTGGAATGTCCCAGTGGCATCCCACTTTGGACAGATATCAGCTGCAGTCTAGTATGTGAGGTAAGGTGAGGGAGGAATAATGAAGGAGATGGCTGTGATGAAAGGATGAGTTATGTTAAATTATTTTTCTTTTTTTAAATTAAATTTTAAAAATCATAGCAGGTGCCAATAAAAAATATGCTTCTGGCATATCCTGGAATTGTTAAGAGGAATCTTACAGAGTAAACAAACATGAGTAGTACAGTAAAAATGAATAAAAATAGAAAAAATATAAAATCCATCCTTTTCAACCATACGTATCTCATGGGAATAAAGCTGTCATGGGAGCACCCTGATTACTGATCTCAGTGTCTGCCTCACAAGTATCAGCTTCTTTTTATGCACAGCCATTTAGATGGCAGGGATCAAATGACCATGTGTACAAGGATGCACAACAGTGAGTACAAAATGCTTCTGAACTTTCCCTGTCCCACTGTAAACAGCTTCCTCTTAGGAGTGTTGTGACAAGTGAGCTGTTATATCCTGTTATGTGACAGGGGAGTGACACAAGGCCAATGAGACTCTCTCCTTCCAGCAGCTTGACCAAGGAGTTTATTTTCCAATTGAGATGCATCTCTCCAGCTCCCTGTCCCCACTTTCTAGACACAGTAGAATCACCAGTTAAGCTTGCCCAGTGGACTTGGCATCTGGTTTCCCAGAGTGGAAGAAGCTGAGATGTAAAGGATTAAGGCATGAAGGTAGAGGTAAAAGTTGGAGAGCACCAGAAGAAAATTAAGTGTATGAATCATAGAAGTGAGATGGAGTTTTATTGAGAACACTTTTCAAAAAGGTATGTAAATTAACTGCAAATAGAAAAGTTAACACTAGAATTAAATCATGAGAGTAGTGATAGAGACATGGAAAATGGGGCCAAAATGGCAGAAAGAGTTATCTTAATCCACCTTTCTCTGCCAAGCCTGCATAAATGAGAGTGATATGGTTATGGACTGATGTCTGCTTTATTATTTTAAAGTATTTAATCTAAAGCAGAGAGCTTCACCATTTCCTCATATATTCTTGCCTAGTTTCTATTATCAAAAACTGTTTGCTAATATCTAATGTAACTCTTCCATGATGTAATTTTAGCATATTCTTTTCTCCTGATATCCACAATGGATACAGAGAACAAATGACAACCTGTGATTATTTGAAAGCTTCTCAGTCTCTCCAGTCATTCATTCAATAAGCTAAACTCTTTCTTTCTTGTCCCATTGGACATGTTTTCTTATTTCCTGGTCATTTTCCTTTCTTTCTTTTGAACTGCCTCCACATATGCTGAAGTTCACTGTCCAGAGCTAGACATGCAGCTCTCAATAGCAGAGCCTCATGTTTGCTTTTACTTTAGCAGTGTGACAGTTGATACATATCCCACTTGTGACTCACTGCAACCTCAACATCTTTTTCAGCAAAGTTGCTGCCTAGTCAGCTGTTTCCCATTCTGTGTTAATGCACTTGATTTTTTCAGATTAAGTGCAGACCTTGCGTTCTCCTCTTTGAAGTAAGTTCATCCTAGTTTTTTTGGCCAGCTGTCCCATTTGTCAGGATCACTTTGATTACTACTCCACCAGCTTTGTGACATCTGAAAATGTGCTAAACATACTTTCTACTTCATCATCCAGGTCCCTGAAGTAAATACAAAACATTACCAAACTCAGGACACATCCCTGGAGAATCTCAGGCAACAGTTTTCCACTGTAGTGAACCTTTGCTAACTATTGCCTGATCACTGCTTTCCAAACAATCTTCTCCAGCTTCTTAAAAGAACATCTAGCAATGTTAAAAACCTCTCTCTATACCAATGTTTTAAAGGCAGCCAAAGTTAAGAATTTCCTTAAATTCATGAGTATATTAAATTTGATTGCTTATCTCTTGTTTCTGTTATGGAACACTTAGAATTTTCATGAGAGACACAAAACCATATTTCAGAATAGACAGTGAAAGCTAGGCATTTTGGATACCAGGCAGAGAAAAGTTGGATTTTCACTCAAAGTCCTTAGATTTTGAGCATCAGCAAGTAATTTGTATGTGACTGTTTGCTGACATGACTGAGGGTCCACATCACTATGATTGATCTTGAAAATAACAGTTTTCTTTTTAACGAAGTTTTAGAATTCTGTATTTGTTAGTTTCCTATTTTTGAAGCTTATTCTTTATTGTCCTTAACAGCATAGCTTTGGCATGTGAATTCTCTAGCTTTTATTCTTTTTGGCTAGAGCTAATACAATTTTGCTACATTTTAGACTCAAAAGCAAAGGAAATCATGCTCCTCCTCAAAGCACAATGCACATGTCTTTATGCAGAGTTGAAAAGCAATCACCGCGATGGGTTTCCATCTTGCACATTATGTTCTAAACCTCCTGTTGTCTCCAATTAGACTTGTGTACCCATGAAGCATGAAGCACGAGTCCCTTCAGATATCAGTCATGAGCTCAGTCCTGCAAGGCTCCCTTGCCTTTGCGTTATCATAGGCCCTTCTGCCTGAGCTACGTGGAAGTTTTGAAGTTCCACTGTCAGAACCCAGGGTGTGCTGGATGGCTCAAAATCCTGGCAGGGACTCGAAGACCCTGGCAGGAAGCCTAAGACACTTGGGAATTCAATCTCAACCCATGGAGCAAATTACCAACTTTATATGAAGAATCACAAGTCACAAAAGTTTAAGTAGCATAACAGTAGTGGTAACAGGGTGAAAGGTGGAATTTTGAAGAATTTTACTACGGGGGTCTAGGAGGCAAGATGGAGGGATTTGGGCATTGTCCTGTTCTTCTCCCTTCTTCTTCCTAGCCTCCGTCTTCTTGGTGGTGGTGGCACTTTGGGATTGGTGTAGAGTAGAAAGTCACTGTCTAACATAGGTGATAGGTATTGGAACATAACTGTAAATATTGAATACGTAGTTTGTAGTATAAAACACAACACCAGCCCCGTGGGCGGGGAGTGTGCCTCGGACTGACCTGAAGAACAGACCTTGGCAGGCCAGACAAAAAATGTTTTAGATAAGAAATAATAAACAATCTTGAGAACGACAGCCAAAGACTTCTGACTCCTTCTTCGACAGCCAGGTTGGGAAAAAGAGACTTTTTAACATTTCTCGGGGTCACCTTGACCAGAGGAGATTCCACCTCTACTTTCTGCATCAGCACACTCATTTCTTTGCAAGATGAAACCTGATATGAAAAGAGCATGAAAAGTATCGCTTTCTTACATCTTACATCTGCCTGAAAGCTGCATGGATGCCTGGGGCCTTCAGGGGACATGCCTGGGCTCTCCTTTCTCATATACAATTCATATTGTATTCACACGTGCCCCAGTGCGCAATCAAATCTCATCCGAGTGCATGCAAACTGGAATAGGCAAGAGGCACTGGCTGTACTCTGAATGCTCGCTGTGTCAAAAGGAACAGGAGTCCTTACTCCCAATGGTAATTAAGCCTTGCTGGGAAATCAAGCGTATGTCATGTAGAATAGGCTGCCTCTTCCATTTTCTTTCACTCCCTCCCCCTCTCAACCCCATTTTGGATAGGAAGGAATAAAAAAAATTGGAATGATGGGGAGATTTTAAGTAATCCCTAACAGCAGTTTTTCAGTTGTAGGAAAAGATGTTGTTTGGATAACAGCATTACAAGAGGAATTCTTAACTGACATTGGAAGGAAATAACAAGACACAATAAAAATCTGTCAGAATAAAGAAATCTTGGTCAACCCACAGAGAGGGCTATTGGGAGACTCTGTTGCAGAAAGAGAATAGCAGAGCCTTTATGCAATGTAGATGCTCAGGGAGGCGAGGCAGCAAGGAGAAATAGAGGCTATTTGCTCGTTCAGTTTTAGCTGGAATGGGAGATGGCTGTCTTTCCTATCATACATTAAACCAAGCTCCAGAACTCCACAACAAAAACAGTTCAATACAGACTGTCTGCAGCCATGTCTTTTTTATTCTCCTTTCTCAACCAGTGCTGCATGGGAAACCATACCTCATACATGCTCCCCCAGCTGGAAAAAAATAAAAAAAAAAGTCAGTTTAGAAACAACTGTCATTACATAGCATATTTTCCTCATTTATAAGGCACTCAAAGAACAAGAAAAAGCCATCTGCTGTAACTTGGCTGTCCTTTCCATTTTAGGTTAATCCACATTTCTAGCTTTTTCATCCTCATTCCCAATTAAATCTTTCTCAAAAAAAAAAAAAAAAAAAAGTTTGGTTTTACAATTTGTATTCAAACTTTCTTATTCAATTCCAGTTCTTCTGTCAGAGTATCAGACAAAATCATATCTTAGAGAAAATAGTTCTGCCTAAACTTTGAACATGTAACTCATCTTCCATTTTTAGGCAGATCTCTGGGGAAAAGGACTTAAGATCCCATGGGATTAATAGTCCTAGCTTTGTGCTAGATGCTGAAGTATAATGGCATCATAGCATATCTTGAGCATTAAATACTTCGTTGTACAGAGTTCTTGTGTGGAGCATTCTGTTCACTTCCACTTTACATTTCTAGGAGTTTGCTAGAAGAAGCTGTTTTATTGTGCTTTGTACAGTCAGAGAATTGCACCATGTCCTGTCTCTTGGGGAGGCGTTTGATTTTTGTTCTGCTTGGTTCTGTCTACTGTGCCTTAATCTAATACAAAAGTATCTGTGTGGAGAGCAGAATGATGGGAAATGTTTGCCCTCGAGTTCTAATGCTGTCTCTCCTATTTCAGTCTTGTTAATGAACAGCAAAATAATACAACACACCGACAAGTCTGAGCTTCTCTTTGGTATCACAGCAGGCACATGGAATGGCTTCTCCCAGGCATACTGATCGCTTTTACCACATTTATAGTGCTCTAATAAATGCTGCTTGGAGCCGCTCCAGGCAATTGTAATTAATTCTCAGTGGGATGCTCATAGTGGTCACCCCGGATCAGAAAGGTCAGGACTTTGTCTGTGCCTTTACAACATCAGTAAAAATTAAATACCCACTTTCCCCAAAGGTCATCACAAGCCAAATACACAAAACGATCAATCTCAATCAGTTTCTCATTCCCTGCTGTTTCTCATTATTTCTGCAGATATCCTAAAAATTAAAAGTAAACACACAAACAAATCAAGTCAGAAGGCGTTTTCAGTGTTCATCTAATCCTCTCTCCTGTGCAAGCAACTGATGAAGATACAACCAGGGAAAGCGAGAGAGCCCCCCGAGCGCGTGGGGAGCCAATTCACCTATGGGGACTCTGGCTTTAATTAATCTCCCTGCCTTCTTAGAGTGGCTAAAGGAGGAAAATCCAGGCTGGAAAACATCTGTTGCACGGCGGAGGCAGCAGCAGCTCAAGGTAGAAGCCTACGGAACCTGAAGGAAAAATGCTTCCCGTGCTGCCGGCGCGGGCGAGGAGCGAGGCTGGAGCCGCCGCTCAGCACCATGGACAGAGCGCGCCGGGAGGGACTGGGACACGGAGGGCTGGCAGGGAGGGGACAGGCAGGCACGGAGGGGATGGGCAGGCCGGGAGAGGAGCTGCCCACCCCATGGAGCCCCGAGACTGCCGCCCCATCCCCGCGGGACCGCTCGGCAGCCGGCGGGAGGGGAGCCGGCTTGGTGAGACGGCTTTCTTTGCTGCATGCGTTCATATCCAGCGCACTGCTGTATTTTCCGTAACTCGTCGTGTCCTTTGAAAAGGGCAATGTGAAATTGGTTGTCAGTTTTCTTTCTGTTATTTTTCTCTTCTTTCCTCTTTTTTTTTTTTTTTCAAAGGAGGAGGAGGAGAGAGGAGGAGACCTTGATGCAAGCAAAGCACAAAAATGAGGAAGAGAAATAGAGCAGTGTGCACTTCAGCCAAGAGAGGAAGCACCAGCCAAAATCATGCACAAAATAAAACCGGTTCTAGACCATTCTAACCCCACAGCTACTCATAACCATGGCCTTCCTCAGGGAGAGAACATCAGCCAAATGTTTCTCATTGACACTGGTGTAAATACTCTTCCAGTATAACTGTTTTCTCTTTACAGTGACAGCACAAATTTGACCTTGGTGATTATATTAAAAATATATAAATTTTAAAGAATAAAAATCTGCTTCTTCCACTGTATTGTTTCTTTATCTGGCAAATGTTATTTTCTTTCACTGGCATGGTGGAAATCCTGAGCACATTATCACTTCTTTCAGAAATCAGGTAATTTTGCTTGAAAATGTCAAGTCCTGTTGTTCAGTATGGGAAGTGCCAGCTTCAGAGCCAAGGCAGCCAGGTTGGCTTAAACAACTGTAAGAAACAGTCTTCAAAGGCTATCAGACACCAGGTTTCATTACACTGCTAATTTCCCTTGGGACACTCAATCCCTGCTCATAGGCTCCTCACAATCCCCTGCAAAATCTTCATCTCAGCCTTACTCTCTTTACAACAATCTCAGTCTCACTCTCCTTACATCAATCTCTGCCTCCCTCTCTTTCACTGTATTCTCACTTCTCACTCTCCTCCACTTTATTCTCAATTCTGTGCATCATCTCACTCACTCTGGTTTTCTTTTTAGTCGTTGTGCACCACCATTAAACCAGCCAAGGAAGAGAAAATGTTCCAGCCTCACTGCCTTTTCCTCAGTGCTCTACTTCCTTCAAAGAGCCAGGCAGCCAAATTAAGTGGGATACTACCACAGCATATAGGATGTTTTCAGGGTCTCTCTCTTATATTTTACTTTCTTTGACTGCAAATCATTGGGTCAAACTCTGAACAGTACAATTTCAGTTATCTTTGGCTATTGAGTATTTGTACTGCTTTGAAGCACTAAGGAGAATAAATTATCTGCCTTCAGCTTGTACACAAGATAATTTCATTTCCCATCAAATAGTGTGTCTTGTAAGAGATGCAAACACGGGATGGACTCTGGCTGGTGTTTACTATATGAAGTTCAACAATTCCTATGATGCAGCCCTCCTTTTCTGCTCTATCTCTCTATTGATTCCCATCACATAATTAAATTGTGAACTCTGAAAGGGAAAGCCATCTTTCATTTCAAGTACTGCTCAGCATCTGGCCCAGCAGGGCTCTGAGCCCTTATTAGATCCCTGGCAAGGCTGCAATGCAAATAGCAAAGGGACTGCATCTGCCTGCTCACCAGCCCCAAGACTCCATGCTTGCCTAATGCAGGGGTCTTACACATCCACTAACACAATAGCTGGAGTGACAGATCACTACAGTGCTATTGTGCCAAAAGTGTTGTTATGAACATAAAGGATTGAGCCAGTTATTAATCATATCAAAGCACTTTACACGGGCAAACATAAATCACAGCATTCCATCCAGTTGGGTAATTACATTCTGCCACAATAAATTCCTTCTAAAATTTCTATCAATAGTAGTATTTTTCACTTACAGTCCTAAACTTTGTTCTTTGTTGATGGCTTATACCACTAAATAGCTTATGTATTTCTCTTCTGAGGTGATCAATTGCTTCCTATGGAAATTCAGATGTCCGCAGAGCTGCAGTATGTTTTTTATGCAGCTGTCAGAGAACTCTAAAAAGCTATTTCTTCATATTAAATTATGTATAAATGCACAATTTTTTTACTATCAAGAAAATGCATGAATGATGTTAAGCAACAGAGTTCTTCAAGCAGCCTTTTTAAATGCCAGAAGAGTAAACATCGATTCCTAAATTATATTTATTCCATTATGTCATCAAATCAAAAAGCATACAGCAAAGAGAGAAAATACTCTAATATCCTCCTAATGCACCTTTCAAAATCTCCACACAACTTGGACAGTTCTGAATATAAAATGGCAACTTCATTTGCAACTGGCTATTTATTATTTAGTATACAGTCTATATAGCTGTGCATTCCTTTATAATACATGAGGGAAGCTTTTAATTAGTAAAGTAGGGAAGATTTGACCCTTTAGGCAGCCATGCTGGAGAGCATTTGGAAAGCCTTGTGGAACAGCAGTTTCTGAAGCCTTGCAACTATTCATAGCTACCACTTAGGATTTGTTCCTCAGAGAGAGCAGCTCCCCCTGAACACAGTGAGGTGTTTGTGTACAAGTGGAAGTGGCATACTGGAGCATTCCATGCTGGTGACTGTGCAGATCGTTTCCTTTGTTAAAAAAATTAAATAAAAATCACTTTCCAGCTGCCTTACACAAGTCCCGATGCACTCTTACAGCTTCCAAATAGAAGATAAATGGACCATCTTTTCAAAACAATGTCTTTGAAATGATGTATTACACCTGATATCATCAGTTTTGCAGCTATCTTCGGAAGCTTCTCTGGTTTAGCAGCAAACTAAAAAGATAAGCCAACACATACAAGGATCTGCATCGTTGCTTAGAAACAATCAGTTTGGGAATGGCATAATCCTATTAGTCTGAGGAAGACCAAAATTTTAATAGACTTCATGCAATTCAGATGCAAACTCTTCCTCTCAAATCAAATTTTACTACTCATATAACAGCTTTCCTCTTTTTTTCCCCTCCCTACTAAAGGGCATACAAAATGCCTCATGGCATCGCCACAATGAATAATGATGTGCTAAACCTTTATTGATTTGCTTGGCATTCTCATAGACTCCCCACTCCCAAAACATATGCACTGAATTACACACCCATGTTTGCAATATTAAAAATGCATTATATTCAAAAGAGAAGATTGGAGAACTTAAAGGACTGCTAATGGAATATAGAGGTCCAGATTATTCAAGCTGGGCTTGGCACAGGAGCACATGTGGGAGCACAGGAGGGATGTTGACACCACAATTTTAGGCAACTCAATCAGCTGGCACATCTGATTAGAGTCCTGCTATTGTGAATGGAGAAACGCCAGGATCTCCTGTGACTGAGCCAGAGCAGGGCTCACTTTACTGTTCTACTCTTTCTCTGCTGAGTACGGAGGAAGCCTCATCACCTGAAAAGATGGTTGAAGTTGAGCAGAGCCTCAGGCCTACTCTGATGTATTTTCAGCTGTCTCAGGAGTCAAATCAACACCCTGGGGCTGCTGCAGCACGAGGAAGACCTGTGCTCGTGCTGTGGTGCCAGCATGGAGGGTGCTGACTCCTTTCCTCAGCTCCAGGATAGAGATAGTTCTAGTGATGACTCATGAAGACAACTTTCTGAATTCTAAGTGATGCAGAGCATCAAGAAAGATATAGAGGTTGAAGTCTGTAGTCTTGCATAGCTACATTTCCAGTTTCAGGAATACTGAACTAGGCACCGAAATCCATCTTTATTCAGAGGAGCTCTCATTTGCACGCTGAACTCACTTCCACTTCAGTGGAGCAGAAACTTGTGTAAAGTGCACCATACACACAATGCTTTCCCAGTGGAATTACTTCCTGCCTCATGGTTGTGGCTGCTGGCTTCAACCCAGCCAAGAAGGAGAGTTATCTAACCTTACTGTGTCAGTGTTAAATGCACCTATTGGCTGTGGACAGCTCCTTCTCAACAAATATGATGATCTGAGCTGCTATGACAACCCAGATTCAGTTCATACCTGCTCAGCCACCACACAAAGGATGGGAGCAGCCTTACCAACAGAACTGCTCTTCACCCCGAGACACTTCTCTCTAAGGCAGGGTTGAGACTTTCAGGACAGGAATAATGCTGAGATGCTACTGATGTTGCCTGAACTGAACTCCATTATCTCAGGCTGTCAAGCAAACTTGCACTTTCAACATTAAAAGCATGAATTGCAAAAGTACAAATGGGAGATGATTCTCAAAAGGCATTTTTATAGCCAGCAGAAAGCTTCATGCCAATTGCTTAAAAAGGCTTTGAAAGTTTTCCAAGACAGCGCAACACAGGCCCAGATCACTTCTACTGTTTTAGCTTCATAATTGCCTTCTCTTTCCATGCATACTTTTGTCTTTAGCTGAGTGTCTCCTACCCTGCTGCCCAAGTCCTTTCTCACTGCCAGTATCCTTCAGGAAGGGATGAACAGAGCTTCCTTTCCCACCCCACAAACGTGACCTGGCTGTGCCGCAGGTTGCTGTGGGCAGAAGCACAAGGTGCACTTAGCCAGCTGTGCCCAAAAATGTTTCCAACATTTTCTGCATGAAGTATGAAGGAGAAAGTCCAGCTCTGAGGCACAGCACAGCTGACTGCCAACTCCTAAAACCTGGAGTGATCCTGCAGCATTTGGCAATTCCTGCTTGGCCAGCGCAACAGTCATGAACCTTAACCTATTCTGTCACCAAGAATTACATAGCCAGCTGAGAAGAGGAAGTGTGTGTGTTTCAGCCAGCCCCTCCAACTGCTGGGTTTTACTGAGACAGGTTTATGCAAGTAACTTGAATAAAAGATTGTACTCTGAGCTCTTCTGGAGGTTCCCAGCCTTTTTTCACCTGCATAATGTCTGTCTTCAGCCAGTGCTGGAGGTCCAATGAATTTTTACATGCAGCATTTGGATCAGAATTTTTCTAACCGTCTTTGCTGCCATTTCTGCACAGGTTGCAGAAGAGCTAGTCTGACCGAGCTCTCTGAGACTATCCTAGACTGTTCTGCTGTTGTCTAGACCATCTGGGCACTTGTATTTCCACCTTGAGATCTCCAGTGGTGCTGTTTTCACTCCTACATCCAAGCACTGAGAAAATTTTGAGCTAGCTTCTTCAGAAATGCAAAGCAATGGATAATAACTTCTTCTCACTTGTGTTCCTTAACTAATTTTGTTCTTAGTAAGAAATCTGCCTGTTTTCTTGTCTTTTCTAAACCTTCAGCACTTTAATGATTGGCCTATTTCTTATTTCTCACTCTTTGGATTTTTTTAGATATTGCATTTTTATCTTGGGTTCTTCAGTGTCTAGACACATGGTTCTTCCTTATTACTATCTTATTCTTAGCTGGCTGACATTATATATATATATATATAAAGCCTTCATATCTAAACACAGTGAACTGGTGTAGAGGAAGGCAGGATGACAGGAAAAAAAGGCAGAGTCTGACGTGGCAGAAGCCAGGGCTGTAAACAACTCACCAATGGGCAGTTACAGAAATGAAGATCTGGAAGCTGCACAAAGCACATGTCAGGGGTAGCAAACAGCAAAGAAAAAGCATCTAATATAAGCAAGATATAGTTGCAATGCAGAGCAGGAAATCAAGGTGTGAACCAAATTAGCAAATTTACAGAAATTATCCCAATTGTGCTCCTAAAGTGAGGAGGAAGACAATAGCAACCTGACAAGGTACACAGGGATGCTGTTGCTCCCCATTCCCTTGGTATAAACCATCAGTCTGAGCACCCAGAAGGGCAGTGGAAAGGGTAGCAAAACACTGGAAGAAGGGCACTAGGAGAGGATATAACTATTTCAGCTGTATTGTTGTTATTGAAACTTCTTCTATAATAGTATTTTTTGCTTTTATTTCCTTTCTTTTCTACATTAATTAGATCTGGATTAATAAGAACTTTTTTTAATCAGATCATTTAGATTTCAGTTATGCTAACAGCAGATTCTTACCCCTAGCCAGAGTGCTTCCTTTTTGTCCATAACAAGATTTTGAGCTTAACATATTCACTAAATCCCTGATACTTTGGGGACTGAGAGAATTTCTGATTTCTCTCTCTGCTAACAGCTACACACTCCAGGCACCTGAAGGCACTAACATTCTCACATTTTTCCAGAGCAATGTGAGTAAGAGTGGGAAAGTGATGCTCAGCAGTTGAGAGCATCCATTACAGTCACTGGGCTGGAGTAGCACTTTCACTGAAGCCCTACATAACCTCCCTGCTAGAAAGGATTTCTAATTCCTGTAAGAAACCTCACTTTTCCCCATGGCTCTGCAGTGGAGGCAGATAATTCCCATCAGCTCCTAACAGCTCTGTGCTATGTGTTTTCATGTGCTTTTCTGGGTATGACAGAACAAGGTCCTGGGAAGTGTGAGATCATCCCCAGCACCTTTGGTTTTGCACTGTAGCAAAGGGGCTGTAACACTGTATTGAGATGGTTTTTAGCCAAGCACCCCACAGCAGAAGAAATCCCCAGCTGGTATGGGATGTGTAGGATCCATTATCCCTGTTCCTTGCCCAGAGGCACAGTCATCTCTTAACTATTCTGGGTTTACGGTCATTTTGCCTGAGGAGAGCAATTTAAAGCAGGTGCAGCATCACCAAGAAATGAGGCCAGTGACCTGGAGTTTCAAAAGGATTTGAGCATCTGGATACAAGTACAACCTTGCTGAAAATGCCCCACACTCCTCAGGACAGTCCTCCCTCTACTACTGATTACTTGGAACAGTTTTTCCCCTGGTTATTTCAGCCCTTCCAACATTTGATAAAAAATTTCCAGATCTCTGATGGAATTGATTAATTTAGGAGACAAAATGCCAGCATTTCCTTCTATAAGCACTGAGATAATTCACTGAATTTCCAAAGCTGCTACCTGCAAATCTCACTCAATATCAGCAGCTCCAGTGGGAATTCAGTGCCTCTGAGAGACCAACAAGGAACAAAACCACAGGCTAAAGACAAACTGCAGAGGATATTGGTGAAAGAAACTGAAGAATAGTTTTCTGAGAGATGTGACATTCCCTGGAGAAAAGGCTGTCCAACCTGGCTATAGATTTTTAGGTTGCTTTTGTGAGGAAAAAAAAATTCTAATTATGAGTGTGTACAAAAAAAAGTTTTCACTGGCAGATTATCATCTAAATCCTTTGTAGAAAAAGTGAATTAAAGAGTAATTTGATTGGGGAAAGAACAGTGCTTGGGTCAGGAGATCAATCCCTTATGCACAGTGCATATGCCTTTACAATGTGCATGCATCTTCCTTGTGTTTCCCAACTTTCTTTCTGCCCTTTAATTTAAGGTTGCATGTTCTGATAGTAAATGTCACACAGCTGCAGAAAGGAAGTCGCAGACAGCCTGTAATTTACTGCCAAGCATCACTCTGAAGAAGTTTGCAAGTTGTGATAATGGTATTGTTCCTTCAATTCTGTTCTTGTAGCTCATCCTTCATTACACACAACACTTTACAAAGCCTTCTGTGCTTAGCAGCATTAGCCCCTCAAGCAAGAGATTACAGTAAGAATATTTAAAATTTTATTACTGCAGCTTTTTTTTCAAGTCCCTAGTGGCAATAAGTACAAGGTATGAGTGGGTGGTGCCAGGAAAAATCATCCTTGTTTGTGTCAGGCAACAAATAAACCCCACATGTATAATACAACTTGACATGATAAACCGTCAGTGCAATTAGCCCTTGGATTAGTAATTTTATAATTCAGCTGTTCAGCAATGACTCAAACCATTGTGTGCCATCTTTCAAGATATAAATAGCGTTAGCAAGCAAAACAGACACCTGCAATTAATTGCTTCAAAATGCACTTTTTCATTCCAGATATCTGATTTTTTTTCCTGATGAAACAGAAGATGATTTGAATTAAACGGATGGGCTTTACCCAAAGCAGACTGAGGCTCAGATAGGAGTGTGTAATCTGTGTCAGCCCTGGATGGACTGGGGAGGTGCACCTTTGCCCTACAATAGGCCATTTCTCTGGTAAAGAATTTGCATTTTACGGTTTTCCCAGGCAAGAAATGCATAATCTCTTACCTCTAAGGAGGGGTGTGGGTGTGCACAGAGAATCACTGCACAGAATCACACAGGTAGGATTCAAAACAGACAGATGTGCTGTTTCTTCAGGTTAAAGCTTTGGTTATTATGATACTGGTCAAATCCACATAGGATTCAGATTGGTGAAACTCAAATTTATTTTGATGTTTGATATTGGTCTTGTTGAATTTGCCCATCAATGACTCTCTCCAGACACATTAGTTGGTGCCACCAAGGACCTCCCAAGGATGGGGAGTTCTCAGCTCTGCTGCAGAGCCATTATCCACAGGCCACATGCAATTGCCCAGGATCTGTGACACGTGGCACTTGGCTCACAGATTATTCTGCATTGTATCAGTACCCAATGCATTCTCTCAAGTGCTACAGTTAAATAGCTAAGCTTTTCCTCTTCTGTGTTCCAATATGATTTTTTTCTTTTCCCCAACTTTTCCTCTAAATAAATCATATCCGGTGCCTTTTGAGGAGTGTCTGGTTTACCTTGTTTATAAACCCATTTTATACCATAACTGAAACCCCACTGCCTTATAACTTCTGTATTTTTTCTCACCTCAGTACAATGAGAAAGAGGGAATCATGCAAGCAAGATCTTCATGTACTTCATGAGAAACTGACCCAAAACATGGCCTGTGTTCAGACAAGAAAAGTTTTCCAAACTCTGGTAATATATATAAAAAGAAAACAGAAAGAGGAATATGAATGATCCACCTTTTCCCTACCAATCATTAGCTATATTTAATTGAACACCAGGTCAATAAAATCTTGTGATCTGATAATTCATTGAGTGGAATGGACTCAGACTAGGCAGTCAAGTTGATATGGTGTTTGTGAATTTAGATTTATTTTTCAAGACCAAATTTTGTAAGGTTTTGTAAAGCTCATGTGTTCCTAATGAGGTTAAATATAGAGGTGATATAATTAGAAGGTAGCTCATAGTTAATCAATATTATAAAGATCTCCAAATGCTTTGGTGGATAGATCATCATATATTGCTTTAAATACAAGTAAGATTGGTTGAGAAAAAGTCATATTTTCAGAGAGATTCTTTGGATTATTTTTTTTTCAAAATGCATTGCTGTTTTGACAAGATGAGAAATTCAGTTGCAGAAAAAAGGAAATACAAGACTTTATGAAAAGGCTGAAAAAAATCTACAGAAAATGCTTCCTTTACTTTCTGGAAATCTGTAGCCTCTGCCAGTAATTTTTGTGTGATTGGTCAGGAGTAAATCTAGCAGAAGTTTTACTCAGGCTCTGATTCATTGCAACATAACAGAAGTAAGAAGTGTCCTCTGTGCAATTTTTTCCTCTTCTAGTATTAATATTTGCCTACTAAAGTAATTTCTTAAGTACATTACGCTTTCCTGTGCCTCTAGCATATCCTAACATAGAACATTTACTTTGATTTCTGTAGGAAGTGGTACCTGTGGTTTTCAGAGACTTGTGGCACATGCAGCTGTGCAGGTATGAGGCATCTTTGGGTAGCAAGGTCTGTTTTGGCAGCCCTCATATTCTAGTTATTTCCTCAGTTACCAAAGAGCTCCACAGCAGCAAAGAACCCCAGAAGACATCATGAAACCTGTGTGAACAAGACATTAAACACCAGTTGCAGAATAATTACTGTCTTTACTGTCACCTTTGAATGGCTGGCCACATGCAGCTTGACCAGCAAGCCATGACTTCCATCTCCCCTGCAAAAGAACACAGTTACATGGGGTGACACTTCAGGCTGGCTGTGAACAGTGGGAAACATTTCACTGACTAGTCCCTAGAGGAGAAGAGAGGCTGGGAAAGATGTTTCTTCTGCTTGCTGAGGACAGTTTACCACCAGAACTCAGCATTAAGAGATACCATCCCTAGGAATAGCCTTTTCCAGATAGTCCATGAGTCCTTAGGGACTTGATTGTATCCCAGAGTGAAGACTCCCTCACATCTCTCCTCTCCTTGTCAAAGTGTTTGTGATACCTGCAGATTGGCACCTCACCCTCATCAGGCCCCTCTGAGCCCACCCCAAGAGTAAACACAGACACTGCTGCTAAGACAAAGCCCCATTTACCCACCAAGAGATAAGTTCAGGTTTCTGTTAGATGATTTGCCAGCAAAGCATAAATACAGTTTTAATCTCAAGCCTGCAACACAATGTGTCTGTTTGCTTAGGCTCTCTTACCTAAAAAATATCTCTGCTCCCAGAAGAAAGGGTTAGAGGCACCATCCCACCATCATGGTGTCAACATCTGCAAGCCAGAAGCAGAAACCTCTTCCCCAGTGTGGAGCTGGTTTATAGACCTTAGGACTGGAGTCAGATTTAAAAAGCTTTAAAAAGAAAATGCTGAAAAGGATATTTAGGAGTCAGACTAAGGACTACTTGAAATACCTACAGTATCTTTTCCCTGGTCTCTGGACAAAATAATGCAATACATTGCTATAACATCTTATGTCATGTAACTGATCACAGGGGAGAAAAAATGGGGAAACTCATATATTTTGCTGTCTACTTGCATCCCAGATGCCCGTTTATATATTTCCTTATTTCCATCCTTCTCCCTCCAGCAAATGTCACAGTCAGCACAACAGAGCTTCTGAAGGCCTTGTTTTCCTCTGAGAGCATGAAGTAACCCAAATAATATCACAGGGTTGTGGCTAGAAAGTTTCACGAGGGAGGAGAATTAAGCCAGTTGAATAAACATGGATCAGCTTTGGCTATCGCCCCAGGGTGAAATCTCTAGGTCACTTTGGCAGAAAATGACAGTGTGAAATGGGTCAGACATTCAGGCCTTGGCTCCCCATTTTGCAGGCCCTAAAGTCAGTCTTCACAGACAAAGCAAGCAGGGAATTAAAATTTTCAGACCCACTGGAGTTAATGGGCTCTGGGGAGGGGACAGGGGAGGGATGGAGCCTGCAGAAAGAAGGATGGGGACAATCCCTGCTCAGGGAGGACAGAGAGGAGGCAGAAAGGGAGCAGAGCATTGTTGCAGCAATGGTGAGCTCCTGCAGCACCATCCTGCTGCAGCCCAGTGCTCTGCACAGCCGACAGAGAGGAATAACTGTGTCTTGAAAAGGCTGGTTTAAGAGACATGATAAATTTCCTGCCTGACACCTCCCTGGTAAATGTGTATAAATTCCCTTGGATAACATGCCACTTGGAGAATTACAGGCTGTGAGTGCTTGGGTAAGTTTTACTACTTTGGTTTCAGTGGGCTGGCTAATGGCTGTGAAATTCCCACCCAGCTCCTAGTGTGAGCACTACATCCATAATTTAAAAGCACTCGCATGTTTATCCCTGTGTTAGCTAAAGAAAAGGGCTACATGGACTGTATGTTATGTTATACTCCTTGATGGAGCTAGAGGGATACCAGAAAGTTCACTTCAGCAGCAAAGCTGTAACTTTAAGTGAAAAAATACATAGGAAACCTTCTTCAGCAAAGAACAAACAAAAAACCAAACCAAACAAAAAATTTTAAAAACCAAACAAACAAACAAAAAACAAAACCAAAACCAAAAAACACAACCAAAAAAAAAAGGAAACAAAAACCCCCACAAAAACAAAAAAAAAAGGAAACAAAAACCCCCACAAAAACAAACAAAAAAAAAAGTGCTTTGAGACTAGGAAGAATAAAGTCCTAATTCTGCGAAGATATTATCAGCAGCCACTGCAGCACCTATTGTTTCTATTCATAAGCTCCCTCCCGTATCTTTGTCTCTTTTACTGCATCAGTTTCTGGCTACTGAGAAATTCCTTGGTTCCCAAATCAGGCTGAAGCCACTGTAACCCCTGGATGCACTTGAAAGCAGCTGATTCTGATTTGTTTTTTGCTCAATTATCTCACATTTCCTCCCTTGACCTCTTGAAGAGATACCATTCAAACACTCTGAAAAGAAGCTCTGACTTGCTAGTTACATAAACTTTCAAACAAAAGGCGTGCATAATGAGATCACCCAAATTTGTGCAGTAGCAGAAGCCTTATTAACAGAGAGCAGCCCTAGAAAGACGGCTTTTTCCTAACCAAAGCAGAACTACAGTGCTCTGAGGCTGAAATGCTGAGAACACTTGGACAGTACTTACCTACTGCAGTCTTGTAGATGACATAATGCTGTTAATTAATGGACTCCAGAGAGTCTCTTTTGTTTCTCTTTGTCTACAAGCTCATTTAAGTCAAAACGTTTCAATCGCTGACTCGAACTCTGTTTGAGGGGCCAATTCTGCATTGCATTTGCAGATGGACAGCCAGCACATAAACAGAGTAAAATAGCTCTATGGCAAAACAGGGCCATGGGGACTTTTCTCCATCCCAGGGAGCTCAGCTCATTTGGAAGGAGTCCAGTGGCCTTGCACAGGCACAGAGTGGTGCCTTTGGAGGGTTGAAGAGCAAGTTTGAGTCAGATCTTGCATCCCTGCAGACACACAGCTTCAGTGTGTTCTGGGTGAAAGCTGTGGGAGCACAAAAAGCACAGCTGGGCCCAGCTGTGTGCAGGGACACAGAGCGTGCTGGCGTGTGCAGGATGGTGGAGGAATATCTGAGTGTTCCACAAGGATATGCCTGCGAGCAAGATGCCGCTCTGCCATTGTAGTCAAGGCAGTCTCTGGCTTCTGGGGACAATTTTACTTCTCTTAAAGTAAACATGAGCTGAGCTGTCTTGGATGGTTGGCAGTTGCAAAGGACGTGTCTATACTATTGCTCTGGTTTGGACCACAAGTGAGCTTTACAAAAAGTGAATCTTCTGATCAGCTCCGTGGAGTTTCCCATGGGCTTTAACCACTCTTCCCAGGATCCTTCTGTATAATTTAGGGGAGCTTCAGGCAGTTAAACAATTGTCAAATTCTGAAGCTTGACAAAGCAGCCGTTTCCCTCCCAGAAGGTGATAAACTTTGTTCTTCCTGAGCAGCAGCCCCAAAGCCTGGTGGATGAAGGCTGTCCAGGACATTAAAGGAGAGCCTGGAAAGGTGGCAGTGGCAGATGAGGTGAGGATGGATTTAAGCCCTCATGAACTTATTTGATGTTCAGTAAGTGCAGAGCTGACTGTTTTCTCATGGAGATGTGATGAATTCCGGGGTCACCAGAGTCCCAGTCCAGCTGATAGACTATTGAGCACCTCCCATCATTCCTTAACTGGGCCAAGGGCACAGCTGGGAAGGGGAATTTGATTGGAACACTATTGTTTTGTGAGGAAGTATGGATTTCTCTTTCTCTTTTATTTCAGGGTAGACATTTGTCACCCAATCCCATTTTTTTCTTAGAAAAGAGATACTTCAATGGATAGTCCTCTGGAAGTTACAAGGAAAATATTTTCAAAAAAAGAAAATTAATTTCTTTGGGCTCAAAACATCACTGAAAATTAATGTGCATCACTGAAAATTAATGTGCAGTGAACAGATGTTCACTGTCCAAAAGCAATCATGTTGAACTTTGACCATTTTTTGGGTTTTGTTTTTTTTTTAATCTGTGTGGGTATTGTGGAGGTCCTCCTCATTCTTTGTCAGAGGTAGAGGAGATCTATGTGAGTGCTCTGCCTGCCTGCACAAAAGGCTCAATCACCCTCTTGTCCTCCATCAAAATGATGATGATGATTTCAACTTTCTGAAAAAGGCAAAGACTGCCCCTTACTGAAGCATGTTGCTCTGGGCCCGCCCTTCACAGGGTTGGGAACAGTAGTTCCATCTTGGCCATGTGCCTGGAAAACAAGGTGTTTCTGGCAGCAAAATCTGGCACTGCCCAAATAGCCTTCGTCATGTCCCACATTCCCCTGGCTCTTCAGTGAGCCCCTCGGACACATCCCTGTGGTTGTTGCTTTCATGTACACTGACTGCAGGACCTTAACATGGGGAGCAAATCTTCATTTGGTATTTGTAAAGAATTTCACAGGATGATGTTTGGGGTAGCTTGGTTTTGGTTTTTTGGGTTTTGTTGTTGGTTGGGTTTTTTGGGGTTTTTTTGTTTGTTTGTTTGTTTGTTTTTTTGTTTTTTTGTTTTTTTGATTGCTTGTTTCAAGGTTTGGGGTTTTTTGAGTTTTTGTTTGTTTTTTGTTTGTCTTCTTTCAGAAGGTACCCTAGAAAGAAACGCAAAAAGAAAAAAGCAGAAGATGATGTTGACACAAGCTCTTCAGAAAAGCAATTGTCCTTTGGTAAAATGTCTAACAAAGCAGTTCTGAGCTAGGAGGTGCTCACTAGAGAAAGAGTCTGATCCTACCTTTTGGGAAGCTTTCTTGTTGGCTGCTCTCTCAGCCACTTTCTCTAGCAGCAAACTAGAGATGGAGCTGCCTTGGTGCTTATGGCTTTTAGCTCTAGAGAACAAGTGCTCACAACTCTGACTTCCTGGCCATACAGGGAAGGCAATAAATCTATGAGTTTGTCTTCATCCCCCTGAGCAAATCTGCTATGGTGCAGCAACCTCCACTTTGTGCTTCGATGTGATGCTCTCTGAGGTCTGGAGAGGGGATGAGGGGATCCTTCCCTGACCTGCCAGTGCTCCGTGTTAAACTGGAGGGCTGCAACATTCTCACCACCTCATCTCTCACTGTCCAGGACCTGCTGCATGCAGCAGGACACAACCTATGGACACAAATTTCTTAGGAGGGGAATGTGGGGGAGACCAAAGCTACACAAGACCTGCTCCACTCTCTCCTCACAGTCCCACCCTCAAGGATTTCCCTGCTCCCATCGCTCCTGCTGAGGGAGCTTTACCCCACAGCTTTACCCTGGCAAGAGACTTTCTTGCTTGGTGCCTGCCCATTGACTTTCTCTGGCACCTGTTGAGTCCCTGCTGCCCATCTGCTTCCCTCAAAAGCCTGGCAGCCCAAAACCTTTGGCTCAGCAAAGATGCTGAGAGGATTCCACTGTAGCCTCTCATAGCAGGCTGCTCTCCTTCTCTCTGCCTTCTCCCTAATGCCTTGAGAGGCCATGCACATTCCACGGAGCCAAGCAACCAACTTCAGGCAAGATTTTTTGTGGCTTGAAAACATTTGCTGGAAGCACCAGGGCACAGGAGGAGTAGAGGAGGCTTCTATGTGTTGGGCACTTCAGTCTGTTCTTGGGCCATCACACGAACTTCTGAGCTTGGCAAAGTTCAGGCCCTTTCCAGCTTCAAACAGTCTTGGCAAAAACAATGTCTGCCACTCGGGAGATTGCTGTGGACTGGAAGAAAGAGGCAGTTAATGTAATTCTGCTCCTTAACCTCCTGTGACAAGGCTTGGAGAGAAGGAAGGGGAAAAAAAAAAGGTGTGATGGGAAGGGGAGGAGGGGGTGGGAAATAGCACTTTTATGAAGACTTTTCAAAATGTCTCACACATTGTCCCTGAATTCAGATCTCCTCCAGAAATGAACACTGAGGAATGTGGTGGTGTTTTCAAGCCAGCCAGGGTTATAATGCAAGATACCCGCACTGGTACATATGTTTTGGTTGATCTGATTTCTTTTGTTGAAGTTCAAAAACCATGGTTCAAAAAGTCTAAGTTTGCACTTCAGACCTTGGGGAAAAAAGTTCCTTCCCTTGCAGGAGGAAGGCTGGTTTTGTGACAAAATTAATGTTTTTCTTCTGTGGGGCTGTTAGAAACTGACTTTACAGTGAATAATATTTAAAACACTTTGGCTAGAAGACATTGCAGCCGTTTTTGTCTTGCAACACACTGGAATACCTGAAATTATCCTTCAGATATAGCAGCCTTCCCAAGACCTATTGACAACCTTCCGGGATAAACCCATGGAAAGGACACCACACTCCCAAGGTGAGGGACCCTGAGATACCCGCTTCTTCTTCTATCTGTGCCCACCACAGCCCACCTTTTCCACCGGCACCCACCACTCAGGACAGGGCTACAGTTCCCCCAGAAAATCCACAGGGAATCATCTCCCTCTCATGGTGCGATCCCGCACTACACTCGGGCGCGCCTCTCCCGGCTCCCCGGGGTTCGCTGGAGCGGGCAGGCGGGACACTCGGCAACAAAACCTCAGCAAGAGTGATCTGACATGGGCATGGGCTGGAAGATGGAAGAGGGGATAGCTGCTGGGGAGGAGAACGAGGGCACAAAGGTGATGATGAGCATGATCAGTCTCTGAGGGAAATGGGAGGCGGTGATCATCCGCGGCTGCTGAGGGCTGGAGCCAGTGATGCAGAGCTCCCAGACAGTCCTTTCCACACCAAATCTAAAAATATTCCTTTGCCCCGAAGGCTGTGCTGGGGCATAAGGTCCCTCTGCACAGGTAAGGGAGTGGCACAGCTCTGCCCGGCGGACAGGTGAGGACAGCTGTCAGGCGGAACCCACCTGGCAGCCCTCGGTGCTAAGGCTGGAGGCATGCCCGCACCAGTCCACCCAAACTCTCACAAATTCCATGTATTTCTTGTCGGCAGAGCTGCTCTGCCCGGCAGAACCTGCGAGGCTCTCTGTGGCACGGGGGCTGTGGCTGGGGCCGGGGTAGGAGCCGGGGAAGCCGCTGTGCCCGCAGCTCACAGCCCCAGCCCCAGCCCCGGCCCACAGCCCCGCTGTGCCCGCCAAGGCACACCTTGCGCATCTCCGTCTGATGCCTGCGCGGGGAAGAAGTCAAATGGGCTTGCCAAAACAGTCCTTGTGGCTGCAGGGAGTGCCAGGAAGGCTGTGAGCGCTGGCCTGCGGGGCAGTGCCGGTGTTGCCCCGTGGAGAAGCAGCTGTCTGTCCAGGAAGAACAGCAGCTCCCTGCCGGCCAGGAAAGCAGCTCCAGGAGCTCCTCCTGCAGGGAAGCCCGCCTGTGCCCGGCTCCTGCCCAGGCCCCTTCCCCAAAAGACTCTGCTGCCCATGTGCTCTGGAGGTGCAGAGCCTCCAGCACAGCAGTCCCAGACCAGTCAGGTGCAGGGGCTGATCCTGGTTTCCATCATCAGTGTGATAAATGGGAAACCTTCATGGAACAGTTGCTGCTATGTCCATGCACCAGCCTTCAAAGAGGAATGCAAGTTCTTCTGCTGTTCAGGTGACTGTGTTGTTTGCAGAGTTCAGGGCAACCGAGGAGAGCTCACTTCATGGTGAATATTTAGAGAGAAAAGCCAGCCTAGGTTAACAAGGATTTACAGTGAAGCTGGTTACATTAATTTAAAAACCAAGCTGTCCCATTTGCTCTTCACACTCTGTGATTTTCATAGACCTCTCCAGGTCTGACTGATTGCTTTAAAGCCAGACTGTGTGTGTCCAGCTGACACAAGCAGCACTCAAAAATGTAGTTCAAGCGCAGTGCTCAGCAGCAGTGCAGGGGCAGGTGCCACACACAGGTGACAGGACCTCACAATGTGGGCACACCCTGCTCACAGAGTGGCAGAGGCACTGACCCTCCCCAAAGCTCCTCTCTGCTTCCCACATCCCAACCATATCTCCCACAGCTCAGCTAATCTGACGCTTACTAAATACACCTTACAGCCAGGTGCTCATCCTTTGAGATGGACCTGAGAGGTATCCAGGGGCTGCTGGCTGGGGCTGCATTTCACAGGCTGCTCCTGGGCCTGGTCCTAATTTGCCCCTGGATTAAATCATCTCGATACAGTGCAGCAAGAGTTAAGGGGAAAGGCTGAACAGAGTTGAACCTGGGTTTATATTTTGGCTTTGCTCATCCCTTCACAGTCCTGAAGAGTGGCCAAGTGCTTAAGTGCTGTTCATTTTGTTGGGTACATTCTTAACAGTGTGAAGGCTCCTTGCTCAACAAATCGGCAATAAAGCTAATGAATCTCAAGGTGAATTCCAATACACATGAGGTATTCTATTTACAAGTTTTCCCACTTTTTGCAAAGAAGGAAAGCTGCAGTTCTCATGTAATGGCATGGATTTACAGACTAACAATAGCAGCCTAGCTTCCAACTCTCCATTAATGCAGGGAGTTGGGGGAAATACCTCCAAATACTTCCAAACTGCCCAGACACCTTCTCTCTGGTTCTGCCAGGAGACACCACACATGGGCAGTGCTGCTGCACCACTCATGTTGCTCTCTAGGTGAAATTCCTGGACCCAGAGACCTGTTGATCCCCACAAAACCAAGGCAGAAAGGAGGAGATAGGAATCTATAAATCCTGGATCCTCATTTTCAAGAATTTCTCCAGGTTCCCAGTCTTGCTCAGTCAAAGATCAGCATTCACTGCAGCATGTGTCTTGCATCAGAAATCCCTTGCAACCTACAGTTCCCTGCCTGCCCTTAACATGGAGTTAAAACAGGACCTCTCATTAACCTCTTGTCTATTTTGGCTTAATAGGGTACATCACATAGTCAATCACACTGAAATTATAGGGAAAAAGGAAAAAACATCTGAGTGTTTATTTGCTGTTCTGGAGTAACAGTCTCTGAGTAATGCTACCTACAGATGAAATGGATGAAAATAAAACGGACAATATGGAATTTAATAGATAGTCATGGTGCAGCAAGCAGAGGTAAACACGTTCTACTGAAGTCGTAATTTAGCAGGGAAAGTGGCGGGGGAAAGAAGAGCAAGAAGGATTTCTACTGCTAGGGGAGGTGGTGATGGAGAGGGAAGAAAAATACCTGCAAAAAGATTTGTGAAAATCACCAAGTGTTTTTTTCACAGCCAGTATCCTATTTATGCTCCCAGAGCACAGGTGTCATACCTGGAGGGAGCGTTTGGATTATTCAGATTTCTTTGTGTGACCAACTCCTCCCAGGTGAGCTTTGAGGAAGCTGCAGTGACAGAAGCTGCGTGCAGCAGGCTGGGGGCTGCCAGCGGTGAGCTGCCTCGGGCTGCAGCGGCAGCCACTGTGATGACCAACTCCTCTCAGGTGAGTTTTAGGGAGCTGCAGTGACAGAAGCTGCGTGCAGCAGGCTGGGGGCTGCCAGCGGTGAGCTGCCTCGGGCTGCAGCGGCAGCCACTGTGGCATTGCTGCCGGCCACCGACTGGGTGACATTCCATTCTCTGTAAATGACACGTACTACGAGTGAACGAACAGCTGGAAATTCATGGAGTCATAACTGGGAAGGCTGAGGGGCCATTGCCATCAGCTGCCCAACCTCCTGTATAACTGGCCATAAAACTGCAGCTGGGAGCTCCTGTATCCAGCCCGGCAATTCGTGCCCGAGCAGGAGGGAATCTGTGAGAAAGACACTCTGTCTTCATTAAAATCCCAATGTGTGTCATAAATCCTGGCTGAGAGCTCCTGAGGGCTAATGACTCTCACAGAATTCATACCTTATTCTTGCTTTGGGTTTGCCCAAAGGATTCCTTACCTGCATTATTTCCAGAGCTCCCCTCCAAAAACCAAACCTCATATTTAATTGTACTGCTGTTTGACAGGCTTGGAGACCAATGCTGTTTGTGGACTAGATTCACACATTGCCCTGAGCAAACAAGGGGCATGGGATCACCCACCCAGAGTATTCAGGACATTCATCCAATATATTTTACTCAAGTGGTTTGCTGAGCCCTCATCTAAAAGTGCTCAGCAGCTGCTTGTGCCCCCAGTAAGGGCACAGAGGGAAAAGCAAGAAGGAGAGGGAGAGCCGAGAGGACTGACCCAGAGCTGATTAAGGAGAAGACTGCTGGCAGTGTGACAAAGCCTCACTGGGGACTGAGAACTGAAAGAAACCAAAACAAAAAGAGCACATTTTGGGAAGCACCGAGTGCTGAGGGAAAGATAAGAAAAAGGGGTTTGAAGCAGGGGTGCCAGGTGGGGGCAAGTCTGTGCCTGGACTGAGGGCCAGGAAGCTGCTCTCAGGCACCGTGCTGGGAGCAGGCAGCTGCAGGAGGCGGCTGCCAGTCACCAAGACACAGGAGAGCAGGGCAGGGCAGGGGAACAGAGAGCTCCTCAGCGTTCCCACCAGGCAGAACCAGACCTCCCATTCCCATGGCAACCCTGACCCGGCTGCGGCACACCGAGGCAGGCGAAGGCATGAATTTCCCAGCACAGCCATCTCAGACCCTCGGCACGCTCAAGGCAGCCGCCTTGGGGTTGCTGGGGAAACCATAACTTTTTAATCACACTGCATTAAGGGTTTTATTACTCTGCATATTTATAAGGATTGGTTTATTCAGATCCAGAGAGAGAGAGAGATATTTGCTATTTTTACTGTGTCTTTCGGATTACCCCAGACTTTTCCCCTGCATGGATGCTGCTGCAAGTGACCAGGGTACCACTGCTGAGGGCAGATGGGATGCAAAATACTTACAGTGTGTGCAAGCAACACAGCAGACAGAGATGCCAAACAGAACTGAAAAGTATGTGAAGGAGGAAGATCACTGAGGTGGTAGATCCAGTGCCTAATATAATACATCATATTTCTGTGGCTTTTGAATGAAAAGACAACTAGGATAAATTTTAGCAGGGTGTTTTACATAAATGGCAGCTACAAACATATCAACAACCAAAAGGGAAAAAATAAAAGCTCAATTAGCTACTTTATGGAAAGACTGAGGAACAAATGCAACCCAGAAGAGTTCTGCTCTCCAGAGCCTTTACACATCTCTGTTATTCCCACTCCTGGCCTGTACAGCTTTGCTCAAAAACCTATTTGGAAAGCTTTTAGAAAAACATCAGCATTAGTCTTTGTTTGAACCAGCTGGAAAAAATGACCTTTCCTGAACATTTGGAAAGGCATAACAGTGACTGACCTAAAGAAACCCTTGGAGGTTGTCCTGGACTCAAGGCTCAGACAGACTTGTTTCCTCAGATGTAGCACTTTAACATGTCCCTCCAAACTTTCACCCCACAGACCTGAGTATGTTTAGGCTTCCTGCTGAGGCACTTGGCCCACTGGAATGGCTGGAAAGGGCAGTGTAGGATGCCAGGGCCAGGCATCTCCTTCGTCCCTGGCAAGGACCAAGAGAGGTGCTGTGAGGCTGCGTGCAGCCCACACAGGCTGAGTGCTTTGGCTGCCCCTGCCAAGCCTGACAAACAGATGAGCTCATGCCAAGCAAAGTCTCTTCTGAAAGTAGCAGGAAAACCAAAAACTGTCAGCTTTGTGACACATGCTTTGGAAAATCCCTTTCAGTGCTCCAGTCATCCCAAGCTCCATCCCAGACAAGCTGAGCAGCTGGCTGTGCCTCAGCCCAGGCTGCTGCTGCTGCCAGCCCCATCTGTGGCAATGATGTGTCAGGATAGTAACAAGATCTGTAGCTCCTTTCCTGCTCTGCCTGCTGGGTCTTTGAAGAGGAGTGTGGGCACCAGAAACACCAGAGACTCTGCAGGGGGTAAGAGCTGGTTTGTTTATTCCCATGCAATAATTATTGGGAAGAGAAGTCAAAAACAGGAGCTAGTAGCATGTGTACCATGGTGGGCTGCACAGACTGGGGTGCTCCCACTGCTCATGTTTGTCCTTTCCTCCATCTGCTCTCCTTTCTGTCTCTGCCAACGATTCTACAGCTCCCTAGGCCCTTCCCACTCCTTCAGCAATGCCCACACTCTTGGTGGTACCTGCACCAGGAGCTGTGGTAGCAGCAGCCGGTGCCCCAGGGGTTCTGGCACCTTTGCTCTCTCCAAAGAGATCTCCTCCTCCTCTAACCCTGCCGGCTCAGTGTCTCCCCTCATTCATTTTGCTCCAAGGCTGATGATTTTAAAATTTTTGAAGATTTTGGGCTTTGACTGACCAGGCAAAGGCATCCCATATGAAAAGGCTCCAGCTGTGCTGGGCGAGTGGCCACGCTGCAGGACCGAGGGGGCTGAGCAGAGCACATTTGCCAGGCTTCAGCCACAGAGTGACCTTCTGTGGTGGCTCAGGGACAGCTGCCCCCACTGTGTGAGATTGCTTGTCATAGAGGAGCAGTCACCCTTGGTCAGACCAAATGTCCATCTGACCCCACAGCTTGTCCCTACCAGCCACAGATGCCATGTGAGGAGGGTGAGGACAGGGTGAACCCACTCCAGCACCTTCCCAGCCTCTCCTCCCCACCCATGGGGATCCAAGGGACCTCCTGGGCCGGAGTTAGTGTCTCTGTAGGCAATAGTGTTTAAACTATTTTCCTTTCATGACTTTTTCCTGCCACGTTTTGAAGCTGTGCCTGGCACTGGCAGGCTCCCATGGCAGAGCCCCACTGTGTAATGACATACGGTGTGAAAGCACCTCTCTGTTTGAAGCTGCTGCCTCCTGCTTTTGCTCCATGCCTCCAAGGTGTTGGCTGGGAAAAGGCAATGAATGGCCATGGCCTATTTGCTGACCCCAGGCCTCTTCTATCAGTTTTTTGGCTGAAAACCACTCCCTTTTCCCTGCTATTGCAACTGCTCTACACCTTCAGCCAGGACCTGGCTGTCTGGGGCGAGCTGCTGCACTTGGCTGTGGGGCAGAGGCTGAGCCCATTCCTGGCCCAGGCTGGCACCTGCAGCTGCACACAGCGAGCCACCAGTGCTGGGTGTGCACACAGCCACGCTGCCCACAGGGCTGGGCAAGGGACAGGGCTCACAGCTCACCCCAAAGCCTTGTGCAGTCCCTGTCAGTACTGTGATGCCTTTATTTTTCAGTGCCCTTTTCTTCTCCATTCAGCCAGTAACTTAGAAGAATACAAGATATTTTTAGACGTAACTTAGAAGTGCTTCAGGTCTGCAATAGGGTGACTCAGCTGCCAGTGCTGTTTACTTTAGTTTTACAATCAAACTGGGCAATTACAGCCCTGAACAGCTTTTAGAGACCACGTTTCCTTGTCATGCTGTCAGAGCTTGCATGTAGCACTGTCTGCAAAGCACTTTGCACACCCAGGTACGTGTCTGAAGGTTTTCTATAGCAGGTGGAGAACAAAGCCCTGGGCTGTCACACCTCTTTCCTCTGTCTGCTTGTAAAAGCACCTTCCTGTGCCCTTTGTAACACTGCCTCATTGCCAGAGGATCCGGCACGCTCTGCTGGGGATGCTCCCCAAGATGACAGCTCGCGAAGGATTGCTGCAGGATTTGGGTCACGGCCGGAGCGCAAGGTGGCATTTTCTCCCTAATGAAAGTCTCTCTCACAGCTTTTTTCTTTCAAAGGAAGAAATCTGTGCAGCTCACAGAGCCATTTGTACTGGTTTAATGATGCTCAAGACATTTATCCTGGGGAAGAGTTCTGCCTGAGCTCCCTGTTTACTTCAAACCCAGTTATTTATAACAACCTTTCCTCCAGTTTTTGAATCCTTCACCTGCACGAACATCTCCTCTAGATCATCTTTATTGAATACAGTTAAGTGTAGCTCATGGGGTTATTGAATTACAGGCATGAACTTGGCAAAATGAGATAAATCACTCACATATTAGCCTCTCTCTATTAAACACATCTCACCCAGAGGCGTTTTTCCATAAAACAGTAACTATATATCAAGCATTTGAATATTTGAAGCAGCTAAGGCAAGCTTCTCCCAGCAAGAAGGCACACAACAGGAATGTAGCAGCCCTCTCTGAAGGATGTTTTACTGCCTAAAATATTTATTAGAAATAGCACCCTCTGTGAGGCTTGATCAGTAAGAGCCTGAGAGCTGCATTTGCTCTGATTTGTATCAGATTCTCTTCCATGCAATGTGGCACTAAGTGGAGATGAGCGCTGGCAACCACCCAGCCCCAACACCCACCTCTGCCCAGCCCCTGGCACAGCAGGTTTAGGGATGCGCCCCCTAATGACAGAGTGGCAAAACTAACCTTTGTCCCCCAAAAAAGGAAAGAAGCCCAGAAGCTTCTCTCAACTGTTAGGTGAAAAGCCACCTCATAGGGCCTCAGGGACTTCACCAAACACTAGAGAGCATCTAATTGGATAGAAGCCAAAAAGTCCCGCCTGATCAATCAGGTAGAAAAGAACAGAACAAAAGAGAAGAGGGGCTTTTGTGAAGTGTTTCTACCAGGAGCAGACCTCTTTACCTGGCTCGAGTTTTTCTGTTTGTTATTTTGCCTTTTATTAAAACTTTTTTGTTTCTAACACCACAGCAGAAGCCATCCTGCTTATTTTATGCCCCCAAAGCAGTAGCTGAGCTATCCTTGGGTGTATTAAGTGTTTTTCGAGGGCTTATAAGAACTGGCCCGAGAAAAACAATTTAATAAGCAGGGACAGTGCCCTCCCTGGGCTCACTCCCCAGGGCGCCCCTGCCAGGCACCAGCTCGAGAGGGACATGCTGTCTTTTAGAGTGAGGGGAGCTTGATTTGGTCAGGAGCAGCATTAGGAAATGTTGATGCCACCTGGGAATGCAAAGGGGACTCAGCTGCAGGCTCAGCCCCTGGCATGGGGGGGAACAGCAGGTCCTGGTACTGCCCCAGGTCCTGGTGCTGCCCAGCCCCAAACCGCATCACTGCCTGCTTGCCCTGCAGCACCCTTGCATTCATGCCCCTCCAAAGTACCTCCAGAATATTGGTTTGCTTTTCTCTCCAGGTAGGTTTCATTCTGGCACCTTTTAACTTCTTTTACCGTGGCCTCAACTTCGGTATTTTCAGAGCCCATGACAAATCCATGTATAACCTTCCCTCCTCTGTGGTTCGATGTGTCTCAAGTTTTGGGGGGATTTTTTTCCCCTCCCTCTGTGACTTGGAAGCCTGAGGGGATGTGTGATGATTTATTTGGGAGATCCTGATCCCCAACTGCATCTGCTCCAAGGCATTGATGCTGTAAGATTTTCAGATCAAAAGACTACCTGAAATACCAATGGAAAAAAATATACATATATACAATAATCTGCCCTGATACATCACTGTGAAGATCAATAACCTCTCAGGACAGGCCATGTTCTGCATAATTCCTCCTTATGCACAGGATTTTGTTCTGAATATTAATTCAGAACACATTATTATTAATTAATTAATATTGTTCTTGGATATTAACATTTTATAAATAATTAGCATAATCAGTGTTTTATTTCCTGGCATTATTAAGAATTACACAAGGATCAGCAAAGGTGTATTTGTAAACTCATGGAGCATAAACTACCCTGTTTAAATACTACTATTTAAGGTGCTGCTCTCGGGGAAAGTAATTTTTACAATCCATGAATTACGTTTCCAGCCAGTGAAAATGGTTTTCAGTGTGGTGTTTAATCCTTTTCACTGGAAATGCCTTTTAATAACCTACAGATTCAGTAACAGTGATGACATCTCTATATTCCAGTGTCCTCTGGGGAGGACACCGGGGCTTCTCTGCCCCATTTTGAATGTTCTGTAAAGAAGTGCAGTGGAAACAAAAGCTGCACCCCCCCTTCTGCTGCCTGTGGCCCTGCACCCTTCAGGACCCCCTGAAATGCCTGAACCCCGGGAGCACACTTGTGGCTGCAGCACGCCTGGGCTGCAGTGCACAGTGGGATCAGTCACTGCCGTGGGCACGGGGGTACGATGTGTTGGAACCAAACCAGGGGCAGCTCCCCTTTCATGGCCTTTGTTCAAACTGCATGTTTGTTACCCCCACTTTGTCCTCCAAGTCCAGATTCCAGCTTGGCTTCTCCTCATTCCTTTGAGGTATGTGCCTGTTGCTGGTTGATGGATACTGCATGGTGCAGCATAGGTTACTCCATGAAAACACAAACCCTCTGGGATACCATTCCTTCTTGTTCCCAGTGAACTGAATTTCATACTTCTTATTCTCTATTTTAAAAAAACCCATCAGATAGAAAAGTGTGACAGACAAGTTTCCACAGTAATGTTTTATGTTGATCCATTTTCCCTGCCTTCTTTCCTGGCAGAAATGAAAATCACTCTTAGAGCCATCTCCCACTCTGTAATAATTTAACCAAAATGATCCATCTCCTGTAAGCACAACCCAGCGTGTGGTTCATTAGAGCAGTGGTTTGGCTCCTGTGTCACCAACTCACCCCATGACTGTGCCTCACTGTTCACACTGTTGCGATGCTGCACTCATTGATGTTTCATGGCATGGGCACAGCAATAAATCCCCAGGGGGTTGGACACAGGATTGCAGATCCCGGCAGACACTGGAAGCACCGTGAGGAACCAGGTGCTGTGTAAGGCAGCTGCAGGACATGAGCTGGGCTCCTCCTACAGCCCATTAGATCTGCCTTCGAGTGCCCACACGCTCTGCAACTTTTCAGTCAGACAAAAGGCTTTCCAGCAGACTGTCCCTCCTGACAGTGGGTCCCCACAGCATCTTGCACCATCAATGTCCTGCTGAGCCCCAGGGCACCCAACCAGATCAGCCAGCCTGACTGACCAGCACCTCATTGCCCACAGCCACCACCTTCCCACCTTCCCTCCTCCCCTCAGCCTGGCACAGCACTGCCTGAGCCTCCCTTCTCCTCCTCCTCCTCCTCCTCCTGGGGAGCTGGAGAAGCGTGTGATTACAAATGACAGCCTCACCTCTTCACCCATGGAGTGGGGGCTGGATGAGATCTGATCAAGCAGCTGCTCATCAGTCCCGGGCATTGTCTGCCCATCACCCAGGAGCCACAGGCTGCCCTGTGTCAGAAGTCCCTGCAGGGCTCTCCCAGCAAGGCCTCCAAAGACACTGAGGGGATTTTCAAACCAGCTGGTTCTGTCTGGTGTGCAAGTAAATTGTGCAGCTGTATTGCATACCTGCCTGGCTGGTGGGAGTAGAATATATTTTAGGAATTTATACAGGGATTTCTTGGGCTGGGACATCATACTCCTTCCACCTTTTCTTGGTCTGAAAGCAAGGTGGGCAGAGCAACAGAGCAAAGCAGGTACAGAGGACATCAGGAGTGCCCAAGCTGTGTATGAGCTGTCTGCATTGAGCTGAGCACACCTCAGAGCAAAACCTCCTCCCACAGGGATTGTTGCTAACACCCAAATGCAGGATTTATCCCCAAAGAATCCTTCTCCATAGTTTGCTGAGTTATCTCCATATTCTGATCTACAGGAGCACATGGCTGAAGCAGGTGTGAAGAATGCCAAACAATATATCCTACTGTCTCCCCTGCACAGGTAAGGGAACAAACTCACTAAGGTGGAGCTTGGCTAATGTAGGAACTTCACAGGTCCCTGAGTATACCTGAGAAACACTATAAACAGAAACAGAATTCTGATTTTAAAAGGTGGTCAAAAAGAGCAGCTCTTGGCACACCTGGCCAGCACCTTGTGGGAAGACCAGACAAATACTGAAGGCAACCTTGCATAAAGCAATGTAGGACATGGTCAGATTTTGGCACAGTGGGTCAGAGAAGGAATGAACTCCCATGAGAGACAGGTGCTCTTTACACCTCAGGGCAAGACAGTACCTCTGGGCCTTCTCAGTGTTACCATGGGCCTTCCATAAGCATGTGCTCAAGGGCTTTTCACCTCTGTCTCAGCACTCCTGTAAGCACTGTCCATACACAAATCCCCACTTCATCTCCCTCCCTCGGTCAGCCGCTGCATGCTGCATGTACCTAATGGGGTGGCAGAGAGGCAGCTGCTCTTCACCCTCTGGCTGACACTGTACAAATTCAAAGCTCCCACAAACAGTAAACAAAGGCTTGCTCCAAGGATATGGCAGCTTTCCCACACCCCCGGCTGAGCAAATGGAAACACTTCCCAAAAGCACATGCTGTAAAGGCTGTCCTTGGTGGTTCTGTGGGCTCAGGGCTATGTGCCAAGATGTGCTGAGCAGCTTAAGTAACAAGCACTCCTGCACTACCCCTTTCACCACCTCCCCTGGCTCAGGACACTACCCAGTCCACCTACGCAGGACCAGAAATGAGAAGGGATAGTTAAACTCAGGCATAATTAAATTCCTTGAGAGCCAAAGAAAGGCACCCTAATCCTGGCAGGCTGAAAAGTACTTTTCAACATCTTGTGACATGGGAACTTTCAGAGCAGCGATGGAGCTCATCCAGACTCCCATCCTGGGCTGGGGCTGGCACGTATCACCCCAGGGCAATGGCTTCATTAACATCAGTGCCAGTGCCCAGTTCTCCAGCACAGGATCCCTGCAAGTACAGACAGTCCTCTGGAGAGAGCTCCTGCCATCACTGAAGCCAACCACCAAGATAAAGGCTGCCTGAAATCCTTGAGGAGAGGAACTTACCACAAGAGACCTGGTGGAAACAGCAGCAGCTTTGTTTCTGTTTTGCTTTCGAAGGGCAAGCACCTTTTTCTGTCCCTATCCTACTGCTGGAGTACAGTTTGTACATCCCTTCATTCAGATGTCTGACAAATTATTTCAGAATGTTCTGTATCCATAGCTGTGACAAGCAAATTACACTGATTTAGGCTCATCTACCTTGGTCTCCAGGGATGCTGGATATTAAACTCTCTCAGAACTGGCAGCCTGAAGCACTGTCACCCACTCAGCCTGAAGGAAGATGCTTCCCTACTCACCAAAAGAAGGCTGCTCTATTCAGGGGAGGAACTAAAATATGATGAAGGGAGCACCACATTACTCATTCCTTCTGCAGAAATGAGGCTCATCTTAGCCATGGCAATAATATTTACTCCAAATGGCAGATCTGCAACTTCACCACTGGCTCCAAGAAATACTCTGTATCTTTCCTTCCTGATTGATACACAGTAAGTCCTGTGAGATCCTGCAGGCTCCATTACCCCACTTGGCGGCAGCCAAACTGCCTAACCATGCCCATAAAATGATCAACAGGCACCACACATGAAAGGCAGAGATCACTGGTGGCCTTTCAGTGAAGCCAGAAGAGGGTGTGCCCAGCAGTGGTTTCAGAATGAAGGAATCGTGGAATATCCTGAGTTGGAACGAACTCACAAGGATCATCAAAGCTCAACTCCGGGCCCTGTACAGGACAACCCCAAAAATCACAGTACATAACTGAGAGCATTATCTAAGTGCTTGAGCTCTGGCAGGCTTAGTGCCATGGCCATTTCTCTGGAAAACCTGTTCCACTGTCCAGCAACCCTCTGGGTGAAGAACCTTTTCATAATATCCAGCCTAAACCTCCCCTGAAAAAAAAAAAAAAAAAAAAAAAAGCTAAAAGAAAACCTGAACATTGGCCCACCCCTCAACTGGGCATTGCTTGGGCACTGCCATGGGCAACTCAGTGAGTGCACTGAGTATTTTCCTATTTACATATATATGAACAGGAAAGAACGGGAGAAAACCAGTCTTCTAGTTCTTCCTTCTAGGAAGGTGGGACTGCTCTTCCCACCACTAATGCTGAAACCCTCTTCAAAAGGGATCAGTGCAAAAGTTATTTTATTTCTTCTAATAGCAGCTGGGTCTTTATTTGGTATGATAAATGCAGAGCTGCCACAGGCCAAGCTTGCTGGGAGCGCCAAGGTTAAGGTGCAATAGCACATTTATCCTCACGATCAAGTTAAGCTTGCAGCCCATTTTCAACATAAGCCTACTCTAGCAAAACAATTTGTCCTTTAATCACAGCAACAAAGACAGGCACCCAGACTCCAGCTATTTTAAATGCACTCAGATGGGGCCAGATAATTGTTGGTGAGTAAGGAAAAGCTTTGAAGTTCTTGAATCGAGTAACAAAAGCTGAGCCATGTGAGGAAAGGGGCACGGCTGGCAGGCTGGCTGCTGCTGCCATGCCTCACGGGAATTTGTAACTCTTCTATTAAACCCTTCTCAAAAGTGCTTTCTTCTCCTCCCCTCTCTGTAACCCGCATGTAAAAAAGCCCCATCAAGAGCATAACAACAGGATTAATGTTTTTATACAGTTCAGGAAAGTAATTTAGAGCCTTGTCCTCTGTATTCCTAAAGCCAGTATTAAAAAGCTTATTTGATGCACAAGATCCCTTAAAACTATCACGAATGTGATGTGACTGACCTTATCTGCAATACGGAATCGTACCCTGTCTTCGAGGTACCAAAGGTTATGCCAAGCATTGAAAAACTTCTTTCCACAGTCCTAGAGAAAAAAATCTCAAGGACCTCCTAACAAATGACCAGATGACTGAGACATCAGTACAAGTCAAATATCAGGATTTGACTTCACCCTAGGATCTGTTTGTTGTATGTAATCTGCAATATATCTACTAAAAATGAGAACACAAGTGAATGAAATTGAGAGTAGCAGGCTATTCAAAACTAAATGCAGAAAATAATTTAGTTTTATTATAATTATTTGATAAGCTGCATCTTTATCTCAAATTCATTCTTAATAAGAAAATTAAATTCAAGCATAAACTAATGGCAAGAGCACTTTTTGTCAACTGGATGCATTTCCTTTTGCAAAAATGAAATTCAAGCAAGCCTGCTACTTTTCAGCTGCAGACATCACAATATAGTGATATCAAATAAAGTCTGCTATTACATGAATAATATTATTATGCATTAATATGAATATACATCAATAGGAAACAAAAATCTGGGCCAACAGCACTTTAGCAAAAAGAAGGTACTCTTGGCACCATCTGAGTACTTGGGAACAGTCTGGACAATATTGAACGGGCAAGCTTAAAGCCTATATATAAATTCAGAATAAAAACTGAAAATGCTTTAATTTGAAAAGCAAACCAAGAAGTTTAAGGCATTCCCACCTATACATTAATTTGTTCCAGTAACCAAGGAAAGACAGACTTTGACACCTTTTATGTCAAAATTAAGAGGGCATCATAGAGTATCATAAAAGCAGCATAAATTCTGCACTCAGATTTTTTTCTTTAGTTTTAAAAGGCTTAAGCCCCCTGAATACTTGAGCCCGTAGTCCATCCAGTTAGGTAGTTTAATCTTCACTTCAAACATGGTTTGCCTGTCAGGCAGGCTAATAATTTAGTTTTTGTTTTGCCCCCCCATCAGCATCTCAGTACATCTGGATGAATCACACCAGTTGATAGTCACACTACATGAAGCACCGGCAGAAAAATATCCTGCATGTATTGCATATATTTATGTCAAAATCATGGTGTGGTATTACCTACCAAAATAAAAATGAGCTACAGAAACCTCAGAAGAACATCCAGACAGGAATGCTTCTGGATTTTGTAGATGAAAAGGAACTGTCTGACCTAGGAATGTCACTAGTAATAAACCCACTTTTAGAGTATCTCCAGCTTATCAGCTATATGAACAGAACAAGAGTAATGTGGTTTTTTCTTCTGCTGTTTAAAAGAAAAATTATCCTTCTCACCAGTTAATGGAAGCCTGCCTTGCAAGATAAATCCCTGTTGCATATTGTTTCTCAGGACACATCCTGATACAGATGTATGGATGGGGAAGCAGGAGGTTTTCAATGATAAAAAGGAATACAGGCAAAGGTCATAATGCAGATTTATGAAAAATAAATTTATTACATAACACCTTGTTTTAACAATGTTTGATTTTTTTTTTTTTTACTCAGAATACTTGTGTCATTCATGTAAAATAGTTTGATACAGTACATTGTATGTAAGTTTTTCCTCATAAATTCTAAGGCTCTCCTAACATCTTGTTCCTCTGCAGTAGGAATGGCACCCCTAAACAACGTGCGAACATTTAAAAAAATAAAATAACTGAACAAAATTTAAAATCCACTACACCAAGCTGGTTTTCAAAAATCATGACAAAATATCTGAATGGATGCCGCACCTTTTTAGGAAATATCATTCATGCTTTTTTAATCCCAAAGCATGCTCACAAATCATTAACACCAACAGGAAAAAAATAAAACACTGTCTATGACAATCATTTTAGTTTGTTTGCTGAACCAAACATGTTTATATCAATGACAACATACTTATTTTACTATCAAATAGCAGCTTTAATACCAGTCAAGTCATAGATTTCAAAACAAAAACAAAAACTCATGTTGGAAATAAATCTTTGGGACGCTTGTAATTGCTGGGAAAAAAATGCAAACGCTTCCATGTTCTTAAAAAAAATCTCATCATAGCAATCATGTCAGTCATAAAACATCGATCTAGCTGGAAAATGAACCAACCCACAAAAGTCACTAAAAATAAATGTCTATCAAAACTGTCTGAGAATTACGGTTAGTTTGCTTTTTTGCCATGGTAACATATACTGTATGCTTCAAGTACCAGTTCAAAGATGTCGTGTACTATTGGTCAGATGAAGTTGTTACATCAAGAGAATTCACCACATACGACAACAAAAATGCTTGCCCCTAGCACATTTCACAGCTTCACCTGCTACAGACTGTCACTGAAAAAAATGCATCGGTCAGTCTGAACCATGTCAAGTAAACTACAGAAGTAGCATATCCACAACACAAACCGTGCTAGCACTTTCTTTTCAAGTCTAACCCCAAAACCAGGTACAACGTGGGAGCCCCCGGCCCCGTGGCGGGGGGGTCGTGGCGGTCGGACAGGTGGGAGGTGTGGTTGTACAGTACATTCTGTGGCCCCAGCCGGGCTCCTGGCACGCAGCTGCGCGGCCGGTCCTGCAGCGGCAGCGACAGCGCATCGACGGCACCGGGTGCAGCTCAGTACCGGTGGGTCTGGTGCGAGTACTGCGGCGGCTGCTGGGAGGTAGCTGAGTATCCCATGCTGCTCTGTGGCTGCGATGTGCTTGGTCCGGGGTTGGGGTAGGCAGCATGGGGGTTGGAACGCTGCAGGGGGGAAAGCACAGACAAACAGCCCTTCGTAACACGGACATCACCAGACAGTTTCACCTACTGACTCCTTCCTGCAAGAGGCACCCAGCACACACAGTCTCAAAGCAGCTGCACTTCCAGGCTTTGCTTCACTTACTCTGATTACAGCAGGTAAGAGACATCAGGAATACCAGATCAGAAAGTGACTGCTGCCAGCCTTCTGCTATCCACCCTAATGGGGATCCCCATCCATCACAGTCAAATCTCCAGCCAACCCTCCAAATGGCTACTGTGCACCTGCACATGACACTGAGCTACCACCACTCATGGCACTGGTCTTCCCCACTTGCTCCCTTCTCCTAGCAGGAAGGTAGGCTGGGGTGGAGGTCCAGGTGAGGCATCTTTCTGCTGATGAGCCACTCTGCCTTATTCTGGAGATTTTCACACACAGAGGATTGCCACCCTCCTGTGTGACCTAGGAGTACAGGCTGAGAGCACTGTGACTTGGCTAAGGTGTCATCTATCAGCAGCCTTAAAATGCTCGAAGGAGAGTTTAAAGACAACAGCGACATGTTCCTCAGTGGAACCAGGTATCTCAGGCAAAAATGTCCTTAGATTGTGGCTTGGGAGGTTCAGGTGGGACACTGGAGGAGGGACCACCAAGAAGCCAGTATAGCACTGGAAGAACCTGCCCATAGAGTCTGTGAGGTTTTTAAGACTCTATGAACGTTTTTAAGACTCAGCTTAACAAAGCCATGTTAACCTGAGTCAGAACTAGCAACAGCCCTGCTCCAAGTGGGAGACTTGGCTAGATGGTTTCCAGAGGCCCCTTTCAACCAGCACTCACACAATTAATTGAGTGGAGCTTTTACTGCAAGGAGGTCTCCACAAACCAGGAACTGCCAATTTTAACCTAACCTGCTTCAATTTTAACCTGAAAGACATTTACTGATCATGTGTTATAAAGGAAAGGACTGCCTGTGAGAATTTCAGTAAGTATCTGAGCACTTAGTAGCATTTAACATTTCATTAAATTAACACAATTTCAGTACACTACTGGGCTGGTTTACATTCACATTAAGGTTTACATGCCCTCACAAACTTTGCAGCATTTAGAAACTGTGTAGCTTCTAAATTCTTGATATCACAGGACATATGTTTTTTAGGAAAAGCTGCTTCTAGAAGAGGTCTGGAAACTTCTACAAAGTAACTATTCCAGGACTAGAGCATTGCTACTGAGACATGAATAGGAAACAACTGTGGTGAACCAACACCCTGAGAAAGTAAAATATTAAGTCACAACATAAAACAAAACCCCCAATTTTTTCTTGTACAGCATTTCGAACAGAAGCTATACCCAGGAAGCTGAGATGATGGCAGAAATAAAAAAGGGCATATTCTACTTGACAACACACACTCACAGGACTGAGCTAACACCTCTAGAGAAAAGGGGGACAAATGGCTGGACCAGCACTTAATGTCAGCGGGAACAAACCAGCACTGCTGATCCACACCCTTAGCACAGTGACTGAACTTTATGGACATTTGCCTTCAGCCTCGCGAGGAGGACTAGGTCACTCATCAACAGAAGGGTCACAGCTCTGGGTCACCCTTCTCCATGTTACACATACAGAATGTACTTCAAAGAGCAAAAGTCTTGAACGCTGGTTTAGCCCACGAGTGGCTCCTGTATGTAGGAAACCATCACAAGTTTAACCATTTAAAACTGACCACTCATTTCAGTTGTAAAACACTCCCTGCATCCTGACCTCTAAAACAGAACTTAAAATTTTTAAGACAGAGTCAATGAAAAATCAGATTCCTTCATGACACCCAGAGCAACAAATGGCTTTTGTTTTAAGAAAAAAGTACACACACAATCCTTTCTGAATATCATTAAGCACCCAGAGCAAAAGCTCACAGTAGTGGAATTGCTCCAGCCTGCTTAATCACACTGCCTTTGGGAGTGTCACATTGCAGATTTAAACAAGGAGGCAAGTCTGTGTGCCATGTGTCTACTATTTTTATGCATGGCAGAAAAGGATATGAGGTCAATGTGCCCTGCAGAGAGTAATTTGACTTCTGAGTGAATGCAGAAACTGTCTTAGTGTGCCTTGCCCAGGAGATGGCAATCCTTCTTCACAAGCTTTATACGGGGAATTTGAGCAAATCAGATGAAGAACAAAGGAACAGGTGTTTGATTAAAACAGAGGGCTGTATTGTAATGTTTGTTTTCCCTCTCCTCAAGCTGCTGGATCAGAAGCAAAAAATGTGAGGAATTTTTTTCAGGGAGACCTGAAACCACCAGTTGGAAACTCGTAACTGCTTTTGGTCTAGTGCTGGCAAGTTCAGGTCTCCTCTCTTTGATTATCATGTTTTCCAGACACCTTAATCAGAACAAATCTACTGACTGCCTCTTTGCAAGGCTAGGGGGAAAAGGATATATGTTTTTGCAAACCAGGTATTTTCCCTCCTAGAGACAGCAGAAAGATTGGTCAGGAGTAGTCAAGCTACAGTAAGAGCTCCTGAGACTGAAAAGCAGCAGTTATCATTCTCTCTAAGGGAAAAGTATTCTGAAATTATATTTGTCAACAAGGGCTGCCCCCAGCTGTAATCCCAAGATGGGTACCTGCTAGTACAAAAATTTTGATGAGCGTGAACTGAAAACAAAGCAATGCCAATTCCAGCCGAGCAATTTGATTCCTCTGACTTGTCAGCCAGCAAACCTCAGCTCTGGCTCACAGAACTAGGAGCTGAAGTTTGTTCAAAATGCTACAATGCAGCAGCAAAATGAGGTGAAGGACATGTAAATAGGGCATGTAAATGGGGCTCCCTGACACAGTACACACAACCTCTGAATCAACCTCCTTAGATGTGTGACTCTACCTGCGGGCAAGATCGAGAAAGTTACAGCTGCATTTGCCTTCTGCTCTGTGCGTGTGTTTTTAAGAAGTGGAAGAAAGAGCCAATTAAAAGGCCAAAACAGCAAGTGACTGCAGCATGCCAGATTGAAAGGGATGAAACTCCTGTAAGAGTGCCTGTGATGGATAATCCTACTAAAAGAAAGATGACATTTATACTTACAGGCACCCCACCCTGCAGAACTATAGTTAAGGCTCACCACTGTCTCAAACAGCTCTAGAAATATATATTGTTCAAGGAGAATTACTTGCAAACTGATGTGTTATTATGTCCTGGGATAAACTGAACAAAGGCACTTGGGGACTATATGAAGGGTCTCACAATAAAGCTCCTGCAAATGATCTTATTTTACATTTTTGTAGTACTTTCAAGTGCTGGCCAATGCTAAGAGTACACAGATTCAGGTAAGGATGAAGGTAATGCCTCCAGGCAGCTTCTGAGGCTATCTGGTACCCTCAGGGACAAACTCTGAAACACAAGATTTCAAAGCCCACTGGTGGTTCATGGAGAAGCTGTATCAAACCAAAAGGCAAGTTGACAGCAGCAGCTTTACTGACTGTTTTTAAACTCTCCCTATGTTTTCTACAGACTGTAAGCCCAGCTAAGTGGGTTTCCATTAGATATCAGGTCTCACATTTAGATATCAACCTTTAAATTAACTGAAAACATTGCCAGTAGTTTCCAACTTCCCCATCCTTTGATTTCATCCAAGACTGCCTGGCCACCTGTACTGTGCATTCCATGTGAACCAGCATGCATGGTTAGTTCCTGCAGGCTAACTTCCAGCAGCATGCCTCCTCTTGAAATCGCCTATTCTCCAGGCTTGCAAAAATCTGCTGCTCTCTAACTGCTCCTGTGAATCATCTGAAGTCTTCCCTGCTCCTCTCTTGTAACTTCTAAGCTTGTATTAACTAAAGGTTCTGTCCTTAAATCTCTTCTTCCCCACCTCCAGTAGTAGCCTTATCCAAACCCAAAACTCAGGTATCACTTGCTGGGATGACAAAGATATTCTTGTACGCCAGCCTCTGATTTCTTAATGTCTGAGCACAAGCTCAAATGCAGGAAGGCCAGAACACATTTTTCATGTGTCCTCAAGTGCTTTTTCCCAATGAACCTCCTCATCTTCCTCACCCATTGACTGCCACCACCCTTGCCTGTCTTCAAATCTGCAATATTTGGCTTACTCAACCTGGAGTCTCCCTTGATCTTCAAAACAGATTATGACAGCATCATGCCAAGTGTTTATTTGTCATCCAAAATACTGTTTCCGCATTCATTAACCCAACTAAAACACTTTTTCAGATTCTTATTTCACAGGTTTTTACTGCAACATCTTCTGCCTTCTACCACTACAGGCTTGTTCAAGCAAGAAATGGCATTTTTAGGTGATACAGAGCACAGTATAAGAGGCTCCTGGTCCATAACCATTAGCATTCCCTAATATGAAGGTGATAATTAGTAATTCTAATAATGTCTGATCCTAATTTCCTTATTGCTAACCTAAATAACATCAGAATATCAACAAAACATCAATTAAATGAATCTGAAAAAAAAATCCAAAGATGACAAAAAGTAACAGTTAATACAGTGACATTTACAAAATTACTTTTTTAGTTTGAAGAAACACTGCTCTAAACATGAAAAGCAAATACACAATATGTGAATAAAACAAAATACCTGATAGTCTGAGGTCATAATAAGTCCACCTGAGGTAGTGGTAGGAGGAACAACTCTCACTTTTTTCAGTGGGGGTCCCTGTGTGTGACTGTTGTCTTGGTTCCCTGGATGACCAGTTCCATTAGTATGGTTATTGCCCTGCTGCTGCTGCTGGTTCTTCTCAATTGTTTAAACACAAAGAAAAATTTCAACTCAAAAGCAGTACATGAAATAACATAAAATCAGGAAATAGTGTAAAAGCCAGTGAAACATGATGATACTGTTCTTCTAGTACTTACTTTGTCTCCTTTATCATCTGGTTCTTCTTCTGTTAAAAACTCTCGTTTTGGGTAAGGGATTTGACAACCTGCAAAAACACTGTCCCCCAAAAAAGTCTATTTATCACTGTATTAGAACAGAAGGGTTAGACCTGTAAGATTCACACTTTACCCATGAGTTTCAAGTGGCCTAAGCCATCATTTAACACCTGCAACTAAGGGAGAAGTTTTCCCTGTTTGACTATCTCCATATTCTAAACTTTGTAAAAATATATTCACCTTTGGTTTTAATATTAATTTGACTCTTACACACTAACTTAAGCTCCCAGTATTTTTTTTTGTTGGTTAGAAAGGTACATCACTTTTTAAGTAGCTACAAGGGCACAAAGAGCTATCTCACTATAGCTACTGTGTAATTGACAGTCTGAGGACTAACTAAAAATTTTCCTGGAAACTTCACTGACTATTAAAAAAACACCTGGAAAAAAAGGTTTAAAAGTAACTAGAAATTTCACCTATCAACTCATATCTCATAGTCCACATGAATTTGCTACTTCTAGTGCAAGCTAATATTTACCTGCCCTTCATCAGCAGAATGTATTTATAACAAAGTCTCTGTATACCTGTTAGCAATACTCACTGTGCATTCACATTAAAAAGTCAACCTAAATTTGAGAAAAAAGCCGAACTCTATCCTAAAAGCAGGTTCTGCAACAGCCAATCATTCGCATGACTTTAAAAGCCAGTTCAGGAGAAGTTATAAATAATCCAGCAGGCTTTAGTGAAATAATTTCCTTTTTAATTAATTCCTTATAAGTATACATATTTTATAAATACTTCCCTACATAAGGGTAGAGAGTCACAGACAGGATGTACTAAAAGCTTTTCTAAAAGGGTGTACAGTCATGCTCTCTGGCTAGCCTTTTGGAAGAAGGGCTTAATTTTTAATGAAATCATTCATTGTCCATAAATTTTCTCCCTTTTGTAAATCTGCCTGTGCAAACAAAAAAGAGGAGTGTCTACAGAAAATGGATTTAAGTTGTTAAGGATGACAGCACAGAGACACAGACTTGACTTTCCCCACCCAGCGAATTTACAACAAAGGCTAAGACAAAAATGTAAACTAATTAGAGACTGTCATCTGGCATTCTGAGGCAGAGAAGCGGACCTGCGGGCACTTAGCAGTTGTCTACCAAGATCTGTAGCATGCATAATCAACCTGTCAGTGAGTAACAAGATTAGTGCTGCAACTAATAGGATCAAAGTTCCATAAAGCAAGAGATTAATAAAAATGCTATTTAATTTTAAAAACCACGAATGGCATTTTAGTGGTTATAGCTTTCTTCGGTTGTTAGACAGTATTTAGCTCAATATTCACAAACATACTTAGGGCAGAGAGAAAGCACAGCTCTAAAGCATCTCTGACTGCACTGATAGATTAATAAACTGACCACTTACTCGGATGTGGGAAGAGGATCTTCCAAGAAGTAAGGATCCTGCATAGCCTGTTCTGAGGTAATTCTCTTTATTGGATCCATAGTGAGCAATTTCTGAAGCTGAAAAAAAAATAGAAAAAAACCCCCCACCTTTACGTTACCAAAACCATTTATAGAAACTTCACTGTATTCCTGAAAGTTAAGATGATCCAAATGTGTCTGAACTCAAAAGCCTAATCCTAACTGGCATAACCACATTCTTCTCCCCTGTTAAAAGAGTAACTTCATTTCCTAACAAAGGACACCCATTTTCACTTGCGAAGCCCAGGACACAGTTCCAGTCACAAGTGTTATATCAAAACCATTCAAAAAGTTTCCACAATGTACTAGCACCTTTAGTCACAAAATAATTTGGGTTGGTAGGGCCCTTTCGAGGCCACTTAGTCCAGCCCCCTGCCATGGGCAGGAACACCTTTAACTAGACCAAGTTACTCAGAGCCCTGTCCAGCCTGACCTTGAACACTTCCAACGATGGGGCATCCTGAGCTTTGTGCAACCTGTTCCAGTGCCTCATCACTCTCTGAAAAAAGAATGTCTTCCTAATATCCAATCTAAATCTACCTTCTTTCATTAGAAAGCCATCATCTCTTGTTCTATCAAAACAATCTTCCTCTCCAGCTTTCTTGGAGACCCCCTTCCAAGTACTGAAAGGTGTTATAAGGTCTCCTGGCGGCCTTCTCTTCTCCAGGCTGAACAAGCCCTGCTCTCTCAGCCTGTCTTCAGAGGAGTGGTGCTCCAGACCTCTGATCACCTTTACAGCCCTCCTCCGGACACAGCATTCCAGATGAGGCCTTGTGAACTGGGAACACCAGACAATAGCTATTTTATTTAGCTCTAGTGCTGAGTTGCAGTGATGCATTCTTAAAATACCTGGTTTTTATTCAAAAAGTCTGGTGTACATGCATATACTTCTCTCCATCCACCCTAGAGCTGTGTGGAATACAGCTGTGCTGGACAAGCAACATGAGATAATAACCTTCAGATACCACACAGAAAAATAGTGAGTTCTCATGTTTCAACAATACAACACAGTGTCCAAGGCAAAACTACACCATAACATATTGTCAAAGACTTCAAAATAAATGCTTCAATTTTAACCTGCAGTGGGTATTTTTTAACAAGAAAATACATATGTAAATAAAATTCATTTACATTTCCTACTCATGCTTTTTATAGGATTCATACATTCACCTTTTTAAAAAGATCCACTGTCATGATCTAAGTCTGAACTGGTCATCTCCTTTCACTAGGAGAAATTCATAACTGCATGTGAGAATTAATAATTGCAATGTAAATCTTCATACTTCAAAAGCTGAGGTTGAGAAAGTACACTTCCCTCCTCAGCCTTCAGTTTTGACAGCATGGTTAAGAACTTCATAACTATGAATTACCACCATCAATCCACTTTTGTTTTTCACATTATCAACAAGAATTCACAGCTCCCTGAGTCTACATTTATAGAAGTTTTTATAGAATAGCATGCTGAACAAGCCAAGTCTTACTCTCTCAAAAAACACTGCCAAAAGCTAGAAAAGGAAAAGGCAAAACATGACAAAGAACTGCCAACACACTGAAAAACATGAACAAAAAGCACTGCAAAATACTAGCATCATTTGTGGTGATTGGATTTGTGGTGATTTGTGGATCAAGAGCTGTCCATCACATGATGACAAGTCTTGGTCATGATCAGCCATACAAAAAGAAATCAAAATGACTGTGCAACCATTATTCACACAAGGGATCAAAACTTTGGTTCTTCCCCCTTGTACAGATGCCACACAGAAGTGAACATTCTACATATTATTACAAGTATTTTCTATTTTAAAAACTGCTTGATGTAAAGATCACCTGACTAAATGACACAGTAAAAATGCAGTAAGCTTCATACATCAACTAATGGGACAATCACTACAGTTTACATGGACCAAAGTAACCACATGGATGATCAAAAAAATCAGGCATATAGGAATTTTTAGAAGTAAAAGTAAGCTACTGAAAGTATGCAAAGCAGCAAAATTACTAAGGATTGCAGCAATACTGCAAATAAAACAATTTGTGTTACAGGCTAACACAACTATAACACAACTTAAAAAACAAAAACTTCAAAATTACTTGATACTGAACCTAATCCAGTGAATGACACTCAGAATCATTTTATCAATGTGAGAAGATAAAGCAATTTTGCAATTTTCAGATTGCAGAGTATCAGTTATTCCTAACTTTATAAATAAAGTTAGTTACAGTGTACTTGACACTAGCTCAACTCTTACTTGGAACAACTGTAACATACACGAGGGATGTTTTTTATGTCTGCAGGAACTTACCAAGTGGAATGCCTTACTATCTGGTTTAACTTTATGTTTTTCCATATATTTGATAAGGCTGCAGTTGGTATACCTAGAAAAGGAAACAGAAGTGATATTTCTAATACGCAAATCATTGATACTGCAAGGTTTTCCTGGTAGCCACAAAACATATTAATGACAACAGTTTAGTCTCCCTGCAAATCCAATAAGCAGGGAAAAATCACCACTATCAACACCAGAGATTGCTTTAAAATGAGAACTGCAGAAAGGCATGTTTCCCTCACATCCTTATAAAAGCATATCATACCCACACAAAAAGCACACTTTAAACCCACAAGCAGACAGCAAACTATCAACTGGATTTAAACTGCCTGGTAGCAATTTTACTACGCACTGTTGAATTCTGTGTATTTCTCATGGCAGTGAAGAACAATAAGCTCATCTGAATGCTGTCCTGCAACCTACAGATTGCTACAAGAACATTCACATACTCACTTTTTTTTGAAGAGAAGCTCCAATAAAAAGTTTCTAAATGGTTGCAATGGTATGGCATATGCAAGAAATGTATGTAACTATACAGCCCCAAATGCCTCAGTACAGAAATCAGGCAACAGGGTGGCATTTTAAGTGCAGGTATTAGCCTGTGGCAATGTGACAGCAAAGCTGAAGGGCATTTTCTTCTTTAGTCACTGTAAGCTACCCTAGACACCAAACCTGACAATTATACCCACTGTTTGCTGGAAATGGTATAAGGTTACCAGACCCCTTTTAAGCAGCTATTACAGAAAATCATTGCAAGTACCACAGATTTGGAAACAGATGTGCTTTGACAAACTTCAGAGCTGCATGGGGTCTTACTGGCACCACCTGTTTCACAGCTGCCACCTTACCCTTTACAGCCTCTGGCTATTCTTCTGAGCCACACCACCTCAACAGGCCAAGTTCACCCTTATGAAGCAACTTTATTTTTCATTTTTCATAATCTAAGTCATAACAATTTCATAGTGCTTGTTTAGCATCTACATAGAAAACAACTTTAACTGCAAGAAATTTAGTGTAGGAAAGAAATATAAGATATGCTTTATTAAGAAAGCTCAACCCAGACTTACGTGTTTCTCCGGAAATCTTTCATTAAGGTTGAATGTTCTGGCATCTTTTTTATGTCTTCCCAATCTTTATCTGCAAAGCAGTATTAATTATTTTTTCCCTTTCTCTCGGAGTAAAACAATGCATTTCCAACTATCTCCACAGCCTTGATATTTGTTTTTTTTTAAATTCTGCTTCTCTAACCTTGCAGTTACTTATCTCTTTGTACTCCCTAGTTCCTATTCCTTCATCACCTCTTCACAATAAATCATACCAAGACCTAAGAGGTTCCAGCTGTGTGCTGATTAACTCAAGAACTTGAAAAAAAGATGCCAACTACAGTGGCCACAAAACAATGCTGAAGAAAAACACATCAGCCCCTGTGCTTTAACCCTTCAGGACTGTTATTTAATTTATTTACACACAGCTGTGATCTCAAGACAGGAATACACCCTGTCTCCTTCTAAGGGATTCTCTGTTCTGACAGCACTTTTAGTTACAGGAAAATGCCCAGAGGTACTTCTGCAAAATAAGAAATACTGTTATTAAACAAAAAGTTAAGAAAAAGTGAAGTCTGCACACTCAAATGAGAAGAATCCACCTCAATGTAGACCAACACCAACATGTATTTTAAAACAGAACAAAAAACTCACTACCAGCACCTAGCCTCAAATGTCTTAAGCTCCAACTCTTGAAAAGGCTCTGTGGGCAACTAATTTGGTTCAATTCAAATCTTTACTAAGTCTGATCCCTACTGCAGAACACTGAGTTTAAAAGCATTAAATAAATAAATAAATACATCAAACAGAAGTAATTATTTAATTATTACTTAGGTAAACAAAAAAGTCTCCTCTTTCCTATCCCATAGACAGGAGAAACTGTTTCAGATATGGCAAATGTCAATTAAAACGAAAAAAAAAAAAAGGCTGCAGTTGAATGAAAAGCATTTCTTGGTAAAAACCAAAGAACTCCAAAGGTCAAACGCAGACCATTAGAAAGGATTAATTAATCCCATCAAAAAACCACAATGAGAGTATGATCTACTTATGTAAGCTATACAGAACCAATGTAAAACCCAAATGAACTAAAAAAAGTATAAAAGGGTAAAATTCTAGTTCAAAAGCAGAAGGGGACAGTATTGCTTGAAGAAGCAAAACTAAGGAGACAAAATGCAAAGGCAACATTTCCATGAATCTAACACAGCAGTACAGAAGCAATGAAGTACACACACACACAAAAAGAGGCAAAAGCAAAAATAAGAGCATGTTTAATACCAAAATCCTAGAACGATCAAAAACATACAGACAACAGAAGTCATGTGAAAGGAAGAGGCAAATTAAAAAAAAAAAAAAAACAAAAACAAAAACAAAAAAAAACAACAACAAAACCAAAACCAAAAGACAATAATTAATAGTGGAGAAGGGAACAGTAAGGAGAAAGATAAACAAAAAGTAAAAATAAGGCCCCTGTTACTCTGACTCCTGCAATCATGTGAACACTAGAAGACAAAGTATAAACTGAAGAAGCAAAGCAGCCTGCATAGAAACAAAATATGACCAACACTGAGGGGAAAATGCAACAAGTGATATCCCCACTGTAATTTGTTTTGGTTCATACAACCAGTTCTTTCTTCCAGTTTGGAATAAAGAAATTTTTTGTATAGCACCAGCTTTCCACCAGGGGGAAAAAAAAAAAAAATCCATACTCTCCATTATTTCCAAATAATACATTTAATTTGGCATGAATTAAACAAATGCATAATATTCACTAAATATATATATTTTTGCTGGGTTTCATAAATCATTAATCACCTTCCAAATCAATAATCAGTACTGAAGAAATGTAGAAATATTCCTTCTCATTTTTAATCATCCACCATTAAATACAATCTTTTAAAATAATAAAGCATTGGTATATGTATACACAAAGATAACCTTATCATTAATAAAAGGGAAAATATCTAATTTGACCATTGGATTCTAGATTTATAACTCATGAAATCAAGATTGTGTTTGAACAGCTCTGTTGCTTTGATCAGCTGCCACCTTCATATGCAAAGAAAGCAATATGGATATCTTTCTTTGAACAGCGGTGATAAAAAATACAGTATGTACCTGCAGGAAATCCCATTACATTGAATATTCTGTCCAGCTGGTCATGGTGATAAGGATTACTAGTTTTGATATCTTCTTGTCGGCAATGGAATATTGGCTCTGATGTTAGCAGCTCTGCAAATATACACCCTATGGCCCAAATATCTTTAAAAAAGGAGAACAGAAATAAAAAGAACAACAAATGAATCTTTCCAAAACCATCTGGATGAGGCATAGAATGTTAGTGTTCAGCTTATCAGAGATAAGGTTCCTATATTGAAAATGTCAAGTTTCTATTGTAGAAGTGCAATACTTCCTCAACTTTTTCTTTTAGCTTTGAATGGAGGTACACAATTCAGAAACTACGCAGGAGCTGAGAATAGCATACAAGTTTTTTTGGGGTTTTTGAAGTGTAGTTACCACTTAACATTGTAAAAAATTAAAGTGGTTAAGAACAAAAGTGAAGGAAACTATTGGGGTAATGGCCAACACACAAAACACAAAGAAAGAAAAGCCAGCCAGCATCTTGCCCTTTCACTGTCCTGACCAAGAAAGGCACAACTGTTTATCAGCAAAGTTTAAATAGTAAATGACCCCAAAAATACAAGCTGAAAAGTAGCAGTATTGGTATAAAACAAGTAACACCTTGAAAGAGAGTTACAAATTGCTACAAAAGCCCAAACACCTCACAACTTTTCCATAACATCCACTAAAAAAAAACCCAAACCCCACAACCTCTCTCTTTTCACTGTTGCTTTCCTATCTAATAATCTGATCGCCTGTATCTTCCCAGTTGTTTTCTCAATTATTCTCCAGCATATACGAACACAATTTTTAACTCTAAGTGGAGCTACACTGAGCCTTGAATGAACAAGGTCATAAACAAGGACAAAAGTAAATAATACAAACAGCATAACTCCATTACTCAGTGTTTTTGCACATTTTTTATCTACACTGAAAAAACTATGTACTAAAGGCTATGACTGCCCATGCAGTTTCACACACTGCAATCAGAAGAAATGACAGTAAAGTGAGGGAACATGCAAATACAACAAATTAAGAAGTTTAAAGCAACATATAAAAATATATCTGATCTATGAAAGAAACACAGTATTAACAGAAAAGTAAATAAGAATACATTTAAGGCATAGACATTAGAATTGCTCACAGAAACACAGATACGACTGTTATAAAAAACAAAACAAGAAAAAAATATTGAGTTCAGAGGAAGACTTTCAGGTTACAGAAACAACACAGTCTGCTGACATACAACCTCCATGTCTGTGCAAAGTGGAGTAGCTGCTAGGGAAGTTATCTGCTCCCAGAATTGGTTGCCAGCCTTTAACATATCTTTTAAACCAGGCAGCAAGAGAAAAACTTCCCAGCGCTTTTCCCTACAGTCTCTCTTCCTCCCACAGAAGCTCATCAATGCAGTAAAAGTGAATCTAACCTCCCTCCAGTTTGCTGCTGGGTTGCTCCCCTGTTCTACAGCCCACAAAAGCTCTGGCCATCTGTCATGTCTTTGAAAAAGACACAGAGAGGCTAAAATGCAACTTAATTTTACATTTTAGCTTCAGTGCAGCCACAATATTTTCCATTCTGCACATTCTTTATTTCATACATTTATTACACTAGGTAATAACCTCTGCAATAAATTCAATGCACTGTGCCTCACAGTCATCCTAATATGAATTCTACCAGCAGTTCAAAGATGCTTCCATATTTTTATAGCTGCTAACAGCATTTATGAAAGTCCTGTGTGAAAGCCACAAACTTAGATTGCATTGCAGAGCATTTGGAGCTAAAACCCAGCAAGATATTTCATTTCTATACACAGCCTGAGACCACAGTAAACTAATCAATTTCTGAAAGATTAATGTTTCTTCAAGAAACGAGGAACATACCTTTAACTCAGCTACTGTCTTTTGGACAATTTATCAAAGCTTTAATATTTGGGTACAGTTTACATAAAGAACAAAACAGTACATTTTTGTGCAATTTACTTACCAATAGCTTTGGTATAATGCCTTGCTCCAAGAAGCAACTCTGGAGCTCGATACCAGAAGGTTACAACTACTGGATCCAAGTCTGCTAAAGGCTTCAGAGGTGAATTAAATAATCGGGCAAAGCCCATGTCAGCTGCAAAATTCAAAGAGAGATGCTTTAAAATTTGAGGGAAACTAACAATCTTCATTTTTTTTTAACAAATTGATTGAGTTTACTTGTTAGCACTATCATCACTCCTAAATAAAACACAAAGACAGACTGTAGCAGATATGAACTCTCTGAGCAGATTTTTTTCTGTAGAAGTTACTGGATGGCATCACCTATGAAGTATATCATTATAAATCATTACTAACATGAGTCATTTACAACAAAGAATTAACCATTGTTCTGAAGAAGTGCATCAACTCCTCAGGACACTGGTAAATCCTGACTCATTTTACCTGATGTTCTATGGTAAAGTACTCCTATTATTACAGGATGTTTTTTCACAAAGCAGCAATTTTTAAAGCAAGCAAAATGCAGATTCTGCAAAGGTTAGAATGATTTATAATACATACGTGCACATGAAAAAATCTCCCTCTTCATGAAGTTAGCTATGGCAAGACTTCCTTCACACAAAAACAGCACCTAAGCCTAGAGCATCTGCCTCCCTGCTGATTTTTCTATCAAGATGCATTTCCAGTATCAATACACCAGTGCTGAATACCATTCAGGCTATGATTTCTAAATTTTGGTTGTGGGCATTATATCATTAAAAACTGCTTTCTAGAATTTGTAGTGTACAAGTGCCTAGAAAGTTGTCTGAACAACTACATATAAGTCATACAGGAAAAAATGGGCTGAGACTAAAATATGCAGCTTCTCCCATGAAATTGCTTTCCTGACCCACCAACCCTGAATCCCAAGACAGAGTGACCCTATCATGTAGGGATATTCCTATGCTGAGAAAGATTTGAATGAAATGAGATGAGTAGCTACCCTGAGGGAAAAGGACCTACATGCTCTCGCTCAATGAGGGAATACTGCAGTGTAAATATGGGTCTCTAACTTGACTACACAATCCTTAATTATTTTTTCATATGCATTCCTATTTATGATTGCTTTAATGCATTTAAAAAGAGAAACACTTTACAGTTTTCTACATTAAAATATCAATTACTCAAAATTGGTCAAGTCACTATGAATAATAAGGAAAACTGTTGGCAAAAAGTGGATTTATGACCCAAAGTGACACAAAAAGCCTATAAAAATTATTTTAAGTTAAATACCAGTTATGTATTTTTTAGAAAAATTAGTTACACTGTAAAGTGGAAGCCCTCGGTATGTGTATAATTTCTGCATTCTTTTACTGCTGTGGCAATCTTAAGAAAATTTAAAAAAAAAAAAATCTACATTTTGATAACACACTTCAAAATCCAAGGTTCCCCTCCCTCTTTCCCTGCTGGGAATGGATGGCTCAGAGGACTGGCGGCCCAATACAGAATCTTTCACCTGTCCATTAACAGAGTCTGACTTAATTTAGTTGTTCACTAAGTTATTCTCAAATTAATTCAGAACTATAAATTAAGAAATAAACGGGTGGTCTATGTGCAATTACTAGCAAGTAGTTGTGTACAGTAAATATCACCACCACTATCAAAAGTGAGTCCAGAGGATGACCTACGTGCTCTGTTTTGGAAGAAATCCTCCATGAAGAGTAAGTAATATGAAGAAATTTTCCCTTCTGTTGTCCATGATGTACCTGTTCTCTATGCAGACCTCAATCCCTACTGCCAACCTTAAAAGCTCAGAAAGGCATTAAAAACTTTCAGAGTAGGATCTCCAGAAGCATTCAACCCTGGCCCATCGCTCCCTGGATTCCAAAGGACAAGGGAAGGCCTAGAGCAGCATTGAATGCTCCCAGAAAATCCTACCCTGAATCATTCTACCAGTGACTAACAGTATAGTTCAGATCAAGAAAACAGTAAGAGAACAGAGCAACAATGCAGAAGAGTAATCTCACAAAAGAAAGCCAGAGGGAAGTGAAAAAGATGAACTAGCTTTAAAAAACCCTTGCAAATGGGGCTGTATTACCATAGCAAATGTAAACAGGCTGTGCATTAGTAGCACTGCCATGATAATGCACAGCCTGGTACAGTTTATTATTGTTAGACTACTGTTAATTTTTATTTATGCATTTAGTTTAAAAGAATTAAACTTTTACAAATCATCCTCTCACTGTAAATAGTAACTCCCACCAGAAAATGTTAGAACAGTGTGGAAGTAAGTGTTGGGTCCTTTCTAACCTGGTCCACCCCGGGCTAGGCATTTAGCATTAGCTATTAGCTCTCCCTAACCATTTTGGATGGATTTCTGTGATTTCTGCACTTTTAAGGTCCCTCGTGTTCATCTCCAAGGGACCTGCCTACTCCTTCAAAAATATTTTGTAGGCTGAATGCCATCTTTGATTCTATTATAAGACAGAAGGTTTATAGCAGTGAGTAGTTCCCTATTTAGATTTTTACAAGCAGCAGCAAGATGTCATGGCATTAGAGATAAATGGAGGAAATTTTAAAATCCCATTTCTTTCTCCTCCTTTCCTCCTAGCTAGCTGTCATCTTTAACCCCCCATCAAAATCCCCCACCCCACACAAACACCCACTTAAGCAAAATATAATGACATTTTCCACTTTTTATTGATGAGGCTACAGCATTTCATTGTCAGAACTGGTACATGGGGCTAATATGATGAAGCCAGTCACTCAGGAAGCAGCACTTAGGCAACGTGCCCAGGCACATACTGGTATTACAGTGACTACTTTAGGTGGTACAACTGCACCTTCAGAACATTCTAACTTAAATGCTACACTGGGACTTATCAAAGATATAAACATACCAATTTTTACTCTTCCTCGCTCAGGACCTTCACCCATAACTAAAATATTAGCAGGTTTCTGTGGAAAAAAAAATAAATATACAATACATATACCACGATAAACCTAAACAATAGTCTCTGAAAAGTTAATTAAGCTTTGTTTTGCCAGTTTTAAACCAACTTTGTTTTGATAAAAATGACAAGTTTCTCTGTCACAGTAATGCTGTGCAAGGACCCAGACACAGGCTCTCCCTGACTGCATCTTCCTCGCGTTTCTTCTTGGCATTGCTGTGCTCCAGCAGCACATTCCCTACTGACACCCTGGTGTCTATCCTCAAGGCATGAGCTGGCAGCCACCAAGCTGCTGGGATTTCTACCCAAATTGCCCTAGATCTTTTCAGTGGGAGGCAGTCCCACTGCTGCCCACCACCCCAGCCACAGGGATGGGAAGCCAGCTCTACAGCAAGCTTTGCCCAGGGTTGTTAGGCACATTCGCAGACACAATGCACATAAAAAATACACAAGTGAGATACAGATCAAACATTACCATATCACTTGATATTGGAGAGAACACTCATCTAAATTCTTCCTATTTACAAGTGTTTACCAATTCACACAGCTGCAAAACTGGAAAGCACTGCCTTTATGTTAGTCTTCTGTCCTTCCTTTGTTTCTTTTACTATGGAGGCAAGTTAAAGAACAGAGCTAGAATATGGCTGGTTAGAAACATGATAACTCAATTCAAAATCCTCTATTTTCTGCTGTCCTGTTTCTCATAATCCATTCTCAGCATCTGTAGTCACAGGATTCCTCAACTCCTAACACAGTTTATATAATGAAACCTACAGTGCTTATTTGGAGGGAAAAAAGTAAAGAAACTCACAACTAAAGCAGATAATGTATGCCAGACTTGTTCTTAAATAGAGTGATTTAGATACCCATTCATTCTGTAAATCCTGGACAAAACAGGGATTCCTATTCAGTTGTGGCCTGTAAGATTGTAATAAGGCTGAGTTACAGCTCTTGCTTTGCTTTTCCAGTTTAAATTGATCTGAAGGTAAGAATACCTGAGAAAAACAGCTTAGACCACCTAAAAGTTAACATAATAAATCCTAGTATCCTTGTGTGATTTTCTAAACACATTCTAGGATATTCTCAAGCCTTCCTCAATCTATCAGGCTCAAATGTAAACACACATGCAAAGAAGCAGAAGACCACAACATGATATCAACCTAGAAGTAACTGCTATTATGTAAAAACCAGGTAGAAAAAATTAGTACTCGAGCAAAAATTTTCCTTGAGAATTTAAATTATTGTTGTTTATGAAAGGCTGCAAAATGGATTTCGGAAACCCTACAATCCTTGGACAAAATATGTAAAAAGAATCTGAGGCACTGCATTTCTGAGAACAGGTTAAGGATAGAAAATATTATCAAAAATGTGGTCAAAAAAGGTAAGATATACTTCATTGTCTTTCTAACAGCAAGAACAACAGATCCAGCTTGTGCTGTATTAGCTCTGTGATTTCCAGAAGAAACTGTTCCCCACCACCACCACCTCCTTTTGCTTTACACTCCAGGTAAGTACTGCTTCAACATTAAAAAATGCAGAATGTGGGCACACAGCTCTCAAAGCATTCAATTTAGATTGCTTCTACAAAAGTCCTAGAAATAAACAAACAGCATACATCTTTAAATTCACAGTTAGTGCCGAACTTTATGGCAATTCAATCTGCTAGGTATGAAAACACATCATTTCACCACAGAAATCTTTCTATTGCTACACTGTGACTCAAAGAACAAATCCACATCTTTCACAAAACCTGCTTCAATATATATGGGGTGTTAAGCTACATGTCTAATTATCATGTTTTCATTAGAGTTAACAATACATTACACAGGCATCAGAATTTTTCAGATATATAATACATGGACATAATACATAAAGTACCATTTTCCCCCCTTCAAGTTCACAGGTTGATAATACTCTACAAAAATGTTTTTAACATCCTCATTGTATTTTCACCTTAAAATATTTTACTGTTTGGATTTTGGTAAGGACAAGAAGTCCTACTCACACAAAGACTGTATTATACCACATGACTAATCAGCACAGCACTGGGTAACAATTCCTGCACCAAAGATCTCCTACCCTAAGGTCAAGGCAGGTAGAGATGAGAAAGCACAGTAAGACAGTACTGTGTCAGCAAAGTATCAACAGATTGATTCACACTCAAATTTCAGAAGTTACAGAACATACTTAACAATAGAGACAATTTAGAAATCTGTGTAGGAGTATTCTAAAGCCGCAAAATAAAAATGAACCCTCAGCTGGTCTGGAATACTCAGTTCACCTTTTTCTAAAGTCACAAGTCCTTCACCAAAATAGCTGTGTTTGGAACACAAGATTTTTCCTACAGACAAAAATATTTATGTAGTCACATCGCTGTAAAAATACATCACAGTTTTAAAAAATAAGTAAATTAGGTGTCTTATTCTGGAGGCTTCCATTTCTAAAATCATTGTATGCATAGACTGGAACAACATTTTTAGTTTAAAAAATTTTCCAAACAAGACCATTCAACTTAAATTCAATAGGGGAATATCTACTAGAAATCAGTATAGGCATAATATTGATATACCTAAATACTGTTTATTTTGAATAATCCCTGAAAAACACTGAAGTCCAGTAACAGAAGTGAATACATGTGTCAGGAATTATCATTACAAGTCTTTTAATCAAGTCCACTATCTGGAGGGAAAAAAACCCTTGAACTCCCCCCTAGATTTGTCTTTTGGGGCAACTCATTACATATGAGAAATTTATTTGCAAAGAAAAATAAGCAGTCATTAGAAACAGAAGGGAGAAATTTGGATAAGCATTAGTTTAATTTGCTAATTTTCAGTTTAATTCTAATTATCCAGAGAAAACTGAGGTTGAAACTGCTTATTCAAATCACTTGGGCTGAGCAAGTGAAGCAAAATCTTTTAGCAATTCTTATACTGTACTCTGAAAATACTCTACTTTAAAGCAGCTATATTTTTTATAACTACAAATTACCAACTACAGTCCCTAATTTTTGTACTAATAAAGGCATAATTACTTTTGCCATTCAGTAAAATAATTTGTGCATGCCAGACAAATGCAAATGAGAAACCTGTTATGATCCTAAACCAAATGTGAAGAGCCATGCAGTGATGTACAGCTGAGTATTTCAGAGACCCACACAAGTGTCTGGCAATCCCATAGAACTAAATGTAAGAAAAATCACCCTTCTCCTCCCAAACCCACCTCAGCAGCAGGGGGAGAATTCATTCTCATGAAAGAATGACTTTGTGACCATGGCACAGCACTAAATCTTATCTTGCCCTATATTTGGCTTCGTAGGACTCCTCCTTATGATTCCTGGACAAATCCTCATCTTGTGTATCTAATCACTATTACTGCTGAAACGAGAACAAAGATTTCCACTGATACGTCTTTAGGTACTTCTAATTTAACAATTATTTGCAAAGTGCAAAAAGAAATTCTAAAAGGCAAGGGAGGTAAAAACCCAAAGAGGTTCACAGATCTGTGAAGAACTTGAGACAGTCACCTTCACCCATCTCCCCGATCTCACACAACACTGCTCATGTTCACTCTGATCCTGAAGTCTCTGGTGACGAAGGTTGCACAATTCCCATGTAATCTCTCTTTCACTCCTCTGCATTGCAGTGTTTTTCCTTTCCTTCTAACACAACAGACAAGATTAGTCCCCTTGCCTCTTCTCTTCGTTAGCAAAAGGCACAGACAACAACTCCTTCACTGCAAGAACTTCCTACACAACTTCCTGGGACAAACATTTCTCTTCAGTCCTATCACCTAGATTTAAAAAACCCTAATAGCTCTCTCCTGCTCTGTGTTTCCGAGTAGGCTATTTTTTTTTTCTGGATCTATGCTCATTCTTGCTGATTTCCTCTAGCTGTTCTGCCTTGGGCCACCCCTTTCTTTGAACTCCAGTGTCCCAAATTACACACTGCTCCTGCTGAGGCTTCACTAATGCTAAATGCAGTGGAGAGGTTGTTTACATGCCTTGCACAGCACCTTTCACTCTGTATGATCCCAGTATGGTATCCTGCCTCACTGCATAAGGTTATTGATTCATGTTAAGGTTACCAGCCGTGCATTTTCTTCGTATCTTTTTGGCAGGACTACAACTTTGACCAAACATTGCAGTCATATACTGCCTCTTAACATACACTGAAAATGTTTATGCTCTTTCATATAGGGGAAACTAGACTTCAGAGCTTATGTGAATCGCTGTTTTGAAGGCAAAAATGCAAACAAAATTTAAATTATACCAGTCTGTGTCATGATGAGATACGACAAAAAAGAAAAAAACATCATTCCTGCTGCTCAGAGAAAGTTATTGACAGGAGCAGGAGATGATTATTTATTCCAAATTTGTATACTAGGTATCTGGAGCCGCTGTCTGGCCAATGCCAACCTCTGATAAATTTCAACAAGCAAAAAATTGTCATGCCTTTTTACATCAATCTGCAAAGATGCTAGTTAAACAATTTGGCATCCCACTTACTGATGCCACTGCCATTGTACGATCCTGCCCAGATTGTCAAAGGGATGGCACTGGCTTAGGCACCCGTGTTAACCCAAGTACTCAACCTTTGCAATTATGGCAAATGGATGTTACACAAGTAGCGGAATTTGGCCAGAAGAAGTTTGTGCATGCCTCATGCTCCTGGAAAAGTATTTTGATGTTAGGCCCTCCTTTCACTAAGCTTTACTCACCAAAGCAGTGAGGAAATGGCATTTTTAGACAGCTTAGCCACTGCAATTTTTGATACTTAGTACTTTAAGCATGAAACCAGGTCTACAGGAACTATTATTCCACATAGGTTTTGCTACTAGTCTGTTTCTGAAATCACCAGTTTTCAAAGACTGATTTTAAACATACATATCACTGAGTAATCTAAACTCCTTGGAATTACCTATTATGGTATTATAATGTCAATGCTACCTTCTCCCCATCCACATTATTAACTGTGTGCAAAATTTCTACGTATACTAATGAACAGACTCATGCTCTTGACACATCCTTTTAAATGTACCTTTTAATAAGGTTTTCGTATAATCCCAACCAATTTTCATTTGGATAATCCAATACTTACGAGTTGGGCTCCTAAAACATTACTCTCTAGAGGATTCACAATGATGGGGCGAGTCACACCAGTGACATTTGTTAACTCCTGGTATTTGTGCATCCTTACTGGCTGTGAGACCAATTTACAGAACTGGCCATGCCATCCATTTGCACCTGTGATGAGCCATGATAATTTTTAAGAACATAAAATTTTCAATTTTAAAAAAGAGCAGGTTAACTTTAGAAGAACAATACTAGGCAAAGGACTTTTATCCTTAAATTATTTTGCTTTTGCAACTATGACCTCAACAATGATTCTATTATGATTTATAGTGAATGACTTCTTTATATTTTAGATTTCAAAGCATCATACTAAACAATATAGGAATTATAATCTATATTAAACAATATAGATTTAAAACCACAGCCCCACAATCATACAAAACCATAACTGAACTTCAGCTGTATGTGAGCAAGTGCCTGTGAAGCATGAAAGACAAGTTAAAAATGTCTTGCTGAGAAGAAAAAAATCAAAAATGTTTTGAAAGACAACTGCAAGGATTTAGCAAGTTGCAGGCTGCTCAGAGGAGCATTTTTGTGGCACAGTGGTAGAAATTGCAATATACTGATGTGGTTTATCACTTCCCAGTCAGGTCCTCTGACAAGAAAAGCTGTGCAGCAAAACCTACTAGCCTTCAGCTTGGCTTGCAAAATTCACAACACATCTCAAAGTCTCACAAAAGATTCGATGTTTATACTTCTCCGGCACATCTCTAACAACCTTGTTGATCTTCAAGCAGTCATAACCAACATCAAAATATTTCCTTATTATCAAGGTGGTATAGATCCTTTACTGCATTCTTAGGGACTGGAACTCTTTTTGGATTAGTTTAGAGTTAGAGAAAATAATTTCATTTTCATTCCAAAATAATTCAATTTTCTTTCCACTTTAACAAAACTGACTACTTCAATACTAAATAGAACTCTAGCACAATAGCAGTGACAATATAACCTTATTCAAATGATAGTATCAGCACTTTTCTGATGTTAATTGCTTTCCTTGAATTCAAATATGTGAATTTTCTTTTGCAACTGACTGGGGCTTTAAAATACATTACAATCAAAAGATCACCACAAACACTGGTGAAAACAATGGCCCCACAACAATTTATTAAATCTAAACATTAAAATATTCTTTTTGATTACAGAACACACAAATTGTAAAATCACTGAAAATTAAGAAAGCCTATTTTAATACTTCCTGTTCATTATCTTCTTATAAAGAACATCCCAGAGTTCCTTAAAATAAATAAATTGAGCATCTAAATAAAGTTCTCTTTAAAACTAAGAGCCATTAAAATTACCAGCAACCGCCAAACAAAAACAAACCCCTAAATTATCAAAGCACACATGTCCAAAAATTTTAAAAGTACAGGAAGTATTTGGATAGGATAGAAAATAGAGGGATGCTGTATCTATGCCAAGGGGGCCTTCTGCTAGTTACCATCAACCATATTTTATCTCTGTTTCAGCCTGATGAAAGCTGTTAGTCTCACTACTGTGTTTTTAGGCTCTGAACACACTCCAAAAATTTTCTTTCTCTGCTGTCATTCAATTGCTGCCAACTTGGGGCACTGTAACTTATTAAAAGCTTGCATACTGCTTAATACACAGACTTTTCTCACTTTCACAGGAACTGAATTCAAGGTGAATAAAAAAAATTCATTACTCTTTTCAGGCCAACTCTTTCACTCCCTAGAAAGGTCAGCACAAGCGGCAGGGTGTAACTTTCTGTACTAAGACTCAAAGCAAGGAAAGGTGGATATCATAGGCAAAAATACTATTATAGCAGGAAAATCTACCATGTCAAATATCATTAACACATCATTCAAAAGTGTAGTAACAAACTTAATACATTAAAATGAACACTCCTGAAGAAATGTATTTCCTGTGGGTTTTGCTACAGCAACAATTACTCTGTCCATAGGTTAGAATGACTCTGGATGCTGTGGACACATCAGAGCAGGATCGAATGCAAGAGGACAGCATGCTCTGAAACGAGTTATTAGGTACTATGTTATTCTATATATAATTCCATCTCCCTTTTAAATTCAAAGTTCTGCCTCACAAGTAAGGATTTAAAATGTGCAATAAAAACCCAGTACTATTTTTGCTCAGTAATTTCGTTGGGAGCAGTTTCCATAGGGTGACAAGCATTCAGTAGTACTGTAATCTCACACATCCCAGAACTTTCATACAAAGGCAGAAAATTGTCTTATTTACTCTTTGGTTTACATGCAACTGTGTTAACCCTTGCCATTTTCTTTAAAAGCCCTATTTTGTTGTTGTTTTTCATTTAAATAATACTATCATTACTTCCATATCACTATACTTGTATGGACTATAAACAACTCCTCCCTGTTCTGGATTAACATAAAATAACAAAGGTGAAAAGCCTATGTAACTTACTAGTATGCACTTTCCAGTGGTTGCATGGGCTTTGCTTGTGTTAGAGCATTTTTGTGTACGGAACAAATACAGTATTTCAAACTACATCCCAAGTATCTCCTTCTGCATCACTCACATTCACAGTAAGACAGATAAAGTTGGGAGTTCATAAAGAATAAGCTTTTACATGGGATAAATATGTCCTATTCATAATGCTACTCTAAAACTCCTTGGATTAGAGTTACTCAAAGGACTGTTTTCTTACAATCTTTTCCTCTATATCATGAATATAAATCATTCATACAGAATACAGCATTTTCTTTGTACAGCAGACTGCAGTGAAAACACTATTATGGCTATTTCCTGTATTTTGAACAATCCATATTCCTAACTTTCACAGCATTTCATGGTGTAATAACTTTTCCACAACTTTAACAAGGTACTTGCAGTAAAAAGTTCAACAAAACTAAAATTCAAACTGCATTCAGGTGTCTCTAAAATCATATCCTAGGGTTTTTACTAAATCCTACTAAAGGGTTTTTATTGACTAAACTTACTTTAAAGGTACATTTGTGATCAAAAAGCTTCTGGTTCTCCATACTTCTCTTAAGTCAGAACCACAAGTAATGCTGGTATTTTTTCCAGCTGACTAGTACAGCTCATCACCTTTATGGCAGGAATTAGATCTGAAGTTTCTAGCACAACTTTCCTCTGCAGAATTCTTACCTCTATTTGTATTTACCTATATAGATAAGTGAGTTTCTGCAGCCAGAGATGACTTAGTTTGCCTTCAAACAGTGAAGGATTACTTACACTACTCTTTCCAGCACTACAGTCAGGTATCTGGCCATCTTGGAAAGCCAGCACATGAAAAACTGCAACAAAAGAACAAATTTATAGCTACAGAAAAGAAAGAAATATAATATAGTCTGCCCAGTAGCTGATGTATTTTCATCCCTCACTGTGTCATATATATGCAGATAGGTGTAAGTAATAATCTACAAATTATATTCCTCAATATGTTACTTATATTACACCATTCTACTTCAGTTGTCAATTTACTTAAATGACCTGGAATTTTAAAAAGTCAAAATATTTCTAAGCTTGAACAAAGCAAAATAAGTATTTCAGCATTTGTCCCTGGTTCAACTACCAATACACTTCTCTCAGAACATGCCCTCCTCTACATGACATTTGCTTTTCGTGACATTTGAAAGAAACGGTCTGTTTTTATACCGCATCCTCTTACCAAATGTACCTGAAATTTGCTAACAGATACAAAGGTCACTTAAGGGAACTAAGAACCAGCATGCCCAGGTAAGCTGTGTCTCCTTAAGCAATCACAGAATATCAACATACCAACATAATTTTCTTTTTATTGTAAAACATGCAACACAACTTGCATTTTCTAAACTATTTTTTCCTAGAGACTGTAGAAGCCAGGCTATCATTTTGCATATCTACAACTCTAAAGCACCACTCCATCTCCAGCTTAGAAATCAATATGCAGTATGAAGACACATGTATTTCTGATGCTGTAATTAAATGCATATTCCACCAGACAAGGACAAACTTCCCAAAGGCACAGAAAAGGCCTGTATTGATTACATACCCTGTAAGGTAAAGATGCAAATGGTTATAAAGATCAGTTCTGAAACATTCAATTTAGTCCTGAAGGGCTCCCGAGGAATGAGGAAAAATATTCAAATTTGGAATTTCCCTTTTACAACAGTTTTCACTGCCAGTTTTAACTGGTGCAAGACTGGTTAAAATTATTTCATGTACAATGATGTAAAAATGTCAGGAAAAAAACCTGTCTGCTTCCATTGCTTCCTGTGTCTGACGGTTCTGCAGCAGACAAGGCAAAAATATCTCACTAAAACATCAATAATCACATAATGCAATTTCATGACTACAAATCCTCATCTGTGTTGCACTTGTCTGTCCCTAACACATCTGGTGGCAGTTCAACAAGCAGTCTTACTTTTTCCATTTATTTTCTGCACCTTGTACTTCTTTCATGTAGAAGTCTACAATGATTTCGGAATACCAAATTCAGAGACTTCACCTGCACTTTGTCTAGGCAACAACAGTGTCCAAGTACTTTTGTCCAAGTTTGGTCATATCATGAGCATGGAAAATTAGCAAAGCCCCTCTTATAATACATACACTGTTCACCTTGACCTTCCCTTTAAACTCTGGACTAAGATTGTATTTACTCTTGTTTCAAAACAAAATATATTCATCAATAGGAAAAAAAAACCCTGTTGTCAGTATTACTGCCAGTTTTAAACATTAAGGTTGTGAGAAACAGGTTTTATTACCACACAGGATTAATTATTTTGATAATTATTTATCAAAATATCTGAGCTAACAAGAAGAAAATTTAAATTTAGGTTCCACCATAGAAAACGTAAGTCAGTACCCCAGACACAATGATATAGTCAGACCTTTTGGAAACACCTGCTGAAGATAATGAAAGCCTACAAAAAATTACAGATAGGGTTGGACTCGACAATCAAGCAAATGGGGCTTTGAATAAAAGTAGCAATCTAAGAGAGGTAGCTTTGCAAAACCTGTACTTGGAATAGAGATTTCTGACCTTTCCTTGCACCCCTGCTTTCACTTAAATCAAGAAAATAAATGAGCTTTTCACTTGCAATCGGAAAAATATCCATCAAATGTTCCCCTATTCAGCACTTCATCTTTTTATAAATTGGAATCTAACAGCATTGTGTGATAAAAGATTATTAAGTAACTTTTAGGACTGATTTAGCATTTTTGCTAAACACCGGTTGCTTGGATAAAAATTTTCAAGTGTTATCTGTTGATCTCACGTATTACATAAATTTTGGAGTCTGTACTATTCTTTCACAATCCTTACTTGAAACTTGTTAAATGGTCTTGCATTTTCTTATAAGTCCTAAGGCTAAAGATGATCAACCTGTAAAAAGCTATGAAATATTACATTCAGATTCAAAAATTGCTTGAAAGAACAGCCTGTGAATTAAAGCAAAATAAAATCTGACTGATTTACAAAATCAGCAGGAAGTCTTGCAGTGAAGGCCCAAACACAACTGGAAGAACAGACTGAATAGTTTCTTTCCATTTATACTCTCTATTTGATCTTAGTACTGAGCACCTTCAGCAAAGCACGAAAAATACAGGCCTGATAGCTTAAGGCTTGGGTGTATCTTTCTAAGAGATACTGCCATTACACAAAAGTTTCATACCAAACAACTGATGATCCAGTAGAAGTATATCTTTCATTTTTTCACCACACAGCTTCCAGAAAGATGTTAGGGAATACATCACCTTATTCCTCAGGAAAAGAAAATGGTACCATGTCATACCTCTCATCATACTGCAGTCAAGATACATTGCAAAAATGTCCTGCTGCTCTTCAAAGATTGGGTATTTCACTGTTTTCTTCACACTGTTCCTTATTCCTTGGGAGCTATTTGATCTTTCATACTCATCTTACACCTGCTCCCACATAGCCCACCCTTTGTATCTGGCATCTCTTCTCTTGATTTGTCATGAGCTGGATTTTAGACTTTGAAAGAGCAGTAATTTAATTTTTCAAGACAAATCAAATGGTGAAAATACAACACATCCACAGAATGGCTGAGGCTGGAAGGCACTACTGGAAATCATTGTTGAGGGCGTGCTCCATCTCACTGCTCAGGTTTCTAATGGTGATGTTAAACAGCACTGAACTCAGAATCAGCCCATGGGACACTCCACCAGTGACTTGTGTCCAGCTTAACTTGGTGGCACTGGTCACACTCCTTTGAGCCCTTCAACTCATCCTGTTTTCAATGCCCTTCACTGTGCACTTCCTGGTGTGAACTTCATTAGTACACACTTGTCTACAAGGCTGGATGGGATGCAGAGCTGAAAGCCTCACTGAAGTAAGCAAGAGCCACTGCTGCTAGCCCATCCATCAGCTCGTCACTGAAGGCTTGCAGGTTGGCCAGGCACAATCTCCCCTGCATAAAAATCCATGCTGAAAACTCTCAATCACCGTGATATCTTCCAAATGTTTGAAAATGGCTTCCAAGAGGATGTGATCCATCACCTTTCCAGTGATCAAGGCGAGAGTGACTGGGAATGTAATTTCCCAGACCCTCCTTGAAGACTGGAGTGACATTTGCTTTCTTCCCCCCAGGAGCTTCCCCTGATGGCTATGACCTTTCCAAGAGAGCAGTCTCACAATTATTTGCATATATGAATATGAAGCACAAGATTTGATATATCTCTATGGGCTTCTCTATGGTGAACTCAAAGATCTCTCACTACTTTTCCAACTATAAGGCTGGTAGCAACTGCAACAATATGCTCTATTTCTACCTTTAGATTTGCATTTGCACAAAACTGACAGACATTACTCAGTCAAAAGTTTCACCTAACAGGCGATTTTTTCAGTGTTTTTTGGGTTGCTTCTCTCTCCTTTTTTTTAATCACTGGCATGAACACCAAATACTGAAATTTTGTAGTCTTTTTTGATAACTTCTACATTTTCATTACTTACTGGTTTGATAGTGTAATCTAATACATTAAGAAAGTGCTCAGAAAGGCAAGGGAGTAGTCATGCTCCCTGTAAACAGAAAAATTAAGAAACACTAGATAGTATTATCTCAACTACAGAATATTTAAAACTATAGTGAAGTACAACTCACAGGAAAGCATGTGATTAGAAGCACATGCAAGAAAATGAAGTTCTGCCAGACACACTGTTCTTTTGTGATCTCATGAAAGTACACACCTAATGAAAAACACCTTGGAAATAAAACTCTTGGGAAATGTATCAGCTGACAACCAAAAGAGTGATTGCTGTGAGTTTTTTTCTCCTCTGAAAGCAAATCATCAGCAAGTCATTGTAAAACCTTCTGGGAAATAACACCTATTACTTGTCAATCTACTTAGAGTAGAAAATCACCCTACTTTTTAAAGCTGCAAACTTATTTCTCGTAATGTTCACTATTATTACTTTCTTCTTTTCAAGGATTTAGGTTCACTCTTTCAAATGACCACATTTTGGAAGTTTTATAGGAAGAATATTCCTGTATTTCTGAAATAGGCCTTTAATATTGACAGGGAGACATCCTTGGATTCTAGAGTTCTAATGAAGAAAATTGTAAATTGCCAAGGTAAAAGTTCCACATATTTAACTCTGCCTAAAGGACACATTTAAGTGATTCACTTTATGAAGCCTGGAAAGTAATGAAGACCCTGTCTACAAAAAAAAAAAAAAAGACTCTAGCAGTGGCTTTTCCTCATTCCTTGTGAAAAGAACACCTTCAATGTTCTCACTAATCCCAAATATAGCAGCAGGTATCCTTGGGAAGAGTCCAGATCTCAGAAAGCTATGCACCAACTGTATTAAATCCTGACTGCCCCAAAGCTTATTAACAGCCAGTGCTTGTCCCTCGGGCGGAGCTGCACACTAGAACACCTTCCCCACACTGCACTGGTGCCAGTCTGCAAATATCCACAGTGACACAATCCCAGGCTAACTAGGACACGGATATTATTGACAAAGGCTAAGAGACTGTTAATTCCTTTGGCAAGAGACAGGAGGAGAAGAATGGGAAGCAGAAGCCCAGCACTCTGTCTCCCACTTCCATACTTCACTTGCCAAGTGGCAATTCATCTGTTCAACACCCACTCACACCAAGCACAAAGAAACAGGCCAGAGAACGTAGTCTGAAGATTTAGGAACAAAAATAATTTTATACTACTGTCCCAGCTTCAGTACTACAAGATGTATGAGGTTTTCTCTAGGTTTTTTTTGCTGGAGTTTTTTGGGGGTGATGGTGGTATGCTTTTAAGCACTGCTGCACTGTGGAGTATTTCAAAGAGCTTAGGTGCCAATTCCATTATTAATGTAAATTGCAGACTAATCTTATTTGCTGTCACCACACAGAAGCTGTGCAGGGGTGCTCATCTCTTATGTGAGACTGGATCCTGACTGTGTAGACAGGACTACTACCAAAACATTAGACAGAGATGCACTAACGAATGTTAACAGGCATGGCTTAAAAGTTATTGTACCATGCAAAAGAACCTCTTTTTTGAGCCCGTTACTTGAAAAAACCTTGCATGCGTGTTGTGAAGTGCATGCTGTCTTTTCCCTTGCTGTTGAAGTTGCATATTGATGAAAACAGATCTATGGCAAATCTTCTGCTTACGCTTATTTTTAGTGTGGAGTAAGAACTTTGAGTAAAGGAAGAAGCACAATGGTTGCATATTATAAAATGGAAAAAATACTCAGAAAAGAAGTCAGCAAAATGCAGTAGGTTACAAGCACGCTTGATAACTAAATTCAAAATATTATTAAAACTATAATTGATGCACTTTGTGGTAATTACATGAAGTGTTCTTATTTCCTTCCTGCTACAGTCAGAGCATGAATAAACAATCTGCCTTCAATTGCTCTCAGCCATGAAATTTAAAGAGGGTGAAGAATATGCAAGTCAAATAAGAAATTTTAAAAGGGCTGGCATTTAGTTGTTGAAAAATTTTACTGGTATGTTTCAAAGGCTTATGGAGAAGTTACTACTCAAATACAGTAGCATTCAAGGCAGTATTCAAAGGCAATACTATCAACATAGATTGTTGATACAAGCAACATCTCCCTGCTCTGATGGAAATGGTGAATTGGCTTTCAGATACCCAGTGGAAGAAAACCAGTCAAGTATTTAAGTTACTGCAAAGATTGGTACACATTTCCTTTGTACACCATGACCACAAACCCCACAACAGACAATTGTCTTCTAACAGATTTTACTGTTTCATACAGAATTCAGTCACTTTATACAAACCTTACATGAGTTGAGATTTCTTGATTCCAACACTGTGAAGACAAATTTCAGTCTAAGTTTGTGTGATTTCAATAGCTGCTACATTTTACTGTCCCGCTTGTAGCAAGAAAGGAGTTGGTTTATGCCATATTTTGTTTCTGATTAGAGAAGTCAAAATCTAAAAAAACCTCCAAAAATTAGCTAGCTAAATGCTAACTCGACTCAGATGTCTTTAAAAATACACCAAAAACAAAGTCCCAACAGAAAACCAACCCAAACCCAGAAAACTGCACTTGGACAGAAGGTAATTATATAGATAATCCATACCCATTAAAAATTTCCTTATCCAATAAGAGAATAACAGATTTTTTTGCCAAGTACTATACTTTAGCCTCCTACCAGCCCCAAGCACCATCACTCTTATAATATAGTATATGACATGAAAGCAAGCATGTTACTTAAGCAGCTCTGTGGGTGTATCTAAACCCAGGAAAACATAAACATCTAGAAACTACAGCAATACCTATTGTTTAAAGGCACAGTAGGAAAAACATGGTAAATCTGTCCAGCCATCCAATCTGGAATTAAAACTGATGATTTAACACTGATATTCCTGAAGAATAATGTTACAAGTATCCTGGAATAGAAAATCACATCTAAGCATTAATGTCAGTTATGCTGCTTTGAATCAGAATGTTAGTGAAGTCCCAATTCTCAAGTTTAACCAACAGGTCCCTGTCTTTCCAAGACAAAACATTAGGTAGAATCCCTTCCCTTACTCAGGCTGTTTCCAGACCCTGATAAAAGAAAGCAAGCATCAGCAGGTGCAATTCTGTCTTTTGTTCTGCAGGAAACATGTGGCTTCTGAATTCAGCTCAAACTGGACAGTTTTGAAATACCAAGTCCAAAGTCCATGGACAAGGTGGCACAGGCAGCCACTGCACAGCTCTTACAGGATTCTCACCAACACAGCTTGACACGGTTCCGGTGGGAAGACCTCTCAGTCTCTGCCTCAAGCTTTTGATCTCTTCCTCAGATTATCAAAAGATAGCCAATTGTGATGGTGGATTTTCTGCTGGAAGGAAACTTCATGCTGGACTGAGACCACCAACTCATTTCACAGGAAATAAGATGGCAGTAGTTTTTTCTTGTAGTTGCCAACTTAAACTGTATCTGAGCTACAGCCCTCGATGTGAAAGGCTCTGTAATAAATTACCAATCTCCTGAGCCATCCAGTTAACAACATGCCTGGTTTTCTTTTAAGCTTATTTCACGTTCATAAATTTTCTGAAACTGTAGAAAGTAAAACATCAGAAAAATTTAGATTTTTGATGACAAATCATTTGCTTCCTGTATGCCTCTTAAAAATATAATAAAGTTATCTAAGTAGTAACATGCACTTTGTATTTCTATATTGTGTTTTGCTCCACTACTTCATGAGTCACGACAAAGCCACTAGAATCTTTCTGATTCTTTCCCCTCAGTGCTGAGGCTTTTGTTCCATTTCTAAAACCAGAAGCAAATTAAAACCATCCACACAATCACTGCAATAAAGCAAAGTTTCCTTGTATTTCAGTTCTGAAAATGCTATTTATCAGAGATATACCTTTCGCCTTCTGTTCAAATGGAGAAACTGGCATTCTGTAAAAGCATTTATCAGGCATGAAAATAGATGTCAAAAAACTAGTCCTTGACCACATTTTCAGGAACACTATTAAAGCTATTTCAAAGACAAAAATTGACTCAGGAGGACTAGTAAGGAATCCAGACTTATTTCACCAAACACAGAATATCAGTGGCAATACTGACTCATAGGAATGAAAGGTTAAACTAATGATACTTCTAATTACTGAAATTTCATTCGTGCATAAGAGTATCATATATAGGTGGTACACTTAGTAGTAAATTGAAAAAAAAGAATGCTATCAAAGAGTAAGAGCTACAGACAAGTGGATCAGAGGAATTACCCAATTCCAAGACAAGAGACAAAAAAGACCAGTTAGCTGTGGGCCTGTTTTGAAGGCGAATTTATAAGAATTGGTGTGATTCACCATTTGAAAAGAATTTGCTGGTTAAAGACACTAACTCAGGTTAAAAATGTTTTCCTTATACTGTAGTTTGGATAAACATTAGTTTAATTGCAGAAATCATCTAAAGTTGGCGTGGCTATATTGCTGGTAGATTATAAACATTAGGAGAAAATAATGGCTTTCAAAAGTCCCTTTCCTACATTAAACTGATAATTTCAGAAAAAAATATTTTTTTCATCAGTTCTTACAGCCAATCATACTCCCCCACCTACACCAAAGCTGTATTTAGTTATTTATCTTGCCTGCAGTGATACTACTAGAGGCATTTTCTGTACCTCAACGTGCCTGTTATTTAAATAACCCATTTAAAATAGTTTATTTAGAAAATCAAAAACATAAACAGCCATCTGATACACTTGCTCTCATAAGCATATCAGATCACAGCCAGCTTTTAAAATCCACTCTACTAATCAAGGCCGTCTGACTGCAGTGTAAAAATATATATTTATTAGTACATGCTCTTAGCACCAAGGCTTTTGTTTCACAGTGGTTTTTCACTAAGAAAAGCAACCCTTGCCCTCAATCATCATCCCAGTGCTAAAACCCATTGAGGATCCACTTACCAAATCCCTGTGTAACACCCAGTTAGCATGCAGGTAGTGAATACCATCTAGGATCTGATATAACAGCGACTTCACCATTCCCCGAGGTAACTGAACTGGTTTCTTGTTTGCTTTAGAAGCCCTGTGAAACTTGATTATATGCTGCAAAGGGGAAAAAAATGAAAATAAAAGAAATGCAATGTTTACACAAAAAGATTACCATCAACTCCTTACACAGACTTCTTAGGGTTTTTTCAACCTTTCGTGATTTGTTTTCCAAACTAAAAACATGTGCCTTATGTACTAAAAAATTAATACTGTACTAAGTAAAGTGTCCCAAAGCAATCTCTCAAAAATTGAATCAGTTTTTGCTGTGGTTTAACCCCAGAAGGCAGCTAAGCCCCGTAGAGTATGAGGAATACAAAACCAATATGACCAACAAAGCACATTTCCTTTTAGATCACTGATCTTTCCAGTTTTAGAGGTATTTTTGTTTGGGGAGTCTTTTTATTAAGATAGGCTGATGTCCTGTACATCAAATCACAGAATTACAGGTCTATTACCTCCTACATTATTTTACTTCTAAGTTTTCTCCTACAGTAATAATGACTGCAACATTCAAGACCTAATGCCAAGCAGAAATTTTTGCAAAACGTATTAGGAATTTTATACATTTAAATCAGAAGCCCAAATTTATTCCTTCTTTATTTACTATACCCTTATAGCACAGTACTCTCAAAACAGAAGCTGTTAACAGAGCAAGTCTACAAATCTGTCCATCTGAAAGTCAGCCACCAAGTCTGATACAGAAAAAGAACCTTTAGCAATTCTAAATTTAGACACAAGCAGTGATGTCTGGCACTGAGGAAGAGCCCAAAAGGATGTGTTGTCTTAGCACTTGAGCCCCAGGCGTCACTAACTTCAACAGCAAGGTGTGCCATAGTCATGGTAACCATTTCCATCTTTGCCTCCTTCAAACACAGAGGCAATTTGCAGAAGAAACTTCTTAACATATTCACACTTTTTTTTCCTGTAATGGCTCGCACTTGTGTGATCATCAAAACAGCCCAGATCTTGTCTACCAAAACCTGGCACCAAACCTCTGTTGTGTGCTCTTCCTATGGTCATGACCCCCCATATTCCAGGTGCCAATTAGCTAACTCAGCTATCTAACACCCTTTGGGAAACTGCCTTTCTTCTCCTGCTGCAGCCCAGCTCCATACAGCCTGCTCTCCTTTGCTTCAGGCAGCCAGGCTTGGCTTTCCTGTGAGGAACAGGCACATTTCTGCCCTGTCAATGGCAAAAATGGAGATGCACAGAGCAAAAAAACATTGATGAAAATGGGACAGTCCCTGCACTGTCAGCCAAGCACCACATGCAGAAGCATCCCTCAGCCTGAGCCAGATTTACCTCCTCTCACCTCTCACTTCCACCAACTCCAAAACAAATGTTATTCTCATACAGTGGACAGAGAGAAGTGACTCTTCAGAGACAGGCAACAAAACAGATTGTTGTCCCAGACTTCTTTTGCTCCTGCTCTAATACACTCTGTATTATCTAGCCCTTTCCCAGCATAAATTAAAACGTGCTGTCCTAAATACACAAGTGCTGGAACACTTGATCCATGGCCAGCCCTCTGGGGCACAGAGCCAGCCCAGTCACTGCAACCAAGCCTCTCACATCCAGATCCAGTGCACAACCAGGAACTGGTGCAGCTGGAGAATTCTGGAGTTCATACAGGTATATGCATGTAAGCATAGAAATCAAAATTGAGGGTCATTCCTAAGTTAGTTACATACAAATCAGTGTTTCATTAACAGAAAGACTTCTGTGGTGATTTAGGTTAAGTATGAAGCAAAGCAGAAGTGTATAAATACAGACAAGAACAGGTTTTAGTAATAACACCCCTAACAAATATGAAGCCTTGTAGCACATTTTGAAACAAAAAAACCCTCAAACGTTCCTAGACCTCTGTAGCTTAGCATATCATAAATATGGGGGAGTAGTTGAAAAAAGAGTGCTCTTATTCTTCCATCATGTTAAAATAAAAACAAAACTAACTAACTGTACTCCATTTCCCCAAGATGTTGTTGTTTCTGTTTATCAGCCTTAAGAACGCCTCAACATTTCAGCTGTTTGCTAACTTTTTTGTCTCTGATCTTACTTTGGTAACAAAACCTCAATACCAAGTATCATAACTTCCAAGACATTTAACTGTAAGAAAGCATCTTTCATTTAGCTTAGCAGAAAGAAAACTTACACACTAGTTCTTAGGCAAACCAGATAATCCCAAACTATAAGGAAAACTGTTTTTAAAAGAAATTAGTTTTACTTCGGTTTGTGCTAAGTGAAATGCTCACAAAAAAACAACTCATGATTCATACTGTGGAATTGTCACATGTACACACATTCATAAAAATTCACCCTTGTTACAAATTGTTTCTGTTGCACCCTTTGATATGAATCTTAGCATCTTTTGAGGTTAGCATGCGTAGCATTGACAGCAGTGCTCCTAATCTATGTCAGCATTAATTTGAGGCATATACACCTTTTTTCAAGGAAGTCAAGGCTGCATGGTGTTTTTCATTTTTTACCATGCTACTTTATTTTTTTAAGTATTCCAAATGGATATTAAGCTCACAAATACTGAGTTAACACAGGAATTCAGTACATATCTTAAAAAAATTTACTTTGCCTCCAACAGGTTTATATTTTAAAGCTGTATCTTGCAATTAGGAAAAAATAGCTTTCCTCCCAAATACATGGAATTCCTGCAGATGAGTTGAGAAAAATTTTTCCCAATGAAATGAATGAATTAAATATACAGTGTCACTGCTCTCACTTCATGTATTCAAAGATGACAACTAATGCAACTGAAACTCTGAACTATCCTATTCAGAAAAAAAAGTTTGTCATTTTTCAAAGGGAATTCAGCTGCATAATCAATACATTTTCCTGCACCCTACTTTTGCTGTAATAGGGGTTTATATCTACATTTATTTAAGTAGACTTCTAGCTATTGAGAGCTGATTTCTGCACATTTTTTGCATTTTTTTATCTTCTTAAAGAGATCACAGGTTAACTGTGTGGTGTGTTTTCTTAACATTTTCCATTGCTTTTCCTTTACTATTGAAAATGCTTCCAACAAACATGGAGTAAGCAGCTATGCTGTGCTTAAAAATTGTGTGTCTCTCCTGACCCTGTCCCTCTGATGCAACTAAAACTCTAAGCCTGGTACCTACAAACAATTCACCTTACCCAGAGGTCATGCTCAGCGTAGTCAAAGAGAAGCCACACTTTTCTGTCAGCATGAGAAAGGAACACCTTTTGCAGAGAAATGACATTTGGATGCTTGAGCTCCCGCAGCAACTGCAACAGAAAAAGTCCACAACAGTTATATCCATACATCCAGAGCTGGGATACTTAGAACACAAACAACAGAAGCTGAAATCTGCAAGCCACAGAAAATCACTTTTTTTCAAAGAACCAGTCATTAGTTTTAAACCAAAGCTGAAAGCAGGTCATAACCCCCTCAGGGCATTCACTTCCTACTCATTTTCTAAAAGCTCAGCTCTGTGTAAACCTCATTATTATCCAGGACCAAGATGACTCTGCAAACAGCCAGCTGTGGCATCTGTCCTTTTGCATAGGCTGTAATCTTCAACAGTCCTATTTGGGGCACCTCATTTTCTCCTCACTCCCAAGGAGGAGAGTCACCTGAAAAGGCTGCATTTTCAGTGCAGTCATTTGAATGGGATGGCTGATGTAGAGCCTGTTAATGCAGTCAGCTAAACCAAGATGTGGTTTGTAAGGTGGACTCTGCTGATGTACAAGGTCACTGCTCTCTACAGAAGAGGGTCCAGCTTCTTGCCACAACACAGACTACACCTGTTAGTACATTCACAGAAGCCACCCATAAAACAGCACCCAGTTCAAGAGAAAACTTCTGGATGCACAAAGGCTGGTGAAAGGCAACCTGGTATGGAGCTCTTGAGCTAAAACAAATCAGGATACTAACAGCAGAGACAGCCTAGCAAAGGGACATACCTGCATCTTCTTTCAGCAGTAGTGAGCCATTGAACCAGCTCAGCTGCTTCAGAAACTACATTTGAACCCCACCAAAAGGAAAATACAGATGAGATACAGCACAACAACTGAAAGCAGACAGCATCACTCTATTTGAGGTCTACTGCTCACTGTACTCATTCAATTGCTAAGAAAGAAAAAAGCTTCATTTAAGCAAACTGTGGTTAAGTGTAACTACCTAAGACTAGTCAAATTCCTGCCAGTTCAGTGTGCCAAAAAATGATTTCTTACTAAAAGGAATGGTTAGGGCTTTTTATTAAAAAAAAAAAAATGCCAACAGAAAATGAAACTACTCTTTGAATATAGAATTTATTTAGGCTTTTTATTTAAAAAAAATGCCAACAGAAAATGAAACTACTCTTTGAATATAGAATTTATTTCTGAGACAATATATTTTCAATGAAATATAATTTTCCACTACATAAAAAAAATTTATTCCCTTCTATTTATGCCTCCGTCATAAATGCTAAAATTTTAGCTGCTATTGAGATAGTAAAGTGGAAGTATATATGCGTGTGCTTGTTTCCTTCTTTCCTATTTGAGACAGACTTGCATTATGACTCACTGACCAGTCTTCTGTGCGCCATTTCTTGGAAAAAAGGATCTAAAACCCACAGAAATTTTACCTCAAGTACAAGATCAAATAGGGAGATAGTGTAGAGGAGACAAAGCAGAAATAGAAATCAATGCAGAAGGCTGTAGAGTTTCAGCATGGTAAAACTCTAAGATTTGTAAAAGCACTACATCAAGGCACTTGAAGGAAGGATCCACAAGGAGTATGAAATTCTTTAAATGCCTATAATTCCTAGAAAGAATAAGATCAGTATGGGAAAAACCAAGAAATGCTTATTTGCGCTTTTTTTATCAATTACAGGTAGGGATCGCCTGTGGTAATTTAACCCCAGCCAGAAGCTAAACCCCACAGAGCCACTTGCTCACCTCTCTGTCAGACATGAATGTAAGAACAAAAATGCAAGAAAATGTGTAAGACAGTTTAGTAAGTGAAAGAAAGAGGAATTAAACACCACACCCACAACAAAAAAACAACAGAAGCAATGCAAAGGTAATCACATATGACTTCCCACAAGAGAACTGGTGCCCAGCCAGTCTCCAAGCAAAGGCTACCCCTCCAAAGGGAGGAGGGGCAGGGATGGGACAGAGAGAAAGCCACTGTACACTGTAAGCAATAGCCAAAGCACTGCTGGCTTATCAACACTGCTTTAGTCACAAATTCAACACACTCCACCATACAAGGTGATGTGGAGAAGATTAACTGCATGCCAGACAGGCACAGCATCAAAGACCACCTCTCAATGGTGAACAATGCTGCAGGGTTTAAGAATACACTGTGCCAGTCCATATAACAAAGTAATTTTTCTTTAATCAGCATAAATCCACATATTAAATTTATGCTAAAATGTTTAATGAACTGTACCAGAAGATTACATGGCAGTTCAACTGCGTCCATACCAAAAGACTGTATTTCCTGTGACCTAACGGACACATCTGCACCCGGTAAAACAAAATGTTCCTTGATGAAAGATGCAGATATTAGAGCTCTAAAAAATAATGGAATGTTCCCTTTTGTCTGATCCCATTTTAAGTCTCTCCTACTCCTTATTCCTGAGGTAGCATCTATCACCTACCTAAAAAATCCAACCTTTTCACATGAAATATGATTCAGCTTGGAGAACACACAGAAAACCCCCTATCACCAAAGCTGGACACAAACATGAGAAACATTTAACTAATGCAGCAGAAAGATTCTCTGTCTGTGTAGTGAGGCAACATAGATAGAATTCTCCCTTGTTTGTTCTAAGGAAGTCTTTGCAGACTTTGAGATTGACAGCATTTCTTGCTTTTTTCCTCCCCACTCCACCTTGATCATTCCCCTTCCTGCCTTTTATTTTTCCTCTACATATCCCAGCAGCATCCCTCTCAAATACCCAAAACCCCCATTTATCCTCCTAAAAATCCCACAGCAACCTGCTTTCCTTCTCATCAGTCCCAGTTGACACTCACTCTTCACGAACACACCTGAGAAGTTCCTTCTGCAGCCCATCACCATTGTGTTAGGATTTCTGGCCTTTGCAACTGTCACTGACAGCACCTCTTACTGTTTGTGCATCTGTGCACTCAGTTTATTTTTCTTGCTGGTTTCTGCCTTTGCCTTTTGTGTTGAGTAACCGTTAAATCCACATTCTTTCCGTTTGCTTAAAAAATCTGATGGGTTCCACCAAAGCCAGACAGCCACAAGCAACCCAGTGAATAGGGAGGCTAACATACATCAGGAAACCAGCAGCATAAGGAAATGATTGCTGCAGTGGGACAGATGATTCCTGAATCACTGTCTTGGAAAGGTCGAAACACTCATAGTGACAAATGCAAACACTGTCTCTGAAGTATCTGAAAGAGCTCATGCAGATGATAATACATCACATGGGCTGCAAAGAGCATTTTCAGCAACCTCAGTCTCCAGGAACCAAGCTTCTCCAGCCCATAAACCACATGCCTTTCCTACCAGATGACTTGACTTGTGTCCAGCAGCTGACATAGTTCAAACAAAGACAGTTCAGACAAAGTAGACTGCAAGAAGCATGCTTTGACTATCACTTTGATGCCTGCTAATGATAAAGGGTATTTTTTGGCCTAATGACTTTCTTATCTAACTGCTTCTGTCTATCCTAGCTCAGTTCTGTAGAACACAAAGAGACAGCAGACAAAAATTATGTTTTTGGCTCTCAGTAAATTGCCTTCCTTTTCATTTGCATATCACATGATGATTCAAGTCTATTTCCTCAACCAGAAAGATTTCTCTTATATTAGTTAGTCTGGGTACCCCCCTTATAAAGAAGGGAGACTCAACAGACCTTCAAAGAAATAGAAATCAGCAAATGACAAATATGCCAATGCATCTGTTTTAGAAGCTCGTGTTTGTCCCGTTTGTTTGTTTGACAAGGGCTGGTCCTGCCCTTGTTTTCTTACTGTTCAAGATCCAGCAAGGGAAACAGCATCCCTTTGTGCAGCTCTTGGCCTCACACTAAAGTCCCTCCACCTCCCTCTTGAAATGAAGAAATACTCATTCCACACAGCCACAGGGCAGCTGAGGGACACTAAACCAAAGTGTCCCAATGATGCATAAAATTGTTTAATTGCTTCAGGAACAAGGAGAAAGTGAAGTAAACCAGGATGTTATTAAATAATCAACAGCAACAGTAAGGAAACCAGGAAAACTGCAGCATGACTAAGACCAATCTTTTCTTGTACTAACAACAATTCTGTTTCACATAAAATATGAAGTCAGCACAATTTTTATGAACATGACCTGCTTCCTTCTGGTGATATTCCTAAACTTCCTGTGAAGCTCTCCACAACTACAACAATTCTAAAAAGCCAAGACAAAGCACTCTTCACATAAATGAGGATTTCTAGCTCTGCTGCAAATGGCATTTCATCCCTGCTCTTGACACTGGTTAACATTCGTGGTCCACAGGGAATGTTAACCTGCAAAATGCAGTCTTGCAATACTACCATGCTTACTCCTATAATTCAAGTGGCACAGGGGATGTTAAAATCAGTTACCAGGAAAAATTATTTCACCAAACTGTTTGGCAAGGACTGGAAGAGGATGCCCAGGAAAGTGGTTGCATTGCCATCCCTGGAGGTATTTAGAAGACATGCAGATGTGTGGTTGCTGAGGGACACAGTTTTGAGCTGGACTTGGCAGTGCTGGGTTAATAGCTGGACTTGATAATGCAGGTCCTTCCAAACATAAATTATTCCAAAATCCTGTAACGGAGCACAATTGCTAGAGCAATTTGCCAGATAACCTGGCCCAGGAGTCTCCCCTATGTCAGGACATCAGCTATTTTAGAAAAAGCAGCTTCTTGCTCTGCCTGCCTTCACTGAGTGCCATGCAGCACTTCTCCCAAGCCCTAGGACAGTCAGAAAACTGGCTACACACCAAGCCATGGGCACTATCAACCAAACACTCACTTAAACAAAATTCACTATTACATTTCATGGCTAGTTTGATGGCATAAATTCCAACTCTAATCATCATCTCATGCATCAAAAAGGCTCACATCAGTTTTACCAAGGGATCCAAAAACAAACATCATACATTAACAGTCATGCCATGGCCTTGCAACGCAAAAATGGGCAAGCAGGGCCTTGGAACACAAAGCAGATCGCAGCTGATGCAGAAAGGCAACTTTCAGACTGGGAGCAGAATGACAAATTTTACTCATCCTGTAACAAGTAAGATGCCAGTGGAATTACTGCTACAACAGATGAGTATAGGCAACAGTAAGACATTACCTGAAACATTATGTGTAATTCTGACCCATTCAGGGAAGATTAATTCCAACTGCAACAGGGCAAAGAAAGCATAAGCCTACACCCAGAGAAAGGGAGAGGCTACTGCTCTAAGAAAGCCAGCAAGCCAAGACAAAATGCTAATAGCCTGCCAAAACAAAGCAGAGAAGAAACAGTCTCTCTCTCTTTAAAATGAGAGCAGAAGAGAAGAGCTATTTTAACTAACTGACAATATTATGATAAGTATAAATGGGTACAAATTAATCATGATTAATTTTGGCTTAAAGGCTGAATAATGTTCATAGACTCATTACTAGAATGAGAATCAGAAACTGCCTTCAGAGATCTCTTTTCGTTACTAGTTTAACTTGTAGCTTGCTAAATTTTTTTAAGTATCCTTTGCTTCTCTGCAAGAGCAGGAGTATAATATGACTCGAGAGATGTCACCCAATTCTACACCACAAACATTTGTTAAAAACTTTCCAATCACCACTCTTTGTTTCCTATGAAGCACTGGAGCTTGACTCAAGTGCTTTAAACTAGTTATATAAACCAACCCCCAAATTTTATTATACAATGCCTCAAATCCCAGGCTGGCTTAGCTGCTATGCATCAGACTCAAGATCTGTTTGCTTCAGTGTAAATATAATTTTAGTTTCATATTCTCACTAGTCAGATATTCCACAGTACTAAAAAATAACACAATACCTGCTAAAAGTACATGCTGTTTTCCTTTTTCAGAGGTGTTCAAATAAAAGCTTACAAAGGCAATGGAACAAAAGTTATAATACTGCTCACACTAAGAATTTATTATGAAGCTGACAACACATTTTTGAAGCTCCAGTTCTTCAGACAAAGCAACAATTTCAAAAAAGTCGCATATTTTATTCTTTCAATTTTTTAAAAGTCCTAAATGTGCAAAAAAGAAGCCTGACAACACAAAACGTCAAGTGGAAAAGACCCGCATATTTCTTTTTATCTTCCACAGTTTCTAAAATAAGAGAGTCTTATGTGATGTCACACACAAGTCAATACTTATTAGCACCTTCTAATTCCAAACACATTTGAAGTATTAAAAGAGGTGTTACTAAATGTTCCCTCAAAGTAAGGAGGTGGGTGAAGAACCCAGATGAGACAGACACTGGATGTCAAGCTTCAACAAGTTCTGCCATTCACAGAAAACATTATGATTCCTAAGGATTCTAATTACAACATTTAGTCAGCAGCTTTGTCCTGCTGTGACAGAATTAAAAACAGTGCTACACTCCACACAAAATCTCTCAAGAATATGGTCTTCAGATCAGTAATGTAGCTGGGTAAGTACTCAGTCAAAACTGATATTTTTCATACCATGTTAGTATTAAACTAAAGCATTTGAGAATCATTAAACATGACAAAAAGAGTCAAATTAAACATCTGTCTTCCACAGTACTCGGTCACCTTTCACTACATGGAAAGATTGCCAAGAAACCTTAACATGCCCTCTGACATGAGGAAGGTTTGGTCCTTCGCGTGGGAAACTGCTTTCACTGTTAGCGTGGAAGGGACATGACAGCCCCATCACCTGAGGAACCTGCACCCAACTATTTTCATTGACACACAGCTGGTTCAGGATCTCTTCAGGCTTAGGGTTATTTGTTCCTTACCAGGGGAAGGTGTTGAAGAGGGTAAATCCTGGTGTTACCCAGTTTTGGCTTCTGCCTCATTGGGTCCCCCTGGCTGCAGCGATCAGTCATCCTCAGACGTGCTATGAAAGAGCCTTTACCCCCTTCTTCCATCCCTTCCACTGGCAGAGGGCAGAGAGACCTGACAATCACATGGTGAGACACTGTTGTCACCCAGGGCATGGAAGGCCCATGTGAGAAGGACCAATTACTCTCTAGAGGAGCCTCCTCCACCAAGGTCAACTCAGGCAACATCACTCACCAAGAGCAGCTCCCTTCTTATTTGCCATGGGAGCTGGGCCTGCTGCCACCCTCCAGCCCGGGTGAAAGCCATGGGGACAGTGCAGATGTAGAGATGAGCAGGCCTGCTGCAGAGGCTCTCCCTTCCACAGGAGTTCTGTTAAGTAACAGCACATCCAAAGATGGTTCGTTCAGCTCTGCTTGCTCACTCCACAAAACTGCTCTTTTGCCCTTAGGCAAAGATGAACATCCTACAGTCACACTATCACTAGATCCAACACAGAGGACATCATCTTTTGTGATAACAGCCTGCACCTGTTACAACAGGAAACATAAAATCCTAGGAATGCCTCTGAGGCAGACCAAAAGAGCAAAAACAACATGAGAAGCCAGCTGCTTGTTGTTCTGTAGTTTTCTGTTCCATCCCTGGCAGCCTCAAGGCTGTTTTAACTCACACAAACTAGATATGGTGTTTAAAGGACACAACACAGACAGGAGACAGCCACAGCACAGCACTGTCCACCTCAGATCTGCACTGTCACTTTCACCATTTCCATCACTGAAAGCGTCTCCTACGACACCCAGCACTTCCCCTTCAGATCCAAGACAAAAATTAATGCTATCAGATATTTCTGTTGACCTAACCAGGCACTAATAAACAAATTACATGGAAAAATGGTAAAAAGAAAAAAAAAAAAAAAAAAAAAAAAAAAAAAAAAAAAAAAAAAAAAAAAAAAAAACAAACAAAAAAAAAACCCCAAAACCCTCACAGCTCCCTCAACTAAACAAAAAAATCCCAAACAAAACCTCAGCCTAAGCCAACGCCTCGCTAGCCAAAGGAAGCATATGCAAGCAAAGTACTTGCAAACCTGCTAAAACTGAATGAAAAACGCAACGCATTTCAGCAAGTGACTTGGTTGCTTCAAAAGCTAGGACTTGCATATAGGAAACTGTCCAAGCCAAAATCGTGAAGCTCTATTAAAAGCCTGGTTAACTACTTCAGCTTCCTACAGCCTTGAAGAATTCTCCCGCTTTCCGAACTGTGAAACAGCATTTGCTGCACTTCTCCAGGTGGACAGACTTTAATGACTTTCTTCCACATGATTAAATCAGAAGACGAGGAATCAATCATTTGGGCTTGTACATTCTGCATATTTTTGTACAAATCTTCTCACCATTCGATCTCTCTGCTCTCCCATCTACCACAAATAACACTGGTGGCATGCTGAACGTGCAGTTTTTAGTGCCTGCTTAAATCCTCAGAAGTGAAATTGCAGATCACAGAACAGATACCCAGTATAGCAGGCAGTTCACAGATCCGCAGAGAACAAGATATGAGCAGCCAAACATTCAGTTAAGGTTCTGAAAGAGGCAGGATTCACAAATGTTTACCACGGTGAATGAATGGGGCAAAGCTAAGGAAAAATACAACTCTTCAACTAGCTTGATATGAAACATATTGATTCAATTAGCACAGTAACTGTTAACTCCACCAAGTAAACAGATGGTTGAAGAAAATCAAAGTTCAAATGATTGAAGGAAAAAACCCCAAACAAATCACTTATTTAAACTGAGTTATAGATTTAGCTCATCCCATAACTGATTCAGACGTCGGAAATCTGGTCTCTAACCTAACTGAAACCTTTCCCTGTAACTGATGAATTTCAATAGTTAGCTTATTTTTCTGACACCGTTCTCCAACTCAGGTGTCTGCATCAAACAGATGTCTTAAAAGATTAAGTTATGGGCATTTTTAAATATAAAAGTTACTCAACATTCCAAAACTGAAGTTAGTCATCAGAAGACAAAAGCCATGACAGAGCTGTAAAAAGAAGAGTTTCACTGGGATTTATATGGAGCTACATTCTTCCTAGATTGTCACAGAGTAGAATACACAAGCCTCAGCTCTCCAGAGAAACTGAAATGGATATGGTTCATATGCAAACTAAATCATCCTAGTTCCTCCTAACACCACCACGCTCTTAACACGTTGACGTTAATTTGGATAGTCCAGAACACGCTGTAACAAAGTCTGGCACGCAGCCTTGACTTTTTAAGTACAACAATAAATAATTTCCTTAGTTATATGTACAGATGACAGGGTATAATACTGCTGGTTAACACAGTAGCATTCTCACATGTTACATACACTCACATCATCAATACAAACAGTATGATTACTATCATCATCAATTTAATTCATTTCCATAGAAGGTTCATTTTGCTCCTTTTATTAATTGATAAAAGGGTGGAAAAAAATCTATTTAACAGAATTAAAATAAACAACACCATTCCAGGGGGGAAAAAAATTGTCGTCTTCACTTCAAACAGCAACATCAAAAGAATGGCAAGAAACCAATTCAAACCCAGAAGTCCATGGTGAATTATTAATTCAACCACAGGAAAATTCAACCACATTATTAGAAGTCACAAGCCTGGAAGCATAACCAGAAGCAAAGTCAACTATAACTCAAGAAATATTGCTTCAGGTTTCTCCTTCTATCGTACACCTGCTTTTGGGCTCCATTCCTCTCTTGGCTCTCGATACCTGCTTTCTTGGCATCTTTGGTATGTGCACTGTGTTCCCTCCTTCCTTCACCAGTCCTGTCACACATGGGCACTGAGTTGCACTGCTGTTCTCTTCCAAAGGCACAGGCTGCAGCAGCTCAGAGCATGGAGACAGCAGCCCTGCTGCTCACTCCTTTTCCATCAATACTGCGGGACCTTGCTGCCCAAGAGGAATGAGGCCAAATCCTTCCTGCCTGTCAGCCAAGTCAATGATTCTCATAATGCACAGAAATTGAGTTACGGTCATAGAGCAGAGACACCTCCCTAACACCAGCCGGGCTTCTCCTGCCAAGTTCAAGCAGCACAAACTCTTCAAATATTTTTAGGTAAATCACTGCAGAAAGACAACAACTTATCTCAAATCCTTCTGAAATGGTAGCTGACACTTCCTCAAAGCATTCAGCCTGAGTCACAGTATTTGGAAAACTTGTGCCCAGGTGGCTGAAAGTAACAAAATTTAAGACCCTGTTTTCTGTTCCTTTAATTCAGAGTGGATATCTACAACAGCAGAGGGCTCAGCTTTCACTATCTGACAAAAAGAGCATATCCTAAAGAATATTGTTTGTGCTTCTTTTTTGCCTCTGTTCAAGGACTAATGTTTTTGATATCACTAAGCCAATTAGAATTTGACTAAGTGGGAAAGCCTAGTACTTGCTTCAGTCAATAAAAATGCAGCTTAGGGTGAAGTTTTACCCTCTTGAGGAATATGGACTGAAAATAAACTATTCCCTTCCCACACAGACCCTTAAGTTAGGTGCATTTCATTTTGGTAAGCAATTTCATTTGAAACATTTAAAGAACAGCAAACCCAAGCAGCAGTAAAACGTAAGAACCTACAACAGGTAAGCTTCATAATATGCTTTCTTCACAAGCTTCTCATAAACTATAACTAGATTACATTATTCACCAGTTTCTAACAACATGAAATGTACAAATGCAAACCTGAAAAACTAAAGAAAATGTATGAATAGCATTCACGGCTCTACTACAGCCTCCAAGGCAATAACAACCTCAGTTTATTCACCTAAATAGAAGTTTAAATGTTTTAATCATTGTAAGCCAATAAGAACTAATTTCTTTAGGAAAAGAACTGAAGTACAATACTAGAAGTCAGACCAAATGTGTCATTTAAGTCACTAATGCCACTCTTGTTTTTAAACTGCTGCATTTAAATATAATCTGCCCTGAGGTAGACAGTAAATTGCAACTTAAAAACACTGTCAGTTTCAGACATCAAACATAACAGGTACATAAAATCTCCCATGACATTTGTACTTACTTTACACCCCTATGATAAAAATATAGCATCCATAGTACAGTAACATGACTGAGCAGAAAACACCCAGCATGCATGCAAAGGAATAATTTTAATAAGTTTGTTTGCAAGTAAAAACAACTGTTACTTACTGCTATTTCTCTGCATGCAGACATGGAAATTCCAGTACCTTCTATCTGTTTTAAAGCGTAATCTTTATCATCTTTCCTGTAAAGAGAAAAAGAAGTTTGGTTTGGTTATTTTTTTTAATTGCACCATGAATTCAAAGTGAGCTCTTCAGAGCCATTCAGAGATCAGTTTCTAATTAATACAAGTTATCCATGTTATTTTCTTTTCATTCTTTATTAGTTAAATGTCTGGATATCCAGCTAAACTGTAAGCTAACTACAACACTTTGATAAAGTTAAAAAGTAAGTCTGCTCTCATTAGAATGAGATTATTTAAAAACTTTCTTTTCTAAATACAATGATTAACACTTCCTTCATTTCTTCCTTCTCTTATTAAAAAGAAAACACAGCAAACAATTAGCACTAGAAATAAGCTGAGCTAGGGCTTCATCTCACATAAATGTATTACTCCAGGATACAGTAAGTCTCACCCATATTTTAATGAATTCTTGAGCAGCCCAGAACTAATGTCACATTAAAACACCTTTCCTTCCCCTAGGTACCAAACTGCAAATGAAACCGCCAAGATTAATTAAAAAACTCCAGCAGATGTAAGAAGGATCTCAAGAATCCAGAAGTGGATTCCAGTGGAAGGTGTCCCTGTCCCTGACAGGGGAGCTAGAACAGGATGATCCTGAAGGCCCCTGCCAATCCAAACCATTTCATGAGTCTATGAAAGTTTGCTTAGATTCAAACATATACAACACTTGTAAAAGGAATACTGTCACTTCCCTGTACTTCAACCAGTATGTACCTTAGAGTCATTTATTTAAAATGCAAGCCTATTATAACTCCAGCTACCAAAATCAAAATCAGGAAGAGATAAACTGCAGCAAAAGAAGATACTGAATTCTTGTTCATTCTCAGCCTCAAAAACTCAAAACTTTTAAGAGATGGAGTGCTTGTCTTTCCCACTTGTGGGCAGACATCCATAGTACTCCTGGGGGGCATGACACTGAACAGCAATATTGCAGCACTTTTATAGCCTCAAACCTCCAAGTTACATAAAAAGCCTTATTCATTTTTAATGACTCCAGCTTTCAGCTGTGAAGAGCCACCCTAAAAAAATGAAATTCAATCATCCTTAAAGCAAATGAAACTAAGCTGTAGTTAAGGACTGGGAACAAATGCACTTGTTTCTTCCAACTCTCACCATTCGTAAAACTTTGAATTGCTTTATTCCTACTTAAACCACACACTTTTCCCTATTCATCACCACCTAGGGAACAGAGAAGAAAGTGGGAAATTAATGGACAAAATCTGAACACAGATCAGGAGAAAGAACAAACAGCAAGCAGACAAGAGAAGATTTCAGTAAGGGGTCAATTTAATGGATGCAGTGAGATAAACAATAAAATATACAGCATTTAACACAAAAAAAGGCAAAAAAGAACAGGGAAGGCAACGATAGAAGACATTAAGAAGCTTCCTTTAAAAACAGTAAAATTCGCCAGCCTGGAAAAGAAAGAGACAATGCTGAGCACAAAGTCTTATGTGGCCAAAACAAGGTGTTACACAATCCCCCAGAGTACATACCTCTACACAACTTAGATGAAAACATGTTGCATGAAGCCCAAAACCAAGAAACCATTAAGACACCAAGCACATAACTGAACAGTGCAACTCATGATGTAAGAATATTACAGGGATCAAAAGCATAAACAGATTTAAGATCAAATGACACAATTTTATCTTTTGATGATCTTTGGTAATTTGATTTTAAGGTCAGATTAACACAAACCCGTGGTGGATAAGTGTGGCAGTCATATTTTCTGGAAAAATCTCATTGCCCAGGATTCTTCTCCTGGGAAGCTGAGAAGCCTCAGAGGAAAAGGAAAACAGTATTATCTCATTTGCTTCTTCTGTATTTCGCTGCTTTGGAATGAGGTTGGAGATTGTTTATCCAACAGGTGATTGTTTCATTGGTTTCTGCTGTGAGTTGTTTTGACTTATTGGTCAATTGGGGCCAAGCTGTTTCGGACTCTGGAGAGTCATGAGATTCATTAGTATCCTTTTAGTCTTCTTTAAGTAGCCTTTCTGTATTCTTTAATATAACATAGTATCATAAAATAATAAATTACCCTTCTGAGAACATGCAGTCAGATTCATCATTCCCTCCTTCATCTGGGAACCCCGCAAATACAACAGATAAGGAAGTTATGGACCACTCCACGAGCAGCTTCTGAACATAACCCCAAGCTGCTTTACAGCACAGAGATAGAAAAAGAGGGACATTTTCACAGCTAAAAATTGTTTTATCCTTTACCTGCCTTAGTAAGCAAAGGCTACGCAGCTGTTACTCTAGAGATATATGAAGCAGAACAAATTGGACTACAGGTTATTCTTATTGCCCTACATGCTCATCTACTTAGTTTTGAGGTGTTTGGAGAGATCTCTATTTCAAGAGAAGCACTTCCACACAGCTGCTGTTACAAGCATTACCACTAACAGAACAGGGAGCAAAATGGGCCAGACTAAAGGTTCTTCTCATTGCCCTGCTGCTCATCTGCTTAGATTTCACAGTCTTTGAAGGACAAGTCAGTGTTAACATGAGGTACTACCATAAATCTAGTGACATTACAACAATGAAGCATGCCATACACTTAAGATGGTACTACTATTTTTAATTGGTCAATTTTTTGCCAAATTGAATCTGGACTACAATTTACCATACCAGATGGCAGACCTTCTCTGGAAATTTTTAGGAAAAAAAAACCCTCAGCTGTTTCCTAGAACAAAACTGGAAGAACACTCTTAGAGCTATGTATGTTAACTCTTTCACAATCAGGGCTTTAATGGTGAAATTTGACAGGGTGGTTTAAAGAACACAGCACTTGGTCTCCTCAAAGCAATGAATGAAGTCTCTGAAAATTAATCTTCTCACACTAAGGCCATTTTTAGAGCTGAAATCAAGAGCTTCAAAGCCCAATCCTGCTCTGCCCTTACAGTGACCCGGGGCTGTGGGGAATGAACTGTTCCCTTGCTTTGCTCTGCCCAGGTGCTGCATGTGGGAGCCCAGAACATGTGGCCTCTGCTGGGTCCTCAGCCTACCCTTGCAGTCTAGAAAAAATATAAGCATGGCAAAAAGAAGGAAAACAAATAAAGTTTAGGGATAAAGCACATTTTTTAGCACCATGCTATACTCTACTCCAGAATGAGGAAAAAAATAACTGAAGACTTCTGAGACTTAAATTCTCTGAATTGTGCTGGCACAGTTGAGATACAAATAACCCAATTCCTAACCCACTCCTAACATGTTCTACTCTGAGGGTGCTAAAATACCATGATTACCCAACTACACCACAAGTACCAGCTTTTCCATTTACAGGAGTAGGAATATCCTACTTTTACCTTTAAGCCAAGCGGTATTTTCATTGAAAAACCTAATGTAATTCTTTGGGAGCCAAGGAAATTGGGGGAATACTTTTTAAAGGGAGTGGTAAGAGTCTGCAGGAGTGCCAAACACCATGACCAAGCTTATTTTACAAAACTTAAGAAAATATTTTGCCAATAGTCTGTTTAGAATCATAATGCAGCCCAAGGCTACTCCATGATTTTGGACATGGGCAATTTCCTTCTCTGAAAATAAAGAGATGTCTGAAGATAAAGAGACATTCAAACTGAAAGATTTAATACTTTAGTATTATACTAAATGCCCAAGATATAACCACAGCAAACATTTAAATACAAACCATAAGAACACATGATTTTCTAGAAAGCACAGCAAGATGAGGACAGACTTGGTACTAATTCAAATGATGATCTGCAAGAACAGAATTATCTATTTCCCAGAGATATTATCAATACCACATTTGTGCACTAAATCTTGCCAGAATAAGTTATTTATACCAGTAGTTCTAATTGTTTTACATTTTGTACCTATTAACTACCAACCCAGTGTGTTGGAGAACCAAGGGGCAAAGGACACAAGAGGCTCAGGGCCTTCTTGGCATGGGTTTTCACATCACAGCACACTTTCACAACTACACATTCCCAACACCAGTGGCATAGTCCTGGTGAAAGGAAATACAGGAAAGCCAAATTACGGACAATGTCAACAAACTGGACACACTCAAGTCCACGTGACCAGGTGGGCTGCATTTAAGCACTGGCAAATGTCATTGCAAAGCCACTCTGTCATCTGCAAAAGGTCACAGTGCACACTGGCAGATTCCCGATCATTGGAAAAGGGCAAATATCGGGACCCTCTCAGAGAATGGCAAAAAGGTTCAGTGATATTATAGGCCAACCAGCTGAATCTCAGTCTATGAAAAGATTATGCAGCAAACCCTCCTTGGAAGCTTTAAGGAAAGCAAATAACTGGGAACTAGCAAGGATTTTCCAAGGATAAGTTGTGTCATATCAACCTGAGCGTCCCATACAATGAGAGGACAGTGAAAAAGCACTGGATGTTAGCTTGACCTTAGCAAAGCTTGTGACATGATCTCATCGTAGACGCAGGGGCCATATGAGAGAGCCTGGACAGCAAGCAGCTGCATAGGGCTGAGCTGCTGAGGTTAATCCTCAAAAAGCAAGTAAACTGCCTTTAAAACTGAAGAATGCAGTAAAATTTAAATTTACTAAGGGTCATTGTCAAAACAGCTAAGAATGAGAAAAGTTTCAAATTATAAAGCCATTTAAATGTATAGAACCCAGCAGTTATCACTGCATACATTTCAATCCTGAACAGGTATAACTGCAGAATGAGATATAACAGTTCTGTGAAGATGGAGGGTAACAGTCAAATAGCAAAAATTATGTGCATCAACAGAAAATAAATTGTACAGGAAAAAATGGATACTAGCTACTGGGTACAACAGCTGAGAAGTCACACAATAAGCACCTGACTTCCCAGAAATGTATTGAGGTCAAAACTTTTGTCAAGCTAATTAGCACACCTGTACCTTCAGGTAATCCTAAAACAAAGAACAAAATCCTATAAATCATTGTCTCAAAAGTATCTAAGCTAACAATGATTCAATGACAAGCACTTCATCTTCTTGTACTTTCCTTTTTACAAAACCTGCTGGTTTTCATACATCAAAATGTTTTCCAATTATGTTGGAAAAGAACTGAAAAATACCAAGAAGTTTTGCACAATGGCTTGCTTTGAGTCAATGAGTTGCTACTGAAACAGCCCCTTTTTCACACACACACACACACACACTCCTGCCCTTTGTGTTAGAGACCAGGCACTTGTCTCTGATGGAGATGAGCTTGTTCTGACCTTATTCAGAAAGGTACTTCCCGATTTTTCTCTGGTACACTTTCTGCCCCATTAGTACACTGAAGTGGCCTGCTGAGTGCTCAGATGAACACCGGAATTATCTAAAAATGAAGAGCAGACATAGCAGAAGTACAGCAGCTGCTGTCCACATTTAAGATGACGTTAGGTTATCTTCTAACCATTACTTTTTTTTCTACATCAGCTGGATGCAGTGCATTCACATTTGCCAGCTAAGTGCAGCACCCCCTGCAGAAGTAATTATGATCACTGGAAAAATTCACCATAGCTAAAGCCACATACTTTTCAAAATATGGAAACAATACAAACTAAAATTATGTTCTTCTCTTATAGAGGTTTAAGAAGGATTTGAAAAATAACAAAAAAGTTATTTTACTTTTACTGATGCTCTATGCATATTATGAATATAAATTCCCAAAATTTGATTATTCTACAAATACTTAATTTTACAAGAGCTACTCATGGGTTTTGTCTTGTGAACACATTTCAGTTTAACTGGCTAAAATAAGTTGGATGAAACCAAATCAGAAGATAAATATTAGCTCAAATTACTGCTTCTTCATTTGACTGGACTTAAAAACATTTTGAAAAATGCAGCAGTTCCGTAACATGCATTAAACCTACAGGAAATAGGTTAACATTATCTTCTCTATTATAAACTGTGTTTCACACACCCAAAGCATGACTATTTTTAAAAGTTCAGATTTATTCAAACCCAGAGTATTTAAATGTATTTACAACCAGCTTAAAGTTTATCCAATCATAAATTCTAGCTTGTTCTTTTCAAGGAAGAAATCTGCCAAAAATGAGATAAAATCCCAGATTTTGTCATGAAAGCCTCTTATATATTAATATATGAGAAAGGATTATGAATAATACAACCCCGTCAGAAAATCTGTGAATCTGAACTATTTTTTAAGCATTCCGGCTAAAATGAATAGTTTACAACTCTTCTCTCCTCTACAAAGTTACCTGCAAAGAGAAGATGAAAATAAAGGAACATCTCTTTCCAGGATGAGAAGGAAATAAAGTGCAGCTGGTACTAGTTAATCAGTAGATGAGAATAAATTCAGTTCATAAAGTAGTGCGACTTGTTTCATATTTGTCCTTGCCACTAAAAGCAGTATCTTCCACCCATTCTAATCCAGATGCCAGCATTAGGACCTCTTTAAACTGTCACACACTCAAGGGTGCTCACTCCCAAAGGGGAGATTTCAGACTGCTTCCCTATTTGTACAGAAACAAATGTTATTTACTTCTTCAACTTCGGATGTGAGATACATGAAAAAATATGAATAAAAATGCATGGAGGCATGTTAAAAATAAACAAAAACCAACCAAACAAAAACCAACAAAAAAAAAAGTGATCAACTGTCTAGAATCTGCTAGAGTTGAATGAAGCCTCCAAACAATATAGCACCCCTGCAAAACTTGCACATTGCAAAACTCAGAAAAATTGACAGAAACTTCATATTTCATTTTAATTACCCTGCTGTTATGTCCTTTCTCTTCTTTTTTCCCAAAGATACAACAGAAATAAATGCCTTAATGCTAGGCAGTGATTATCTTGCAAGTTTGTCGATAAGTTCTAGCTGAATTTAAAATTTAACTTAAGGTCTAGCAGAAAGATCATATTTAAAATGTAAGCATTAAGCAACCTAGCAGAAGAAAAAAAATTAGACTTCTCTCTAAGGCAAAATTTCAATAAATTTGCATGATAAGGGTTGGGTTTTTTCCCCTTTTGAAGACATGTACACGATGTACAGAAAAAGCAGAGGCAAAAGACAAGCATATGCAGAAGCAGGGAAAAAGGAGAGTTTATGCTGTCCATTGTTATTATTAGGTGCATGCTGCCCTCCCCCCCCCAATATAGCTTATCCTGAAAGTAATGCTTCAGAATGTGTCTAGTTAACACTTTAATATGCAATTTTTAGACTGTGTGCTCTAAAAAAAGCAAAAAGAAAAACCTTTACAAAAGGATAGAAGTATGTAAGGTGCAGAGTTTTTCACTGACTTGGACTTTCATGGACTTGGATGTGATTTTACAAGATGTCATGTGAAAATAAAAGCCCATGCTACTCACCACAATGCCAACACAAAGAAATTAGTCCAGGGGAAAATGCATTAACAGAACTGAATTTACTAAAGGTCTAGCTAAGGCATCAATATTTTTTCCATTCCCAAAATACTTAGGAGGACATGGCAAGATCACTGGGCCAGAACAGCATCATTATTTTTATCAGATAGCAAGGCTCATGCTGAGAATACTTTCTACTTCAAAATAAATCCTCCAATAATCAGAGCTTTTAGTGGGTAAAGAAAAATAATTTCCAAAGCTGGAGGAAAAACCATCAACAGCAAGACAATAAACACAAGGGCTTCTGAGATGGCTGATGTGGTAAATGGCAATTACTGATTCCCTTTTTTCCTTTTGTTCTTAGATTTGTTTTGTTTTTTTTTTTTAATTAACAACTTTTACCACAACATGTAGTTTGGCAGGAAGTTCAAAGCAAGCAAGTAAATTCAATGATGCACTGTAAATGTGGTTCTTCTGATGTAGGAATTTGCTGCGGTCAAAAGGAAGGTCTCCTCTCAACATCTCTGCCTTGCTGCTTCCAGCCAAAAAATTCTCCTCCTTTATGCCAGCTCTGATTTGTGCCACACTCCATGACAGGACTCATCTTCCTAAGAGTTATCTACTTCTAGAAAAGAAGTTAACTAATGTTAACTAAGTTAACTAACATAAGTTAACATATTCTGTCCATTTACAGCAGGGTATAAGGAGTATCAAAACCAGCATTAACAAAGTATGTGGTAAGAGCAAAAGACAGCAAAGAAATGAGCAGAGGAGAGAGATGGAGGAGAAAAAGCAAGATACCACTCGCTTCACACCCTGCTTTCTAGTGGTAAAACTGCAGGAAGGATGGCTGTCCATAACTCAAAAAAACAGAAAAAAGGAGAGGAAAAAAAAAAACAAAAAACAAGGACAAAAAAAAAAAAAGACCATCTTGCCCATAGCCCTGCAATTTCCTCTCTTTATAGACAAAACAGTAATTTGACAGTCAGCCTAAAACGTAGGTTTTAAAGCCACACAATTATGAAGATCATTCCTATGAGATTAGCTGATGGGCAGCAGATCCCTGCTCCAGACTCAAAGCTCCATGGTGCTTTATTAAAGGTCATGGCAGTCTTACCCGTACTTTTATAGGAAACAAAACAACAAGTGCCTACAGAAATTATAAAGGAAAAGATTGCTGTTATTCATCTGCACTTTCCTTCTCTTCTCAGATTGCTCTTAAGTCACCTCAGTATTTGTACCACTTCAGAAACTAGAAACTGCATAAAGAGTGCACAGCATTTCAAAGCATCAACTACAAAATGGGTTAAAGCATAGGTCTGACATTCCAGAAAACCGTCATTTCATTGGGTCTTGTCTATTTTTGGTCCATTTTTCTTCAGCAGTCAAATCTATGACATTACTTGGTTTACACAGAAGAAGCAACATATTTGCTGCTTTTAAAAAAAGCCTAACAGTCACAAACTTGCTACTGCAGGAGCTACAAGTCCACAGATTATATTCACTTATTTATTTGCCCTTAAGGGAATTCTCTTCCAGAAATGTATCCAGTCACTTAACAACTGTTCCTTCTCAACAACACTCAAGATTTTAGAGACTTTGCCTGTCCCCTGCTCTCACAAGACAAAAGAATCCTTGTCCACGGGAACGACTGAAGTTTTCACACAGACACTGCTCCACATTCCTGAGTGTTGTTGGTTCTGTAATGAAGGAATTAGAAGCACCTATAATACTGAAAGTAAGAGTTACAGCAACAATGGCACTGTGCTTTGTGCTCCACTCCATTGCTATTAAGTTCTGAGATTCCCTCTGCTTTTTAGCAATTGCTTACATTGAACTGGCACTTTCATGAAGTGTCATTATAAACTCCACAACTGTTTTCCTAAACAATAATTAACTTGTGTGTGTGTAAAGAAAGGACCATTTTCCCAAACAAATAGCTCCACATCAATTAGAATGTGTTATTGGAAGATTGTAATATCCAGGGTAAAGCCCTCATGATCACTCCTTGCCTTCAGTATCCCAAGTAACACTCATCAGCAAAGCTTCTCCCCAATTATTTATGGCAAGTGATTTCCAAACAAAACTTCTGAGCAGCACAGATTCCTGGGAGATACCACTAATGACCTCTCACTATTATTGCACATCTCTAACTTCTCCATCCAGAGAAGGACCATCTTTAAATTCAGCTTTAATGTCTGGCAGGAAGCTTAACAGGATGTCTCCTGAAAATATAGTTAAGATTACATAAACTGCATTGTCTTTAGCCTGTATATTAACTCCATTGATGCATTTTAATACACTTATGAAGTGCTGAATATGTTTTCCAAGACTGTTCTCTCCATCTCAGTACCTACCATGGGTCCACTATCTCTGCTTTTGGTTCACCTTACCAATTAGTAGTTTCCACTTCTCCAAGAAAGTCCTTATAAAATCTGATCTCACCACTGCCCCCTTCCAGTCTTTCATAACTGGGACAATTTAAAGTACAGGGTTATACTTTCAGGTTGGTTAGAAATGTGCTCCTTCCGATGTGCAAAGATACCTCACCTTGACAACTGTCTGCACTTCATGAACACCTAAGTTTGAGACAGATCCCTCAATCACTGTCTTCACTGCTAATCCTTTAAATTCTTTCATAATGTCTACATTCACTTAGCTCCTATTTCTTTATTCATCCATCACAGAAGACTTAATTTTTCAAAGAATATATCCTCACTCCCAAGGTCTTCCTTTATTCTACTATTTCAGCATGTCACATTTTTTTAATTGATGGGTTTAGAGTACCTACTCACCCTCAGTCACTGAGAGCCCAGCAAAGCTTCAGAAACTGTTCCCAGGCAGCTTGCGACACTTCACCATCTTGGCTCTCTTTTAGCTTTCAGAGGCCATCTCCTCCCACCACCACCCCTCATATTTTCTTTTTTAACTGAAGTGGTACTTCAAACAGGAGGTTTTTTAACCCTGCATAGATTTAGCATACGCCAGGAGCAAAGAACAAGCCATGTTTGTCACAGTCCTCGGTAGTATCGGTTTGCATCTAGCTTTCACCCTGCTGTAGGCCAGGTCCCAAGTTGATCCCCCCTCTGTGCATGCCCTATCTGTTTCACTAAGTAACTACTCACTAGCATGAAGTTTTGTCGTGGCATTCCTCCCCGCCCAAAAGCACGCACCTAAATTAAATGAGTCTAACAAGCCGTTCATTGCTGTATTCTCTGCTTTGCAGCCTCACTGATCCAACACAGCACAGGCAAACAAGTCAGGCAGATGTAAATGCAGTCCTAATGATATTGTTCCCCCACCCTTACACTCTACCCACAGACCTTTCCGTGTTGCAATAGCTGGTCTTTTTTAAACGTCTTTTGCTATCTGACACTCATCTGGCAGAGTCACACAAGCTTCCAGTTGGGCTTTTATACAATGGAACTAACATAACAGTGAATGGCACTGTTAGCACATTTAATTGCGAGGGGTTGTTTTTTTCAGCCCTGCTTTAATAGGATTGATGTTCACCCAAAAAGAAACTAGAGATTTTGAAAGCCAAGCTGTTCAAGTACAAAAAGTTAGATAAGATTCAAATTACAGTCAGGGACAAGTTTGCTGCCTTGCTGTCTTCAAGTCCCCCCAGGTAAAGCTTGCTCCAGCTGCTTTGATTAAGCTCCATACCTTGCACAGTAGTTCTGTGAGAAAACACATTTGATGAAACCTGACTTTCTAAGCCTTCATTGTGGGATTATCCAGTTATCTGAATGCAAATCGTAATTGGAAGTACATCTGAAGTTAAGGCTCCCCACTCACAGGGTAAGGTTATGCCTCTCACAGAAAATGTATCTTGGCCAGAAATACAAAGTGGAATCAAGAGTTTTCTCCAATTCAGATCCTTTTGTATTTCAAGTTCTCAGCTGCACTTATTTTTCACACAGACAGTAATGAATTGAGTCTTCATTTTTAGAGCAACTCTCAAGTGTCCTTTATTCAAATGTCAACATCTTGTATGCAAGGTGTTACAAGCCCACAGCAGAGCTTTCCCAGAAAAACAGGCAGATTGTTTCAGTGACCTTTAGTTGTGTTCTTGTCTGTTCACAAAACGTGCCTTTTTTCAAGGACAATTTTAATTTTTGATGTTTAGGCTAGCATCTGTAGTTGAGAAAATCATTATGCTCTCTCGAACATTTTGTCCTTTAAAAAGTATCTGCAGCTTTAATCATGGCTTATACAGTTCTTTTCCTGCAAATTCTAAACTGACTGCACAATATGCTTTGCCATACTACCACTTAACACTCAAGGTTGTTAAGAAGCTGTTGAATAGAAACTGTTTTCTGAACAGCACTATCTTTTTGCTTGAGTATCACACAATTTTACAGGCACTTTTTGGCATCCAAATATTCCTATGATTAAGTCAGTCTTTCACTAGGATATGCAAAAGAAAAACATGAAATAGGGCAACATCAGTAGAATCCTCCATTAAAAAAAAAAGCAGAATATTAAATGGTCTATCCAGCACCTTTCCTACATAAGCTACTAAGAACTTCATATGCTTCTGTAAAAAATTCAATATATTTATTCATAAAATCACAGAATGGTTTGGGTTGGAAGGGACTTTAAAGATCATCTAGTCATCTCCAAGTTCAAGCAGCTATCTCTCAAATAGGAAGCCTCAACACACAGAAGTCAGCAATTCATTCACAAGTAGCCTAACAAAAAATTGTAACTATGAATAAAGCTAGGGCTGTAATCCCAAATGTGCTATTATGGGGCTTGACAAGGTCTCAGAAACCATTTGTTGAGCCTTGGAGGAGACAAGAGAGAACAGCAGGCTAGCCAGCCAGAACACAAAACCCTCCTGAATGGTTATCAGCCTGCACGTAGCAGTAACATGCAGCATTACTTGCCAAGCTCACAAAGAAAAGATGGGGGACGGTGGGGGGAGAGGAGCATGAAAGGTACAGCACTGAAACTTTATTCCCATCCACTCACAAAACACAGGCTTCTCTACTCTAAACTCAAGGCTGCTTTACAGTAGAAGGCTACCAGAAAGAAAAGCAAGCCTTTTATCAGCAGCACTGTTCTCTGACAACGTGCACCTCCTGTACAATCAGCACCCTCAAAAACTAACCCCTATTCTCTAATGGGAAGTCACGTACATGTGACAGCCACTGCATGCCCCCACTATTTACAGATATTACTGTAATTTGTAAATCCAGAATGGATGGAAACCTTGGTGTTTTTCTTTGTTGTTTTGCAGCACTACTTTCATAGCCTCTTCTCTGTACTTGTCATAAGCTTCAGATAGGAATGAAACACCGACTCACCTTTGCTGCGGGGTATGAAAATAAATCAACACATCTGTGACAAGATAACAAAAGATCACACCAAATAAGGTCCAAAGGACACAGCAGGACTCTCTCAACCACATGACCTTAAAAACCTATAAAGCCTGGAGTCATGTAACTGGGTGAGAAGGGAAGGAAGAAGATGGAAGGCAGTTAAAAGAGTGGTTGACCAGAAAAATGTAAGAGCACAAGACTTTATGCAATCTGGCATGCCTACCTCATTATGTAGATACAGTTTAATTAGGAACTTTGTAAGTACTATGGTGAAGGATCCAAAAGAGACTCGGGGCATATATTTTAAGAAGATAATACCACATATTACAAACATAAATAAAGTTTGTGGCATTTAGAAATTCCACACCACTGTTGACAGGAGTCAGAAGCCAAAGGCTTGCATGCCAGCTCTGCGGTTCTCACCACCTGCCTACAATCTCCACCAACTGCTTCGGGTCAAAACAGTTGAAATCAACACACAAACATTCAGCAAAAAAACAACAACAACAAAATCACCACTGAGAAAAAACAAGAGCTGTCTGGAAATTTATATACTCTATGTAACGTGGGAAATTAATTTGTAGAAAATTCTCAAAGCCAAGAAACACTTATAATGTATTATAATTAGAAAATAGTTAGCTTCTAATTGTAATAGCATAAATTATAACATCTGTATTGTCTCACCCTGCACATGAGACTAAAAATAGAACAAAAATTTTTAAAATGCCTCTCAGTTACCCCACCTCTAAGTCAAAAGAAGACTTAATCCAACATGTACCTCTCAGTAAATATCAGTTTCATATAGACCTTGACGAAGTAAGTGATTACTTATCCAATGTAACTCAATCAATACACACTCACAAACACAGACAAACTGGAACTAATCTCCTAACCACCTTATGAACCACTAGAAAGTGGTTTAGTGTTAAAAAAAAAAACAAAACAAACAAAAAAAAAAAACAGCATAAAAACTCAGAATTCCTGAAGCAAGCAAAAGCAGGCTCTTCTGCACCCACTACAGAGCTTGGCCTGACCTCTAAGCGAGCATCTTAACTTCTACAGTTACAACAGTCAGAACATGTAACAGTGGTCAGAAGTGACTGCTTTTGACAACATTATAGAACAGACATTATGCTGTTATCTTTTCCATTCAACGACAGGTTACGCAGTTTATCTACACTGCATTAAAATATTTTATGTTTTCCGAAAACATTCCAGGTCATCCATCTTCAAATGCTGTGAAACAAGAATAGAAAAAGAATCTTGCACATTACACAATCCATTCATTATTTTATCTAACTTAAACGGTTCTGCCTTCTCTGTTTTCCAAGACAAATATTCCCCATCCCTTCAGTTTCTCTTTATACAAGAGTTTGAGAGAGAATCCAAAGTCTTACAATATCCTTTTAATTGGTAGGTAGAAACTATGATATGTCATATTAGAGATTATGCAACCCAAAAACTGACTGGACATCTACTAGATTTCCACCATTCTGCTTCTTTTACAACTCATACAGATCCTCAAGGGGAGAAAAAAAGGAGATTAGATTTGACTGCTTGAAGCATGCAAGTTGAATTTTCATAATGCCAATTACAATGTGTCAGTAGGTTCAAATTAAATAATCTGTTCCCCTACCTACAGCAATACTTCCAACACAGAACTCTAAATGCTGAAATTACACACAAGAAAAAAAAAAAGTCCAATCCCACTTGTGTTTGGGACCAACATCACTTCTCAGAGTTCCTGACAACAACTAGGACAGCACCAGTTCGCTTAGTGCTGGCTTCCCACCTTCAGTCTCACCACTCAAGTCTCTTTCAAGAGATTACGAAAGCTTTCAATAAAGCACCAGGGGACATTTTTACAGTTCAAGACCCTCAATTATAATTTTTTTCTGTTGTAATTAAAAAGTTAGATACTGTCTAACACGGACATTCAATAGTTTATTATTCTCATCCAAATCACATGCAATAAACAGGAAAAATTATTATTTAGAAACACTCCGAATTGCCACTGAAACAGTCAGCCTTCCTCCACAGAATAGGCTTTTCTCTCAGATTTCTGACTATAGCTGTACCATAAAAAGGGAGAGGAGAGCCAAGAAAGCAGTGGAAGACCAATCCCAGTAAGCCTGGGAATGCGGCTTTGACATGACCACGTGCCCAGCACATGGTGCCAGCCCCAGGACAGGCTGTACCTCCTGTGCTGCACAAGCTGGGCAGCCAGGCTTGCATGAGAGACCCCAGTGTCCTGCCACCTCAGTCTGCCAGTGACTGGCACTCAGCTCCTAGGGAGCTGCAAAGAAAAAAGTACAAGCAGTAGATCTGCATGCCAGTTCACCAAACAAAACCTGCTGGCATATTTTCCAAGTCCAGCATAAGTGAAATAGCAGCAGGGTCGAGCAGCATTCCTGAGGGAGCACCCAAATGGCACATAAGGCAACTTTTATGCAGGAAAAAACTGACATTTTCTGGACCAAAAAAAAAAAAAAAAAAGGTAAAGTATCCTACAAACACTAGAGATGAGCAACAGTTCCTTTATCTGAAGACTGATGCCTAACATGCCATGCCTGTGTTCCCTTCCCAGTGTATGCCATTAGAGTCAAATGCCTTCTTGTACACCTTTCTGCTATAAAAATAAACCCCATTAGAGTCAAATGCTTCTTTGTACACCTTTCTACTATAAGAATAAACCTCATCAACTCAGATTTTGCTCTAAGCAGGTTTTAGAGCCCACTGCAGGTACTGCACTGATGAAAAAGACACCACCATTCAATAAAAGACAGGAAGATTCAACCACCTAGACAGACCACAAACTTAAAATAGAAGAGATTAAAATAAAAACTCCAGAATACCATTTTGCTGCAGGCAGTACATCTGATATAGCTCAGTATGATGCCTGACATTGTCACTCAGCTGATTTGGTGCTCAGTTGGGTCAGGTTTGGCAGTTGATATGTGAGAAATGTCCATGGAGCTGTGCCTGTGATCCTCTGAGATGGACCAGTCGAGACCCCAAGCCTCACCTTGTGGCAAAGTGCACTGCAGGGCTAGACGGGCTTTTTTCTTGGAGCAAGGCATGAAAGAAACCCTGGTTACACTCCCATCTGGTCACCAGCACACATACTACAAGACACCTTCATTAGAAGGATTCTCACTCCATCAAGATACCTGAAACACTGTTCTCCAAAATATTCCTGTGTAGTTCTAATGATGCAATTATCTTCCTAGAACTAGGATACACAGCTGCTATCTAGTTTTCAATTGCCTTACTGCACCTCAGAGGCAGCTGTAAAACCTGTAAAGCAGTAAAATAAAAAAAAAAGGAGGTGAAGACTGCAGTTGTACTGCACCTAGTATTCTTTAACTGGGTTTTATCACCAAGGGCCTTAGAAGATACATTTGCACAAACTGAATTACTAAAATTTAGTTATTTTTTATGATCCTTCTATCTCTTAGTCATTCATAGTAGAAAATGTCTTTAAGAAAAAGCTGAACCAATATTGTTAACAAAATATCTGCAGTCCTGTGTGCCACTCTTCAAAGTACTCTAAAAATTACCATGCATATCTTAGAAGATTTGTGCTATTTAAACTAAGAATTAGAATAATGTAGCAAAGTTTAAAGAATGCTGGTAAGCTCAAGGGAAATATAAAAAAAGAAAGTTTGAGCTGTATAGACCCTAGAAACAACTAAAAAACTATTGATCCATCACTACTTACCATTTAGGGAATACTAAAACAATGCAAGAGTATTTTTTGAATATATGCACGTACTAATAAACAAATACTGAACTCTGTTGCAGGTACTCCCCACCACAGGACATAACATCCATTCATCTATTACTACAGCTTCAGGAACATTAAATGTTATTACTAAATATTATTTGCTTCTTTGATTTAACTGATTCCCTCTGGATAAAAGGATGTAAACAAAACCTTCAACTTCAATCCTAATTCCACCCTTGTAATTTAAGATCACATATGTACAAATGTATTACAAGCTACAAAAGCATCTTTGGAGGCTTCTATCCTACATATTTTAGTGACTGTTCAAGGGCAATTACACAGGATATCCAAAACAAAAAGTTATCAGAAATCAGAAAGGCAAATGGGAAGTATTATGGAAAGGGATTGGAAACAAGGCACTAAATGAACAACGAAGAAAAAAGGAGACAATATACATTGCTAATATTTTTTTTTCCCCAAACTTTAATCAAACACCGTTCCCCACTCATCAACAACAGTGAAGATTTAAAAACATATACACGCACCACGTTTGAGCAACTATCCATTTTTAAAGCAAACAATTCCATTTTTTCCTGTAATTTCTCAAAACAGCAGTATTTTCAAACACCCTCTCCCAAACAACATCAAGCAGACAGATAATTTCACCAGAAATATTTCAGCAGTATGAGATGCTGAATTCCCTACACGTTGCTGCAGCCCAACATGCTGAAGAGCTGCAAAGCTGCCTGACATAAACATTAGAAATGTAGCTGTATCTTTCAGTACCTCGACTTATTTTTCCTATTACAGATCTCTGTATGGGCACAGAAACCAGGGCTGGCTGTATCAGCAGCATTGGTGCCTGCATATAAGGAGACTTGAGGCAACAGCTTATCACACTTACAACAGTTTTTTTTTTCCTCTGGCCCTCCCAGAATAGAAAGAATTTGGGCAAGATTTTTTTTCCCATTGAACAGCTGGAAAGATCCAAATATAAAAGTTGTGCAAAAAAGCAGTTACCTGACTCCTACCATCAAAGAAAATTCAGGCTGAAGTAACTGTGCTGCAATTAATATCAGCACGTTTAAGACAGAGACAAGACAAGGTGCAACCATTTTCATTACAGCTGTTCTCTAGCCAGAGAATTTAGCCAGAGCATTTCTTTCTAGCATCAAAAGCTTATGTAAACACAACCAGATCGTATTTTGGCCATGACTGACCACTGCCTGCTTCAGAAGTTTATTTATCCAATGTAAAAATAATAGCCAGAATTTTAAAATGCACCTTATTTGAATGACAGCATGGAGAGCACCACTGCGGTGAGACTTTAAGTGAAAGACAAGATGCAATTCAAAATTTAGAACCTGCTACAGAACAACCCGTGCCTCTCCCGTTTCTCCTGCTCCCTACTTCCTATTGTTCCGCTGTTCAGCAAGTGATGCCATGTCACGGAAGAGGGAAACCTAAATGACAGTTTCATTAGGTCTTTCTTCAAAATGTTTATGCCAAGAAATTAATTTACTCAGGTCTATAACAAGAACTGGTCATACACAAAAGGTGGTTTAAAGCATTCTAAAGCCCCAAAAGCACGAGCAGACTTTGGCTTCTGAAGCAGCCAGCAAGACGACCCAAAATGGTGACTACAAGTAATAAATCATATTTTAAAAAAAAGGCATTGTTAAAAACAACAACAACAAAAAAACCGTTCTGTGAAGCCGGTGATCAGGCTGAACAGTGTAAGCGGCCACTGATTTACTCATAACGAGAATCCATTAAGGGAGCGGTTTTCCTCGGGCACAAAATTTGTTTCTCCAAGCCCACCCGCTACCGAAACACGACTCCGGCTCAGCGCTGAGGGGCTGCCGACGCTCGCAGCGACCCAGGGGGAACCAGGCGCCGGCCGGCCGGGGATCAGGCAGGGCCGGAGAAAGAACGGCACTACCGCGGGGAGCGGGGGGAGGCACACGAGCCCGTGGGGCAGGAGGCGGCCGGGGGACGGAGGGCGCGGGGGGCCGGGGTCCCGCGGGGCGCCGCTCGCTCGCTCACTCACCCGTCCTTGCGCTTGGCTTTGTAGACGTGCCCGTAGGTGCCCCTGCCCACCTTGCAGCCCTCGTACTCGAAGAGGTCCTCCACCCGCTCGCGCTCCCCGGTCAGCTTCACCTTGAAGTCATAGTCCATCTTGGGCGCCCGCCGCGATCCGCCGCCGCCGCCGCCCCCGGCAGCCGCGCCCCGCCCCGCCGCACACACCGGGCGGCGGCAGCAGCAGCAGCAGGAGGAGGAGAAGGAGGAGGCCCCCGCGCCGCCCCGCGGAACATCCAGCGGCGGGGCTGCTCCCTTCGCTCCGAGCCCCAACCCCGGCGCTCCCTCCCTCCCTCCGTCCCTCCCTTCGCCCCGCGCCAGGAGCGGCACCGCCGCCGGTCCCCGGGCGGGCTCTCGGGGCCGCGCCCGCGCGCGCTGCCGCAAACGGACGTCGCAAACCGCGGGCACCTCCCCGGCCGCGGGCAGCGCACCACGTGGAAGGGGCCGTCCCGGCGTGCCTTGCGGGCGCAGCCGCACGCCGGGAGGTGTAGTACAGGCGAAGGGAGGCCGGGCCGCGCTGCCTGCCGGGAGCTGTAGTTCGTGGGCAGGGCACGAGGGGCTCGGGGCTCGCCATCCGCAGCTACCGCCGCCCGCGCTCGGTCCCTTCCCGGGTCCCTGGCTACGGTGAATACTGAATATTCCGGTCCCCGGCTCGATCCAGGCTGGCGATGGCAGGCGTGGTTGGTCCTGCTGCTCTGAGCATCTCTTAGCATCGCTATAGTTAAGACAATTCCATGACTGTGAACATGGACAAAATCAGAGAATCACAGAATATTTTGAGTTGGAAGGGATCCATTAAGTTCATCGAATCCAGCTCCTGGCCCTGCACAAGACCATCCTCAAGAGCCATGCCATGGACCTGAGAGTGTTGTCCAAGCACTTCCTGAGCTCTGTCAGGCTGGTGCTGTGACCACTTCCCTGGGCAGCCTGAGCCAGTGCCCAACCACCCCCTGGGTGAAGAACCTTTTTCTGATATCGAACCTAAACCTCCCCTGACACAGCCTCAGGTCATTCCCTCGAGTCCTGTCACTGGCACCACAGAGCAGAGATCAGTGCCTGCTCCCTTTCTTCCTCCCTGAGGAAGTTGCTGGCTGCAAAGAGCTGTCCCCTCAGTCTCCTCTGCTCCGGGCTGAACAGACCAAGTGACCTCAGCTGCTCCTTCCCCATCTTGGTTGCATTGCTTTAGACACTTTCCAATAGTTTAATGACTTTCTTATATTGTGGTGTCCCAGGCTGCTCACAGCACTCAAGACACAGATGGATGTCACAGTGCTGGCAAACCTCTGTGTGGCTGCTGAGATCAGGTGGGAAGTAATACAAAAACTGTTGTGTTTAGCAGAGCCCTTGTATGTGACCAGTAGTAACTGGGCATTTCCCAATTCCTCTCCTTGGCTGACAGAGCCAGAGTCACCCACCCAACACAAAGTCAGTCAGGTAATTTTGTAGAACAGGCAGCTTGGAACTAAACTAAGGCCACAGCAATCTTTCTACTTACAGCCCAGCTTTTGGCATTTTTAATAGTCATACACAAATGCTTAGTTTCATGTCAAGAATGCAGCACATTGAGTAAATAAGTAGGCACTCAAATCCCCTAACTTAGAGATATCACAGAACATGAGGGCTCCTGAAAGAAGCTACAACATTCTGGAATTGTCTAAAATAATTTCAATTTTCAATTACAAATCTCAATTTTCATTCACACATTAGCACTGATCCCTGAAAATTTGGATATTTCCTGTTCCCCAAGCTGGCATCACTCAATCAGACTCATGTCAGATGCCCACAGTTGGACTTTCAGTATGTTGCTATGTAGTTGTTAGGGATATTATGTATGTTGAATAAAGCACTTAAACATATGTTACAAAAAATAAGTGCAATTGAGAGAAGCAGCAAAATTACACTTTATTTGCCCAGCAACTCAACTAAATTTTACAAGAACATTTTCCAGCACCTCACTACACCAACCAAACAGAAACAGGTCAGGGCAGCCCAGCGGAGATCAAACAATCTGGAGGATGCCATCCACCTCACAAAGTTCATCCATCTCAGCCCCATCTCTGCTTTCAGTCGGGGACTGCTTGGCTTTGGGGACTTTCAGGGACAATAAGGGACCAAGCTTGCATGGCCAAACCCACCATGTACAGTACCTCTGGCCTGCTCACTACCCTCAGTCCTATCAGAAGGGGAGATAGCAATACCCACACTTCTGTAACTTTGTACTCTTTGTGTTATTAATCACTTTTTTTGTGGAGGCAATGAACATCCAAACTCCTCCACATGGATCCAATTACGGCATGATAATTAATGGTTGGGATTAGTCCATTCCGAGCTGAAACATTGCAGGGTGTGGAAGACAAGCAATCTCTGCTTAGAAAAGAAAGAGATCATGAAGGAAAGCAAGAACAGACAATCCAGGTAATTTGCTGATGACCTGTGCTGTGTTTCACATTTGCATAAAGCATTTGGAAAGAATGCCATACTTTGACAAACTCTGAGAAGCCAAAACCACAACCAAGATATCTTCTTTTCCAGATTGTTGGTCCTGTTGTAAGCATATTTACAAGTTTGCTTGAATGTTTCTTTCCTTAGTTTTACATACCATTTGAATTGAATTCCAGAACGAATGTAGCTGTAAATCTGCTGCACCTTCACTCTGTTTCCACCTCAGGTACTTGTACTGAAACCAATGTTTGATTTTGCCAATTGAGACGCATGGTCTCCAGCTCAAGAGAGATTTAAAACAGAAAGCACACTTTGGCTCTTTTTATAATGAGAAATAAATATTGGTATTTCAAGGTCAACTTTTAAGTCTGTTTCATGGAAAGTTGTGTACTTTTTGTGCTTCATTTTAAAAATCTGTCACAGTGTAATACAATTTCAAGGAACAGTTTAATTTGTGGTCCGCTCTTCAAACGACAGACACAATCAGATCTGGTATTCTTGACTCTCAGGTCTCCATCCCCAGTGGCCCTTTCAATTGAGAGGATTTCTTATCTCTTACTGCCTGTTTTTCATTCCCTTGTCTCGTGCTCTCTCAGGACTCAGTTTAAAAATATATGCTTAACACATCCTGCTGAAGTTGGATTTTTTGGAGCTTTCCTCTTTCTCTTTTTTCCTCTAACAACATTCATGGTTTGCTTATCATATCCTTCTGTTCTGAGTTTGTGTAATTTCTAATATGTCCAGAACACACAAACTTCTGACATTTTTTTGTCTGGCATCACCTCACCTGTGAAGGATGTCTGAGTTCTCCACAGGAAAGCCACTGTTACCTTGTTAGCACTGGTAACGTGCAATGGGTTGGAGACAGTTATCAAAGCAAGCTGTGACCAAAAAGGACAGTAGTCAAGGAAGGCTGACACAATTAAACATTTCTGAATATATTTCAGAGAATTGTTTTTCAGGTGAAAGCCTGGATTGTCTGAGAACAGGCTGGATTGCGACAATAAGTAAATGCTGTCACTTGGGGTATGGGAGTGTGGAAGAAGTTTTACAGTGATTTCTGTGAGCCAGAGAGAAGTTTGATAAGAGGATCCATGTTTACCCCTGAAAGAATTTCCTGCCAAGGTCATTGGCATAGAAACCAAGAAAGAGAGAAGGATAAATAAGAGAAATCTGCAACTGTCTATTCCAATAAGCACTTTGTTTGTCTTTCCTGACCAATGACTAAAGTGTAAACTTATGAGTTTTGTAAGAATGTATAAAAAACATGCATAGTGTAATAAAAACTGGTTTGAAGCCTTCTGATAATGGAGTGTTGCTTTGTATTGTGACCATCTCAACTACAACATGGGAGCATCAATACCGAAAGCAAAGCTGGTTTTGGGAGGCATATGTGTTTGCGTGCTTGTGGCCACGGTGTTAGTGCTAGAGTCAAAGTTTGTGAAGCAAAGCTACAGCTGGGAAATGTACAACAAGCTACTAGCTCTTTGTTTTGCAGTCTTCAAAAACTGAATAAAAATATAGAAAAGTAAACTTTCATATTTTTGCTTTCTTATCTTTGTATTTTATAAGTAGATAACCTACAACACTCTCCCCATGCCATTAGAGTGTCTGCTCATTCCACTTATTAATTTGCCTAATTTGAACATACTTTTGCTTTTCAGAAAGCTTTTAATGAAACTGTAGCTACCTGCTAAAATTTTCCCATATCCCCATAGAAACATTCTTTACTGGTGACTGAGGTGTTCCCAGCTTGGTACTGACTGAAAAAGTGCAGTCCTGGTAAGTGCTATACATCTTCCATTTTTTGATTAGTCCAGAGAAAGGTGAAGGCAAGACAATAATGTGGAGCACTTTTTCCTTTTCTGTACGTAAAGAAAAACTAACTGTCATAGTTGCACAGTCTGAGTATTTTTCAGAAACCTTGCAATTTTTATGTGCAGATGAGTGAGCTGAATAGTGGCAGCACTTAAAAAAGCAGTTTACTTAGTACAGATAAGTAAAGTGCTGATTCTACAAACAGTCTCCTATGTAAAGCAATGTGTTGGGGTTTTTTTCCGCTCAACTATATTTTACTATAAAATTGATCTAAAAAAGCATCCTAGAATCTGGCTGGAGTGCAAGCTACTAACCAACATACATCAGTCCTGTGGATCCAGGTGCTGTGTAGGAGACTTGTGCTTGCATTCAGTGAAACATCTGTTTGCCAGACTTGTGACCACCTACAGTAACAATTATCCTATGTTATGCTCCTGACAGAGATTCAGTTGTCACCATCCCTGGAGGTATTTAAAAGACATGCAGATGTGGCATTTGGGGACATGGTTTGGTGGGGGACTTGGTAGTGCTGGGTTAATGGTTTGGACAGATTTTAAAAGTCTTTTCCAAACTAAATGATTCTCTCGTTCTGCTTCTACAAACCTTGAAAATTCAGACCATGAACTCACGGTTACTTTTGTTACTGAGAACAGCCCTGCCTGAGGGGAAATAAACCCTGAAATTAAATACTACTTTATATTTTTTCATATAATCATAGAAATATTAAGGTTGGAAGGGACCTCTGGATGATATCTAGGACAATATCCTGCTCAGAGCAGGGCTACTCTTAAATTGGAGTTGCTTGAGTGTTTTTCCACTCAAGTCTCTATGGAGAGAGCTTCCATAGCCTCTCTGGACCTGACTATCCTCCAGGTGAAATTTTCTGTCCTTCTCTCGATACAAATCCTGCCTCTGTCTTTTCAGCAAGTTCCTTGTCAGCATTGGCAGGCTGCCCATTATTCCAGCTTGAAGAAGTCCTAGGGCCCACAGCCTCTCTCACATGGCGAGAGCTCCAGCACCATGAACATCTTAGTGCACTCCGCAGAACTCACTCCGATTCATCAAGAATTTTCCGTATCAGGACTGTTCTACTGGAGACCCCCAAACTGGGCATTGTATTCCATGTGCAGGCAAACAAGAGCCATGTAAAGGGAAGTAATAATTTCCCAGTCACATCCTGATAATCAATTTTCTGTGTTCGCAGGATCACAGAATGGGTCAGGTTGGAAGGAACCACAGTGGTCATCTGGTCCAACCACCCGGCTCAAGCAGGGTCCCCTAGAGCACTTTAACCAGGGTTGTGTCCAGACAGCTTTTTGAATATCTCCAGTGAAGGAGACAACCTCTCTCAGCACCTCTCTCACCACAACCTGTCCCAGTGCTCAGTCATCTGCACAGTAAAAAAGTTCTTCCTCATGTTCAGGTAGAACATCCTGTGCATCAGTTTTGAAGGGCCCATTGCCCTTTGTCGTATTGCTCAGCACCACCAAAAAGAGCCTGGCCCCATTCTTTTGACACACTATGTACATTGAATGTTGGAACCCTGGATGCTGAGAATAGAACTACTTTCTAAAGAACCTAAAAGATGGAACAATCAAATTAAATCCAGGTTCTCAAATTCTTTATTACAAAACTTAGTAATTTCCTGAGGTTTGCTGCCCTCCACAGGCTATTTTTATTATAGTTGCAAAGAGAGTCTTTCACTGTGGACAGCACTGCTACAGTGCAATAATATTCTAAGATCTACTCTTGTCATTTTGTATTAACACCACAACATAAAATGAACACGTACTTTACTTAGTTATAGTGCACTGTTGTGAAACATCACTATGAACAGGACATGGACACCAAATTTTGTGTTGGAGAACAGGTCAGTGGAAAATAAACTAATTCAGTGTAAGGTTTCGGTATGGAAATACGTGTGTATTCACCCATCTAAATCTTAACTTCCTTCTGGATGAACAGTCTGTATGTGGGCTTGATATCAAAGAAGATGTTGTGTTTCACTGTGTGGAACAATGATTAGTAAAAGTAGACTGTGAGAGGAAAAGATTTAAAAAAACATAACTATATCTATATATCTATGTATGTGTGTGTATATATATATACACACACACCCTTTTTCTGATCCAAGATGGTGAAAATGAGAGGTGTTTCAAAAGCTTTTATTCCATCTTCAGTCTCATGAGAAGGGTGAGACAACACAGATGTTATAATTCATGCCATCACAATCAGAAGCCAACTATTTCCTCATTACAATGCACTACAAGTGTTTCTTGGCCCATCAGCTTTTTGCCATGCCATGCTGTAGATGCCTTAAAACCAATCATCTAAAACTACCCCTTGTGGTCCCATTACAATCTTTCATAGTTCTATTTCTCCAAAGTATCTAGTCTTATTTGCAGGACTAGATGGCCATCTTTTGAAACTTTTTTCTAGCTCCATTTCTCTCTCAACAATATCTATCCTATTCCACGGCATTTCCAAGTCAGCATTTCTTGTCTCAAAGTTTGCATATGGGTGCATATGCAGGCCCTGAGAACCCTCTACAAATCCATTTCCCACATATTCTGACTTTTATTATGAAAGAAAAATTGATCTTCAGGAAGGACATATTTTAATTGCTTCAGGCAAGGTGAATCATAATAGAATACTAATTATTTATACTGCAGCAAGGCACATGGAAAACAAAGAGATGACCATTTTCTGAATGCAGTGAGCAAAGAGTAGTTCTGGATCTGGCCTCGGTGTTAAGAATTTGTCCCAGCTGTCAGTTTGTCCCATGGAAACCACCCAATGGCAGAACAGGAATGTAAACTACCACCAAACCTAAATATAACACTTGTGCAAACTCTTTTCCTTAAGCAGAATAAAGAAATCCTGGGTGTATTGTGAAACTATCTTCCCCGACAGGGCCCTGAGCCCTTCTTAGCACCTCATTCATTACCGAGAGCGCTGCTTTGTATCAAGACTGCATGTACAGAAAACACCCAAACTCTTGTTTATTCTAATTTGGACACAAGAGCAGTTTGGACGGGAGAGGGATGAGGTAGAGGTTTCACACAGAGGCACCCTCCTGGCCAAATCCCCTCATTTTGCCGATTCATAGAGTTTGTGCAAGATGCGCGGAGACAAACCCTCAGGAGCAGCCCGGGACCGCGCTGTGCGTGCCCTCAGTGTGTCCGCACCTAAAACCGGCCAAATTTTGTGAGAGGTTCGCGTGGGAGAACTTTCACCCAAGGCTCTGCCAATGGAAATCACTAAAATCGCGGCTTGAGGTGACGGCACCCAGCAATCATTTTTTGAACGTTTTAGAAAAAATTCAGTGGGAGATTCCTGTAGATGGAAACGTAAACAAGAAAGGGAGACAAAGTCACGGAAGAAAGAAAAGCGTCTCATTTAAAACCGCAGGCAGCCAGGCAAGGAGAGAGCAGAGGGAAAAGCAACCCCACAATCAATCTCATTCCTTATGTAAGGCAGCACAAAGTGCCAAACGCGCGTGCGCGACAGGGGGCGGGGTTCGCGGCGGGGGCCGCCCCCTCTCTCGCGCACGGAACCTGCGCCGGCGGCGCCGGTAGCCACCCGGACCGCAATCGGTGCCGGAGCCGGCACCCGGACGGCAATTGGCGCTGCAGCGGCCCCGCTCGCACACGCAGGGTCGGTGTCGCGGCGGGGGCGGCTCCGCGGCCGCCGGGAGGGACGGGGCGCGCAGCGGGGCCGAGCCGGCCGCTCCGCGCCACCGCCGGCAGCAGGCAGGGACGGGCTGTCGGGTTTTGCCGGCCGCGCTCTCGGCAGGCTTCCCCCCACCGGGGCAAGCGGCGGCATGGGCGCCTCCCCAGTTTGCCGCAGCGGGTGACGCGGCCCGCCCCGGGCAGGGCAGCCGTGGGCTCGGGCAGCGGCGGGGAGCGTGGGTCCGGGCGGGGCGGTGGGTGTCGGGGTCGGGCCGGGCAGCCCGGGCGGAGCGGGGCGGGAGGGCACGGGCTGCCGGGCGCCGCTGCCATTGGCCCGCGGGCGGCCGGGACACGGCGGGAGCCCCGTCAGTCACGGCGCTCCCGTCCCCCCGGCAACAGGCGGGGGCGGGGCGGGAGCGGGCCCGAGGGCTCGATCAAGCCCCGGAGCCCTCGCGGCTCCGCGGTCTGGGGTCGCGGGCCGATTCCTGCCCTGGGCCTGGCTCAGCTCTGCCGTCTGCGGGCCCTGCTGCCGGCAGGGGCGGGGGCGGCCGGCCGCTCTCGGGCTCTCGGCTTGGGTCGCGCTGGGTGCCCGGGGGCGGTGTTTTCATTACCTTCTGAGTCTCCCTTTTTCTCTCCTTCCTCCCCTCCTTCCCCAGGCTTCCTGCGTGGGGCTTTCTGGGTTTGGTTTGGGGGTTGTCTTTTTTTAAATTTTTTTTAAATTTTTTATTTTTTTTTTTTATTCCCAAAGTCGGTGAGATCATCCTGCCTGGAGGCTGTGGTGTGACAGAAATGCTAAATAGCCCTCTAGCTCGGGGAGGCTTCCTCAGTTAAACTCCGTAGTTGCCTTGCAATCAGGTGGTAGTCTTTCAGAAAAGGAGTACGTAATTGAACCGGGGGTAGTACTTCAGGGAAACAAGCTGAAACTTAAAAGCATAAGGTGTATATATATGAAAAAACAGGTGTAAACCTTAAAGAATAGGCTAGAGTAATCATGAATGAAGGTTTAAAGGAGTAAGTCTTAGGTTGAAAATGCTAGAAAATGTAAGCTGTTGGCATGCGACCCTTACCTCTTTGCAAAGGAAGAGTAATCCAAGTTATAAGTGGATTTCGATTTCATTTTTTTGCATTTTACTAGTAAATACCCTTCAACTTTCGATACCCAGAAATGTTCTAGTGCAATGTACTTCATTTTTGATACAGTTAATACTCTTCAACTTTAACAACTCTAAAACATTTTAGGTGCCAAAGTACTTAGTTTTGATGGCATTTGATAAACAGGGATAGTAGTTGTCATCCGTGGAGTTATGTTTAACAGATGGGACAACCGAGCACTTCACACTCCTTACTGTTTCTAAGTGAGTCACTCAAGGAGTGTGACTAATCATCCTACCATACAGTTGTCAACAAAAGAGTATTTTTTTTCCTTGACTACCCACAAAATCAAAGAGATTTCCAGATTTTCTGTGGATAACTGATAACTAAAGAACCTCTCTTTTGAACCACACTTTAAATTCAAATTGAGGGGGACTACGTGTGATGGATTTATTTCTTGTCTTAAGAATATATGTGGGATTTTCTTCTGTGCAGCAGTACAGTGATGTACCTGGGAAGTCGTTAACTTAGAGCGGTCATTGTCAGGCAAGCAGCCACATGTTGTTTTAAGGCATTTGTTTAAATAACAACCTCACGTGAAACTGAATTAATTTCATCAATCCTCTTTCTCTCCCTCCCCGCTGCATCTGTGTCAAGCTGTAAGTCCCCTGGGACAGAGGCACTTCAGTATTCAGTGCAGTCTGGATTGGGGATTTTCATGGTAATAGTGTTGATTAGGTAATTTTCATGATGGGTGTTGCCAAGGTAATGCTAGTGCTGGCTGGGAGTTGGATGGGAACTGCTTTTGTTGTGAGGAAACCGGGGTAGTAAGAGGAACAGCTGGATGAGAAATTTGTGTTTAGAAGTGTGATACGAGAAGTGACCTGATTTGAACGTAGCCCTTGTGGGAAATCAAATTCAGCAGTTATCTACAGCTTGTGAGGCTGAGCCAAAAGGACAACATTGATTAAAAAGAAAAAATATTATGGGAATGGAAAATGTCTTGAAGGGAAGATACTCAGATTTAATTTCTTTTAAGTTGAATGAGTTAGATCTGGGAGAGAAGATTTTAAATGTACCAAAATGTAGTGTTGCACACAGGAGGAAGATGGTTGATTTGGAAGAAGTGTATTTAGAAGTGCAGTTATCTGGGACAGGGGCTGGTGGGGGGAAGTAACATGAGGTGTGGAGATAATGAAACCAAGGACACATCAGAATGGATCCCACAAAGAACGTAAGAAAGGTATATTAAATGTATGCCAGCTTCTGCTGTTGACAAATACATTTTTTGATTTTTTAATTTGTTTGCAGTATTGGTAATGATTTGCTTTATTTTTTGATGTATTAATCTAATAGTTGGTGTGGTCTGTTTGTTGTCTCATCACCTGTCCTGTGAAGACTAATTATTGATCACGAGTGTGCTTAGAATGCTGTTTTCCTTGTTTTCCCTGTAATCTAAACTTGAAGTGACTTTTACGTAGGTGTAAATTGACAAAAGCAAACAAATAAAACAGAAAGGCATTTACCCACATGCAAGCAGATTGGTGCAGCGAGGTTGGGGCTTTTTAGCCTGATGATCTCTAGAGAAGTGATCTCTTTTTTCAGGTATCTGCCTCGGCAGGTGTTGCAGGTGCCTTTTGTTGAACAGGAGGCTCAATTGAAAGGATGCTTTATCGTCTTTCAAATAGAGAGTGGAAGAACAGGTTTCCTTTAGAAAATAGGAAAGTTGAGGAGTGGTCTGACGATTGAGTCCTAACCAGAGAGAGGTGGTAATGACGCAGAAATCAATGGAGATGATGCCTCTTTGACACTGGAAGGTTATTCTTGCCTTCTAACAGTGTGGTCCCACTGGTTCAGTATTTGGCAAGCGATGAAGAACTGTGGCAAAAGTACAGCCCATCCCTTTTACCCCATATTCTGGAGATGGGTGTCTCTTTGCTAGCTAATCCTTGGATTAGAGAATGCAAGGGAAATATACAAATAAAGTAAGAATGCCAAAAGAGTCATTCCACCACAAAGAAATCTGTCGGCTGTACACTATGTGGGTGATATTACCGATGAAAATACTAATGTAGTCTTATGTTGGGGTTGTCACAAGTCTGCACTGGGTCATTGCAGTCCAATAATCATAAAACCTCGTTTTTAACTATTCTTCAGGTTTTGAAATACTCCCCACTGCTGTTGTGTTTTACTTGAGAGAAAGGACATTCATTTTATGTTAATTCCTTTAACTTTCTAGAATATCATTATTTAGCTAAAAAAAAATCCCCAACCTGTCATTACATTTTTATTTTAAAGTTGCCATACCAACCAGTGTGCCCTTTCAGTGAGGAGGGGGGCTTGAAACTTCTTCAGCAAGCTACAAGTATTTATATATTTGAATAAAACTACCCTGTTGTCTTGGCAAATAACATGTAGCTTGGTTCACTTTAATCATCTTTAACTATTAATAAACTAATTTATTTGAAAATGCTGGGGATGTAGGTAAATACTTCCTGTAATTCCTGGGCAGTCTAATCTTCTGGTTTTATCCAGGACAGCTTGCCATTATCATTATGGATCGCTCCCGACACCGTGCGGGAAATGGCAATGAGCAGGCGCCTTCACGGGAGCGCAGCGGTGAAGGTGAGAGACAGCGGCAGCTGGAGCGCCTCAGCAGGGAGGAGGCCTATTACCAGTTCATTAACGAGCTCAACGAGGAGGACTACAGGTTAATGAGGGACCGAAACCTGCTTGGCACTCCTGGTAAGATGTGCATACCTTCAGTAGAAGTGTAGTGGAGTAACTCTCCTGCTGTTAGGCACCACATGAGGTACTGTGACTCAAGCAGCCTGACTTCTGTGGCTTTGTAGAAAGGGAGAAATCCTCCATATGCAACAAAAGTATAACACTTCACCTGTATACCAAGATGGTGCATTTGAATGTCCAAACCCAGATAATTAACATTTGGTACATTCAAGTTGATGTGTGGCAGTTTTGGGGGCCTCTGAAGTGTTACTGGAAGCTGGCATGCTGTCAAGACATTCAGCATCTTTTTCTTCACTCCACCACCTACTGCCTCTGATATCTGCATTATGATCACATTAGTGCTGTTTTCTTTCTGTTTCATCAGTTTTGTCTGTCTTCTGAAGATTTTCATTCAAGATAGAAAATGTTATTTCTGCATGGCTGTATAGAGGCAGGAATAGTGTCTTGGCTAACAGTGTTATCAAAATGTAAATTAATTCAGGAGAAATAACAGCAGAAGAGTTGCAGCAGCGTTTGGAGGGGGCTAAGGAGCGTCTGACGTCACAGTCTGATCTGGATAACAGAGAAGGTGAAAGTAGAACTGCTGGAGGTAAACACTCTTTATTCATATATGTAGACACATAGTATGTGGTGCATAAGTACAGTTCTGTAGAGATACTTAAGAGACACTAATTTTTCTTTTTTTTTTCTTTCAATGTGCCTCTGGGGATTGTTTAAAAGTGAGAGATTTCCTAAGGATATAAAACCAAACTTGAAATACTTGATGAGAACTCATTTATGTTAATCACAAATTACTTGCTCCTTTTTCCCTCATTTTCCTTTGCTAGTAAATGTAGTAGCACAAAAAATACTGTTTTTTCAGTTCTTAGAGGTTTTTATTATGTATTAGAGCAGTTGGAAAAGAAGTTAATTGGAAACTAGTTAGTCTCTCCACTGACACTTCTGTTGTTTCATTTCCATTTGTTTTAGTCAAGTGAGGCTTGTGTTGTATGCACTGTCTGTCTTCAGTTCCCCAGAAATATTGGCTTACTCATTTGGCCAGTTTTAGTCAGATTTGGGAGAGGACTTGGCAGCTCAGAACTGAAAATACCAAAGTTCTTGGAAGTTTCCTGGACACAGAGAGATGATGGAGTAGAGAGAACTTAATCTGATCCCTTCAAGGGAAAAATCTTCACGGTGATCACGACAGTTGGCCTGCTTTATACACAGTTAGCCATAACCACAACACTTCTATCTGTTCCTGAGGGTGTAGTTGGAGAAGGCTTGAAAATGGAGCTGTGGATATTGTAATAGGAAAAGAGTATGTTTGCACAAAAGGAGAAAATTGTTCAAACCATGCATCCCACCCAGACACGTTCCTGTATAAGCTGCTCTAGGTGACGTTGCCTTGGCAGGGGAGTTGAACTAGATTCTCTCCAGAGGTTCCTGCCAGCCTTAATGATTTTGTGATCATTTATTCTACTGCTTATAGGAAACATTTTTTAAAAAAATTTTCCAAAAGAAGACAAGACTTATTATTCCTTTTCCTGCTGTATCAAAATGAGTTGTTAAAATATTCCCAAACTGGTAACTTCAGCAAGGAGCAGGTATTGGATAAATACAACCATCTTTGGACCACCTGAATCTAAACACTGGCTCAGAAGAGGCTATCTGGGCATATTAATATCTCTTTGAGTCTGCTGGTGAGACAAAAATTCTAGGTTGAACTGGTAAGTTTTGCTGACATTTTTCCATAGAGCACATTTTTGTACATTAGCATAGCAAGGTAGGCGCCCTGCTGCTGTATTGTGTCTGAAGTAAGAGCCTAGCAAGTGAAGAGGATTTGGAGTGCATTGTACTACGCAGAGCATGCAGTTGTATGAATGTTTGCAATTCTTTGTTTCTCTCAGATTCTGAAGTTCTTGGGGAAAACTCCAATGGCGACTCTTTGCTTGAATGGCTTAACACGTTTCGTCGCACAGGAAATGCCACTCGCAGTGGGCAGAGTGGGAACCAAACCTGGAGAGCTGTGAGTCGAACAAATCCAAACAGTGGGGAGTTTCGCTTTAGTCTTGAAATCAATATAAATCACGATCATAACAGTTTGGAAACTTCTGGTGAGGAGTATGTTGATATAGACGCTACCAGACTCTACGTAGAAAGAAGACGTCAGCTAGCGCCACGGACAAGGAGCGTGGCTGCAAGAGAGGCAAACAATGAAGCTGCAAGGACCAGGCTTTTAAGACGTGCCATGGCATTAAGGTCAGAAATAGTCTCTCATGCAGTCTCGGGGAGGCTCAGGAGTAGAACGAGGGAGCTGACAGGCCAGACAAATAATACTACACGAAATAATTCTGTGGCTGCTGCTGAACCAAGACAAATGCCAGAAAGAGGTACTTCTGCAGGAGTCAGAAGGGGTAGAGCTAGAACTAATGCCCGGATGAATACAAACCAAAGACTAGAAATTTTGCGGCTGAGGTCTACCCTAAGTAGTCGAAGCCGCTCCCCACTGCAAAGGCAAGGTGATGCTGCTCATTCTGAGGAACGTCGTCAGAGGCAGGATAGAAATGCACAGCAGGTCAACAGAAGTAGGAGACAAACAGCTCAGGCTTCTCCGAGGCCTACTGAAGAGCAAGCAAGAGGTAACACTCAGGCTCCCCAGCTTTCCAGTGTAGCCCCATCTGTACGAACAACTTCGGAAGAGGAAGAACCTAGTAGGCCAGTAGCTGCTGCCAGAAGGCACCCGACTATTACACTGGATCTTCAGGTGAGAAGAATTCGTCCTGGAGAAAACAGAGACCGGGACAGCATTGCCAGTAGAACTCGTTCTAGAGTAGGAATGTCAGAAAACACAGTTACCTTTGAAAGTGACAGTGGGGGATTTCGGCGCACAATATCCCGCTCAGAACGCGCAGGTATTCGGACCTACATTAGCACTATACGGATACCTCTTCGTCGGATTTCAGAAACTGGGCTTGGGGAACCTTCATCAGTGGCTCTTCGATCAATCCTTAGACAGATAATGACAGGCTTTGGAGAGCTGAGTTCTTTAATGGAAACTGAATCTAATTCAGAAGTGCAAAGAGGTGGTCATCACTTAGCGGATGCACAGAATAACTCAAGTTCCGCAAATGGCAGTGATCCAAGCGGGGTTTTGTCTAGGAATGGACATGCAGTAGATGGCAGCAGGGAAAGAAATGGACAGAGGGGTGGTAGTCAACGCTCTGGGCGCAATCATGAGAGCCAAGATAGCAGGCAGTCTCAAGATGCAAACAACCTAGTGGAGAATGGAACACTGCCCATCCTTCGGCTTGCCCACTTCTTCCTGCTGAATGAGGACGATGATGATGATCGTTTAAGAGGTTTAACCAAAGAGCAGATTGACAATCTTTCTACACGGAACTATGGGGATGTTCACACTGAAAATGAATGGAGTAAAACGTGCAGTGTTTGCATTAATGAATATGCAACAGGGAATAAGCTAAGGCAGTTACCTTGTACGCATGAGTTTCATATTCATTGTATTGATCGCTGGCTTTCTGAAAACTCCACCTGCCCAATTTGTCGGCAGCCTGTTCTGGGGTCTAATGCCACAGATAATGGCTAGAATTGTTTGTGCTGCTCAGCATTTAAGGATTTGCTCCTGCTCTGTTATGAGCCAGATGAAATTCATTGACTTAGATATGGGTCAGTTTGTGGGGGGAGTTTTGTTAAATTTCTTCAAAAATTATAGAAACTTATCTAAATCTAACAATGTAAATACTATTTTTTCCAAGTGCAGGTCTAGGAGCACACATAGAACCAAATGATATTGGTAAAGTTTATATTTTTTTAAGTAATTTTGTTATGCTAAGCACTTTTGTAAATACAGAAATGCAATAGTTAATCAGTCCTGCTTAATGTATGTTTTTTAACATTGTAATGGACTCGCTTTATTTAGATTACAAAATGTTTCACACAGACCCACCACTGTGTTGAAAAATTAGTGGCTAAATAGCCATTTGTTAGCTTTTTGTTCTAAGAACAATTTCTTTTACAGAGAGTCTCTTGCTGGACATGTTTGCTAAAGATATTTAAGTTACTTGAAGTGCTCATTTTATTAGACTTTTTTTTTTAACATTGAAATATCCTTTCCAAAAACTTGCCAATTTGGTTCTATTTAAAAAATTCTATGGCAATTTTGCATGTGGGTTTACACAGTTCTTAATGTTGACGAGTTCTTATTCAGAAGTGGATGAGTTAGTGGCATTATGAAATGTATATAATTAAATGCTGTCTTTGACAATCTTTGTCTTTTCAGTGCAGACAGCAATCAAATCTGATAATTCTGAGAGGGTGTGTTTTACTTGCTCAAAGAATAAATGAGCATTAAGGAAGCCTTTTTACTCTTCAAATTAATCAATATTCCTGGGGTTTTAACTCCCTTAGTTTAAAGAGGGGAAACATTTCCTTGACCATTATACTGTCTATAATATGCATGTTTTGGGCATCCTATTCAGAAGAACAAAACAAAGACTTGAAGTGCTTTTGTATAGAAATTTAAGGTACACATGTAGTGTTAGTCCTCTTGAAACACACCTGAGGACCAAGTGGCAAAAGACACTAAAAAGGATAAAATTTCCTGAAAATCCCCAGTATCTGTATAATTAGATATTGAACTTTATACCAATGACTTACACTGAAATAAAGTTACAAGTTAAATAATTGAGGCTGTATGTGAATTGCTGTTGAGCCATATCCTGTAGATTAACAAGAAAACTTACTATTCTTAATGTTCAGTCTCAGTTTTCACTTTTTTTCCCCAGCTCTGTTCCTGGCCTTTTAGTTATTATGGTACATAAAAGCTCAGCACAAAGCACTCCAGGGGTTTCTAGGAGAAGCTGGATGATACAGAGCTTGTCTTCTGAGCAACCTGCATCGCAATCCCTGGAGAAATGCAGAACTGTGCACTAATCTGCTGTGTGTATTCTGAGCAGTAGACAGAGTACTTGAAGTGAACAAGTCCTACTGCCTTTCTCTGCCTGCGATAGTGGCCTTGGCAAATGTGCTTCTGTGCCAGGTGTGTCACTTAGAACATCTGCTCATGATATCCTTCAAGGGTAGCTATAAAATCCCGTGTGATTGGATGTCTGCTTCAGTTCTGCAAGTGGAAAACTTGTGTCATAAATTCCACAGAAGGGCTTCTTTTCATTCCTGAAAGTCGTTCTGAGAAACTGTGTTATGAGATTTAAATGATTTAGGGATATGATTAAGATCTCTTCTGATGTAATTTGTGCTGTTAATTACTGCAAAGGTTGTTGACCCCTCCCTTCAGTGCTTCCTTAGCTGCAGTAAAGAGTGAGGAGATTTAAATGTGATTATAAGAACTAGCTTTTCTTTTGCCTTTTTTTTCTTTTACTTCTGTTAGCTGCTCTGACAGTATATAAATACATACATGTCTTCTGTCACTTCCTTGTTTCTTTATGACTTCCTTTTATTTTTGAAATCTGCCTGATTGAAAAGACACATACATAGAAACCTACCTTTGGCTCACTACTGCCTTGCTGGTTAGGTCCTTCAAGGTGAATTTTAACTCTAATCCTTACAACTGCTACATTAATGCACTAGAGATGAAAGGAGATTCCCTGTGCCTTTTTTCCATTCAAATTTGCTGTGTGTAAGAGCACAGTTGGTTACGTGGCTCAAGATGAGATCATCTCATCACAGGGTATGTTTAACTGAGCTGATAAGTGGAATATCCCAAAGCACAGTGAGAGCTTTCTGTAGAAATTGAAGGCTATGGGAAAAGAAACTTTAAGCCTCCACTATGATATTCCTGCCCTGTCACATGAGAGCTGTCAAGTATTTCCTTTCCATTGAGAAGCATGCAATTTGTTATTCGGCTTTCCCAACATACTGTGTTAATGGCACCAATTAAATCATAGTGATACAGTTTGGTATTGGCTTCTCCGTTTCTGTGATAAAACTTCAGTTCTCTGCCACCTCCACCCTCCAAACTCTTTTTTTTACCTTTTCCTTTGGTGACATTAAGAAACATAATTTATTTATATGGGAATAAATAGAAAAATGTGGACAGAATTTTTGCAAATAAGTTCACTTAAAATGAAACATTAAATGAAGTTCAACTGGTAGATAGCACTAATACAGAGCCTGTAGAAAGCCTTAATGTGGAAGATGACCAAGAGAGCTGCCTTAAACGTGATGCCTGCAAAGATAAAGAGAAATATCAGGCTGAATTATTAGATTTTCGTATTTCTTATATGTGTGATGCTATCAGTGGCTTTATAGCTGATATTATGGCCCCATATGTCTCTTATTGTCTCTTCTTTAATAATATATCACATAGGAGTGGATTCCTGTGTTGCCAAGTAACACACAACAATTAGCAACATGTGTGAATTTGGAAATATAAAAGGAAGCAGTAAATGATAGCAGGTTATGTCCTGTCACTTCCTGCTTTTGCCTTGATGGGAAATAACTATTCCGCTTTTAAAAGCAGATGCCGCTTCCCCATGCCCAAGCTGCTGCTGAAGTAACCCTGTGCAGTTATCTGTAACTACCAAGTGACTGATCAGAGCCCAACCAACCTGACCACCAGGCCAACTGGGAATGATGTGGGGCGGGGCAGGACATCCTGCAAGTGTGTGAGGATATGGTGGGCCAAGCTGGTATTCAGAGTGTGCAAGGTGATGTCGGGAGGAGAAACCTCCTAACGGAAGAGAGTGCAGTAGACTCACTCCAGGTCTGTTCACACAAATAAAGCAGGCCCTGCAGGTCAGTAAAGTGGGGTAGATACTTTTCTTTCTCTCAGAACTCAGCATCTCAAGTGCCGGTCTGCAGCAATTGTGGGGAAGAAGCAGGAGGAATCAGGTCTGTTTGCAGTTCAAAGGCTGTGATCTCATCAGGATCACAGAGACCTGGGGGGATAGCTCACACAGCTGGAGTGTTGCAGTGGATGGATGCAGGCTCTTTAGGAAGGACAGCGATGGGGAGGAGCTGCCTTTTGAGGTGAGAGCAGCAGGAATGCATGAACTGTCTCTCAGAATGGATGAGCAGCCAGCTGAGGGCCGGGTCACAAGCAGTAGGCAGACCAGCATGGTCCCTGTTGTGGTAGCTGTCTGCTACAGACCACCTGTTCAGAAAAAGAGGCAGGTGGGATCTTCTTCAGACAAACAGTCCATATCATCTCAGGATTATTGTTTCACAAATGAGACACATTAATTTGATTGTGGGTTGTAGGATTTGCCAGTTCCTGAAGAGGCTTTGAGACCTGACTTTGCTTTTGAATGCACTGACCATACATCAGTGCAGTCTGCAGGACTTCATGGGAGAGAGGGGGCAAATGTCAGAAAGCTCAGGATTATTGTTATCCAGTCATATACCATGGTTTTAACGGAGCTGTGCATACCCAGCTGTGGTCAGCAGCATTCAGAACAAAAGACATGGCCGTGCTGACAGTGCAGCACTCAGAGATGAGTCTTTAAAATTAAAAATATAATTAGCTCCCCTGAGATCCTATGCAGCTAATCTGATTTCAGCCTGCACACAGAAAGCATCAACAACAGGCGAGCACTTCCCAGCACACTGCAGACTTCCCTCAGCCTGCTCAACAGGGGGAATGGGGTTAGCCCACCTTTTGGACACGGAAGGTATCCTGCAGCAAAATTTCTTCCATTTCTTTTTTCTTCCCCTGGGCTTACACTAGACTTTGACTAGTGTGGAAGAGATCTGGAGCAGGTTCACCAGATACTTGATGCACGTTGCTCTTTGGCATTCACACTTATTCCAGAAGGTGTTTATTCCAGCGCTAAATTTATCTTTAGTGTAACGTAAATTTCCTGAAGTGCAAAAATGAAACATATACACACTAAAAACAAATACAGCTTTGATTTTGTTTTACGGGTTGAACAGCTGAAATGGGATGTGTGGGATCACTTTGTCCCATCATTTTAAGCAGTTCCTTTTGAAGGCTGAACTTCAGGCATTTATAACCACATCTGGGGCTCTTGTCCCGAGTAACATGGGACAGATAAATTGTATTGCTTGTACTTCCAAGAAAAGCACTTGAATTGTGTGTTGAACTCTTCCATTTCATCAGTAATATTAAGACTTAAACTTGGCTGCTTCCATTGTGATGTATTTCCTTTCACAGCACTGTTTCTACAGTGCTGAGCATCTGACATACCTTGCAGAGCCTGTGAGCTATTTTTGCAGTTCACACACATTTGAGCTACATTAATAATGCCTCACTCTTTTACCTTCAGGCATGCGTGCCCAGGAAAGCATATCATGTTGCTATTTTAATACAGAGGTCTTGCCCTTTTCTGACTGAGTAATGCATGAATAGAGCACTTTGGCTGCTAGTACAATTTCTTTTACTGTGTTCTTAAACACATTTTGCATACAGTTTATTCCATTTGTTCAATGTTACCAGCATACATATAAACACTGAAAGAGTAGGAATTGCCAGTAAGTGTATTGTAAAGTGTAAAGTCTACACTGCATAATGTGTAGACTTTAACTTGAATATACATAGTGAGAGTAAAGAATCATATTATTTCAGCAAAAGGTCTCTAAAATTTAGCCCTCTCCCCCCTTCATTTTAAGGTATCTCCAAGTCTAGACTACAATTTTTTTTTTCTAGTTACATGAATCTCACACTATGATTCTGGCCTCCAGCTGATTTCAATCACTCATTATTCCCCTGCATCCACTGTGCTCTGACATAAATCAAGTTATAGCTCCTTTCTCTATGATCTAGGCTGTGAGATGTGAGTAATGCAATTTGAGGCATCCAAAACCCCAGGAAGTACTGTGATGAGATTCTGTCTCACTATAAGAGATTCCTTCTCCCTGTGATGGTGGTAGAACTGGGAAAGGCAGAACAACTTGAATAACCCGGACTCTTGGACAGAAGCACACTGAGAGCCAAAGCCCGTGCAGAGCCCCAGTGCACGGGGCCCCAGAGCATCCCACGGCACATCCCCGTGCGCTGCCTGGACCAGCTGAACTCGTCTGAAACTTCGGCTTCCAAGAGGAAGTGTCTCACAGCAGGAGAGGGCGCCAGACAACAAGGAGCAAGTGGTGGCTTGGCGAGCACAGACCTGCCTCTGAAGGGGGTGACCGGCAACAGGGCACCGTCTGACAATCCTCCCTTTAAGGGGAAAGGAACACTTGAGCTTCGAAAATGCTCATTGGTCGAAAGGAGCGACAAAATTCCGAGGGTCCACAAACAGAGTTTTACTGGCAAATTACACACTTGATGTGGAAATTGGTATGTTAGTCCTAGACCTCCTATACAGGCACATGGCACTGGATTTTGGGTAAAGGGGTAGGGTGAAGGGAAGAGAAAAATTAGGCATATGGCAGTGGGTTTTGGATAAAGAGGGAGGGTGGAAGGGAAAAGGAAAATTAAAGAGGTTAATTTAAAAAGGAAAGGTTAATCTTTAAAAGGAAAAGAGAAAAAAGAAAGGGAAAGAAAGAGGAAAAGAGAGATGAAAAGGCATTATCAGCCCTTGTTGCAGCATTGATCCAGCTGATAAGATGCCTGTCCCTGTTTCAGCATCAATCCAGCTGATAAGCAGTGGTCTATGTGAGCTAGTCTAGCTGATGAGATGTCCAGGCTCTGGGGGCACCACCTGGACTTGGGAAGGCCCTTTATTGACAAGTTTCTCCACCCCAAAGACACGTTTCTCATTTTCCATATTAATTAATTATCATGCAATCAGTTCTTTCAGGCCTTTCTAGAAATGAGTCAGAGGGCTTCAGGAGTCTTCAATGGTTGATTTGAAATAACACCAAGGAAAGCCAGCTGCCAATCCCACCTTATAGACCATGTCCACTTCCTGCCAATCATTCCTGCCCTCTGCTGTACTGTGCTGCGGCTCTTTCTCATGAAAAATGCTGCCCTCTCTCCACCTGGCCCCCCTTTCTCCAGCCAAAACTTGTTCTTTCTCACAGCATCCTAGTACCAATAGTCCTTGGTTATTACCAACAATTCTGATCTGTTATTACAAACTGTCCTTGGCTGGCTCCACAGCTGTCCAGTCATTGGTATTCGAGACATACACTTCAGCCCCTTATCTTTTGGGGAATGAGAGCTCAAAAGGATCTCCCTTTGGACCACTGTCTACAGGGTCATAAGAGAATGGGGTTTAGTCATAATTATTTTTCATACTGGCCATGATTTAATTCAGTAACTTTATTTGAAAGTTCGTCAACAGAAATATTATTCCACTTGGGTTGTTATTCAGGCAAGAAAAATAAGTTTCCAAGGCTGCTTGTTAAAAAACAAATGCTCATTAGACAACACTGTTTCCTGGGAACAGACAGTGTTTCTGATAAGCTGGAGAGGGGCTTTGTCCAGGTGCAGCTTCTCAAGGCCAGGACCTCATGAGCATTTCTCATATGATAGAGCAGCCTGATCAGGGAGGGGGGGTAGGGCTAAAGTCAGCTTCTCTGGGACTCTACACACCGTGAACCCGGGAGGCGGGGGGAGACATGCTGCCGAGCCCCAGCTTCCCCTGAGAGGGAGGAAAAAATCCAGGACTGGGGAAAAACCGGCTTCCCTTCGTGCTCCGCGGGGCCGGCGCTGCCCCAGGAGGGAGGGCAGGGCAGAAGCTCCTTGGACATTGCACCCGTGGTTTGTTCTCCGCGTGTGGAGACACTAACGCGACCTTAAACCAGTGCTTGTTTCGAAACAAAACGAATGAGCTCGGTTTGAAATTACGCCGAGGAAAGCCGGCTGCCAAGGGCGGTGACTGCGGCTCCACTCGCGCCCCGCCGGGACGGAGGAGGAGGCGCCCGCAGGCGCGGCCCGGCCCCGGGAGCTCTCCGAGGTGCTGCAGCGGCTCCCACGATCCTGTCTGGGGAACACGGCGCTCCCCAGGGCAGGGACACCGCCAGCCTGCGCTCAGGACATCCCTCGGAGCGCTGCTCCTCCAGATGCCCCGACGCGAGCCACCGCCGCTCCCTGTCCCTCCTCCGCCCTGGGAAATAGGGATGATGACACTGCCTCTCTGTACGCCCCCTGGAGACGGGTGTCCGAGAAGCAGATTTCCAGCCTGCAGGAACGGCTCCCAGCAAAGGAACAAACCTCAGTTAGCAGGGCATGAGCTGGACCTGTTTCCTGAAGAGCACCAGGGCAGAGACCAGCGTCTCTTTTATCCTAGCCTGCCAAAACACTGGAAACAAGCAGAGCTGTGAGTGCTGCTCTCTAGGGTATGCAATATCATAGAATCATAGAATGCTTTGGGTTGGAAAGGGCCTTAAATCCACCCCCCCTGCCATGGGCAGAGACACCTTCTACTAGACCAGGCTGCTCACAGCCCCATCCAACCTGCCCCTGAACACCTCCAGGAATGGGGCATCCACATCTCTGGGCAACCTGTTCCAGTGCCTCACCACCTTCACAGCAAAGAAGTTCCTCCTAATACATAATCAAAACCTACTCTCTTGGGAGTTCAAAGCCATTCCCCCATCTCTACATGCTCTTGTAAAAAGTCCCTCTCCATCTCTATTATACTAAATGGTATTTCAGTGGGTTTAAATTTTTTTTACTTACCATGTGTTGTACACAACACTATTTTTTTCTGGTATTTAAAGCAAAGTCCAAATCACAGATAAACTATATACTGAACTCCATTATTTCTAATTATATGGTGCCTTGGCCATAGCAGTTGGCTCAAAACATATTTCAGAATATTTACACACGTGCTCCAGACTATGTTTTACCTTAACAAGTTTGTCCACTCTCTCAAGCTTGTTTTCAGTCTTTCTGAGAACATCTTCTTGGGACTAAATTTTGCTTTTCTGCATTTGTTTACAACTGTACAAGGTGAGTGCCACCAAATCAGTACGGCAATATTTTATGCCTGCCTTGGATTCTCTTTGCACCAATCTCATTGATTACAAAGACAGAGAATATTGGACTCACATTAGCCAGCAACCTAGCTGTGGCAGAGGGAAGTGAATCAAAATAATGAAAATGCACCTCATGCATTTTGAGAACTATTTACATTCTGGAAATCAATCCCATCTTAAACGTTTCCTATGAAGACAGGCTGAGAGGGCTGTTCAGCCTGGAGCAGAGAAGGCTCCAGGGACACCTTAAAGCACCTTCCAGTACCTAAAGGGGGCTGACCAGAGAGCTGGGGAGGGACTTGTTACAAGGGCATGGAGTGGCAGGGCAAGGGGGAATGACTCTAAACTGACAGAGGCCAGGCTTAGATTAGATACAAGGAAGAAACTCTTTACTGTGATGTTGGTGAGGCACTGGAACAGGCTGCCCAGAGAAGCTGTGCATGCCCCATGCCCGGGAGTGTTCAAGGTCAGGTTGGACAGGGTTTGACCAACCTGGTCTAGGGGAAGGTGTCTCTGCCCATGGCAGGGGGTTGGAACAAGATGATCTGTAAGGCTCCTTCCAACCCAAGCCATTTTAAGATTCTATGATATTTCATTAAACATTTAATTTCTTCAGTATTAGTCTTCTTTGCTAAGAATACATTTTTTTCCTAGCTAATTGCTAACTAATTACTAGCTAATTGCTATCTTGGCTCCATATAAGCAAAGATCAAAATTATGGTCCACTCTATCATATGTCTTTCCTGTGCAAAGCATTTGAAGGGGGTTGTTCTACACAGGGCTTTTCATCAATTTCCAGCCTGGTGAATTCTTTCTGTCGACACCATTATTGTGGAATAAAAATTACTTGTTCCAATTTAGCTTACTGTGTTTTGAATGTATCTTTAAAACCATGCAAACTTGAAGTTTTTTAGTAATTTTCAGGCAAATCAAAGAACACCTCCTGCTATAAAATGAGTATAAATTTCAGTTTCCAACATATTAATATATTATTCTATACACCTTTTATTTTATTTACATAGGTCATTATTCGAAAATCTGAAAAACCTGAATGACATGTAAACAATGAAGATGCCTGCATTTCCAGATTTTTTATCTTTTTCCCCCATTTCACTTACAGGTAGTGGTTTACCCTTTCTCTACCATGCTCCCACTCTCCCATGCTCCCACTTAATGTGCAATTCATCATATTTTTTTCCACCTTCAAGTTAAATCTGTGGGTTATGGTGAACTGTAAGAGAAGTGTTATTGTTGAGCCCCTTCTGCTCTATAAAGTACAGGAGACTCCAGCTCCTTTAAGAGATTACAGGTGGGCCATGCATGCATTGACACATGTTCACATATTTAAGGTCCCATCCTGTATCTCTCTATAGATACCAGCATCTCTGCAAAGAAGATCCTTAAGCTATTTCAATTATTTTCTTAAGCTGAGTGATGCCAAGCACACCTTCTCTATCAATCTAGAAACAGCAAGTCCTAGGTTTTTTACCTTTTTTTTTTTTAACCTTTTAAAAAATGTAATCATGAGTGACAGATACCTCCCCTGTAGCTCAGCATATTATCTGCATCGTACTCAATTTGATCCTGTGCATGTAAACAACGGCAAAGCACCACAGCACAGAGATTTGGTTTAAGACCAAGAAAGTCCATTATATTGGGTTTTTTTGTTTTGTTTTGTTTTTTAAGACAAGCAGAGTTAGGCAAGCAGAACTTGCATGCAATTATCCTCATGTTGTTGCCTAATACCACCACTGCTGGCAGGAGGCCACAGGCTTTGTACTGATTTTGCAAGGCCTCAGGACTGAGCCTCATTTTGTCTGAGCTTTTATTGACCTGTCTGTGGCTTTCTGTCACTTGGTTGTTGCAACAGCTATATCTCTAATGGGAAGGTAGCTATGTCTAACTGTTACTTTTGTTTAACTTTGTATGGTGTCATAGTGGCTTTTACATGGAGATTGACAAGAAGTTTTACTGTGGACAATGAGATATTTATAACTTACATAATGATGTATAACATCACTTATAACTCACATAATGATGCATAACAGAGTAATATGTAGAGGAATACAGGCCTGGTATGACAGCAGAGTCTCCTGAGAGTGGACTCACAGGACACTGTGAGTAGAAGAGGCATAGGATGATGAAAAAAGGAGCACAGCCTTGGCACTGGAGAACTTGGGGCTGCAAAGAGCTCATCAGCAGTCAGCTAAAGCAGTGCAGACCCGGGAAGTGGACAAAGATAGCTGAGAGATTACACAAAGAACAAGTACGTACCATACATAAATGGCATCCTATATAATACAATGGGATGTAAAGTGGAGCAGTAGACAAAGGGATAAAGAGCAAGGTGTGAAGTCATCTTAAAAACCACACAAAAATAGCCCCATAAGAGTTCTTGGTTTTTCTCAGCAAAGAATTCGTTGGTGAGACACCAATGACCAGCTGCTTTACAAAGGCCAGCACTGTCAACCATTGGTCTCAGAGGGGCAGTGGAAGGGTAAGCACCAAAATCAAAAACAAGGCAGACAGGAAGAGTGTGACTAAAAAAAATTGAAATGGTTTATTATTTTTGCTGTTTTTCCTTTCAGAAGCAGTAGCATTCTTAATTTCTTACTAGTAGCATTATTTAGTAGCTTATTTCTTAGTAGTAGCATTCTTTAATTTCTTTCTTTTCTTTCTTTTTTGGTAATAATTAGCTATCACCTTTGATTAGACTGTTACATTTTCCACCACACTAATAAATGTGGAGTAATGTGTGTTTCTTTCCTTTTTTTTCCCCAGAACCAGTCTCAACATTAGTAATTGGAGCAGAGGATGCATCTTTTTGGAAATTTGGGCTTAACAATCTCTCTAAGGTCCCAGACGGCATCTGGCACAGTCAAAAATAGAATAAAGATATCCTGTCTCCCAGTCTGGCACATTAACTACAGGACCATTCTTCCTGCCTTTGCTTTATTTATTACATTGAAATAATTATTATGCATACTGAGCTCTTTGAAAGTACATTGCTATAAATACTAAAAAAGTGAGCACGTTGTAATTTGAAAAATACCAACTCCTTTTTTTTCAGTACATCATTCAAACCATGGAGCCATTATGACAGACCCCAGGGAATAATACTGCTGTGACTCATGGTCCGATAATACACAATTTAGTGCAAATCAGCACGATGACAAAGACAAGCATTGCATAACAAAATGACAAAGGTGAGTCCTGCAAAGCGGAATGAGCTGTTTCTTTCCTCAAAGCTTAGGGCTTACCCACAGCTTGTCAGATGGTTACTAATGAACATGAGCTTTCAGAAACACAACAAACTGCTCTGGACTGCACACTTAGTTTTCCTGCAGGCCCCACTCTTAAGCCTGCTGAGCAGGACTCAGGTTCTTTCTCAGTTACCGAGATTATCCTGCACACTTGGTGTCCTTGGACACTTTTGCAGTCCACTTTCTCCCCTCAGCTTTCCACTAGACTGTAGTGTATGCTTATATAAACTTGTGACTTGAGACAGATTTTACAGGCAGGTCTCCTGTGAGGCCCTCATTCTGAGCAGAGGCAAAGATGTGTTTTGTTTTTTCCATGCCAGTAAGCTTTATTGAAATGCCTGGTCATTAAATGCTCGGGGCGTGCCTTCCATGGGGATACAGCTCAGGCTTGTTGAGGTAAGTGTGGGCTGGGTAATTAAATCTCCTTGAGGCACTCAAGCAGTCAAGTTTAGGTGAATGAGTAGCCCTTGTAGCTGCAAGGCAGATGGTGCTCTAGCTGGAGCACTCTTTGAGAACATTGAGTGTGCAGAGGTGAAAGCAAGTGCAGTGCATGTGAAGGAACAAATGCACTGAGCTGCTACGTGGGCTCGCAGGCTGACAGTCCACAGTACTTTAAGTGCACTGGAAGCACGGTTCACCTGAGGGCTAATTTCTGATGAAAAAGTACATGTGAATCCAGGAGTTGCCATTCATTTTTTGGTCCTTTTTTGGGAGCACTTTCTTTGACTTTGAGCTGACAGCTTGAACCCCAAGTGAACTTTACTTTAATCTGTCTACCAGCTAACAATATATGTGAAGTGATTCCCTGTTCCCCAGGCCATTTGTTTTGGTACAAAGATACTGACCACAACAGAAAATAATTGGAGAGGAGAAAGAGCAAGCTGAGGGAGAAAATGATGTTCATGAAAATAACCAGCTCCATGTTATGGTCTTAAAATGGGAAAGGCATGCAGGAATGCCAGAACTTGTCCTTACTGGATGATTTCATTCACAAGAGCTCTTGGGCCACTTCTCCCAGAGTGATAAAATCCATGAGTAAAAGTCTCTCACAGGCAAATATCTGTCGGCAGCAGTCCTGTCACAAAGCACACATCTCCAGTGGGCTATGATGCATTCAGTGCAGTCAGTGTAAAATGCCACAGTTCTGGATTACTTTGAGTTTAGGAAATTCGAAGTGGTTTGTCAACCATATTTCTATTTCTAACATTTTGTGGAGTTGTAGCTAGAAAGTATCACTTTCCATACTATATATGTGAGGACACCAAAGTACAGCAAGATTCAGAGGTTTAGCATTATTTATGATCTTTGAAATAACACCCAAGTTACCCATCATCTGTGGTAGCCAACTGTGGAGTCAAGTGGTTGAGACACAGGCTTAGGGCCGTTTGTCACAGACCTTCAAGATACGGGGGACCATTTCTTATGCAGTAGATCCTCCCAAAACTCAATGTATCCTCATCCCGTGGTGATTCTGCCTCATTTAAACCATTCTACCTTGAAGCTCATCTAGTAGAGAAAGCAACCCCTTAGGATGGGGCAACTGCTGCTAGCTATGCCTGGTTAAGACCAGGATCTTAAAGATTCAGAGGTGCTGTTTTACCTTTTTTTTTTTTTTTTTTTTTTTTCTATTAAGTTACATTCCTTCTTTGCCTGTCCTTAGTAGGTAAATTCTCATGGTCATAAATGTTTTGCACAGAAAGCTGATGTGCTGTAAGTGCTACATCGATTAATCTTTCATCTATTTCTTTTTTTATCCTTGATTTACCAGACATTTTGAGACGGAATGGTATCTTTTGTGATGAGGCTGGCTGCATGCCACAGTGATGAAAGATGTCCTTGTAACCGGAACAAAGAAGCCCGGATAGGGATCCTGATCCCAGCAGGGACTTTGTTGGGATGCTTTATGCGCCCAAAATGTTTAGTAAAATACTAGTTCCAGCCAGACACCTCTAAACCCCCACCAAACCCAGGCCCTGACTTCATGGCACCTCACGCGATGGCTCACAGCGGGCGCACGGAGCCGTGAGCGGCTCCCCGGGAGGGCATCCCCGGGCCCGGCCAGGGCTGAGCGCCTCGCCCGCCCCCGCAGCCCGGGCGCGGCGGTGCCGGCGGCCGCAACGCGGCGTCTGCGTGCGGGGGGGCCCATGGCCAGCGCGCCCGGCCGGCCGCACCATGCCGAACAGGGCCGGCCTGGACACCGCGCTGAAGATGTCCCTGCGGCGGAAATCCTCCAAGATCCACTCCTCGGCCGGTGAGGAAAGGGCGAGGCGAGGCGGGCGGGAGCGGCGCGGGGAGGAGGCGCCGCGGCGGAGGAAGGAAGGCGCGGCGGAAGGGAAGGGAAGGGATGGCAGCGGCGCCTCCATGGCGCGGCCGCCCGGCCCTGCCGCCCCGCCGGCCGCAGCCCTCGGGGATCCCGCAGTGCCGCCCCCGCCCTCGGGGGCGCCCCTCAGAGAGGAGGTGCCGCGGGGCCGGGGCGCGGCGCTGCCCGCCCGGTGCCGGCCCAAGGGCACCGCGCCCCGCCTGCAGACCCCGGCCCGGCGCTGCTCCCCGCTTCCCAGCGGCGCTGCCGCACCTCCCGTCCGTCCCACCTCGAGCCCGGGGCCCCCCGGCACCCTCAGCCCGCGGCGTGAACAACCCCTCCTCCTCTTGGCTCTGACAGTTTTTGACAGGGAAATTTCATCTGGTCAGAGGGCAGTACCGCCGGTGCAGGGGAGACAGGGGTCCCCCCACCCCACACGCCGGTCAGGGCCTCTGTCCCGTGATCAGCAGTGGGAGAGCACCAGGCACTGCAGTGAGCCTGCGGAGAGGTGAATTACAGGGCTCCTTATGAGGTGCGTTTAGGAAACTGTTTTCCAAGTAGTTCATAAAAAAGACTAGACAGAAATGGAAGGTTTTGAAGGTAGAATTCTGCTCGCAAAGGACTTACACTGACTTGTGTAGGACCAAGGTGCATTCAGATTTTGTCTCTGCTATGTTCTGCTTGGGCATCGCTGAAGCATCAGTCACATTGCTGGTGACTTACAGACACCCGTTCCTGTGCAGATTATTTAGGTGCCTAGTACAGTTTCTGTGGTGAGTAAAAGTGTAGTATAATGCTGCTTCAGCACTCTTTATTTCAATGAGAAATGTGCACATTTCCTGATCAGCTCTGCTTTGGGTTAAATCTCAGAGCACCTTGGAGAGCATTTGCTGGATTGTTTTTGGATGATGCTGTATTTGAAGATGTCCCTTAGCCGCTCATGGCTGTTCACCTCATGGAACCAGGCTAGAGCTAGCTGAAAGCCACCTTCCCTTTGGCTCCTCTGCAAACCTGGTCAGTCTAGTAACATTTTCCTGTTTGGTCTCACTGCTTGGTAGCAAGGACAGAACTTCAGGGACTTCTGCATAGCGGCTGAAGTAAGTGGGATGCTGAGCAAAGAGGAGTGTTATGTCTGCTCAGAGGAAATGGTAAGGTTTCAGGATAGGATTTAGCATATTACCAGCTCTACTTATCTTCAGCCTAAGCCATTCAGATGAAACAGTTGCAGTTAAGCAGATTCCACTCTCCAGTGTTTGGGGCTGTGTCCACTTCTGCAGTCCGATGTGAAACCCTGTCCTGTGGTAGGGAGGCTCTTTTCCCAGAGCTGCACATCTTTTTGTGACTTAACCTTTGGAATCCAAACCTAGGCTCCTTTCAGATACCAGGTTCTTGTTGCTTGGAGAATGTTTAGCTTCAGCATAGCATACATAAGGAGTTTAAGCTTCAGCTTTTGTCAATGACAGAATCACACACAATGGGTTGGAAGGGACCACAGAGGGTCCAAACTCCCTGCTCATGCAGGGTCATCCTAGAGCACATTGGATGGGACTGTGTCCAGAGGGTTCTTGAATATCTCCAGTGCTTGGACATCCACAATCCACAATGGTACTCATGGATCTAGGTGGTTAAGTTGTGCCTTGATGCCCTTGGTGGTTAGGGCACCCAGATCTAGCTATTTATCTAGGGATTTATCTATACACAGCCTCAGACTTTTACATGTTCCCTGCATTTCACATAAGGAGAATCCAAATTAGATGATACTTTGAAGAAAGATTGAGGTTGCTGGTTAGCATTAAGACCAATTTTTAGCTCTTGAACCATGTATTTCCTCTCCAGAATATTTTCAAGAGCACTAGAATATTACAAGAGTAATATCTATTATTAAGTTGTTGTAGTTGGTTTAGTACATGAGAACCAGCTCTGGTGACAGGACAACCAGAACCAATCTCTCAGCCACTCAGAAAGTCCTGCCTTCCCCATTCTGTGCATTCCCACTGCCTTGCTTATGTCAACATTAGCCATCAGATGGTTACCTGGTCACTGGGATGAGTGCTGATGTGGCTCACTACCAGCCTGTATGACCTGAATGCCAGCAGGTACCAGAACAGAAAGGCAGTAGCTCTGTTTTTCACAGCATGTTGTGGCTTGATGTGCAGACCTGCTGTCTGTGGGGGCCAAACAGGTTCATGTGAGTGGTTCTGGGCTGTCTGAACCCAAATGTAACAGCATACCTTTGGAGACTGTGCCACTGTCCACTGACAAGCAGTTCAGATGTGGCTGTGTGGTGGCACTGCAAAATCTCAAGACCCTTCTGAGCTGAATGGTGTGGAGGGGGAACCAGTCACCCTTTTGTCATCCTTAGTTAAGGTCAGGTAACTGTGTCTATCCGTTGCAGGTTTTTTGGCATCCATGTATCAAAATGTTCTCTCTCCTTTCCTTTTTAGGAGAGATCTTTCCTGCTCTGAAGTATTTTGGTTTATTTGCTAGTTTTATTTACTTCTGAGTTTTGGTAATCTAAACTATTAGGTTTTAGTTTGGGTCACTGAGATTTATTTTCATACCATGTAAAGCATTTCAGTAGCTTATAGACATTCTTCTTTAGTCAGGAAGAACACTGCCTCTGTGATGGTCTAACACAGTCTTTTTGTCTCAGATTTTTGACCCTCTTGCATTTGGTAGTGTGTCTTCCACATGTGCTAATACAGTATAAAGTGTAACTGGTATATTTGATAGAGTTTTAAACCTGCTTAACACCCATATAAAGCACTTACCAGAAAAGCAGATGACGTGAAAAGGAGAATTTAGAGATGGGAAGTCACCTTCTGCCACTCAGATGATCACTGCATTTCTTTTTTATGCATTTGCTCCTTAATCGATTTTTTTCCTTGTACAAGTAAACCTTTTTATTGCTGTAATGTTGTACCAACTGAGCTAAATTGATTAGATTTAAATTATTCTCAAAGTCTCTAGCTCCTTACTGTTGTAACCACAGACATCAAAGACTAACTTGTTCTTCTCTTTCGTGCCTCCTTAAAATCACTAAAAATAAGAAACCATCAATAAGACATTGGACTACAATGGCATTTTTATTTTTAGGGAAAAAAATCGAATTTCAGCTTTATAATGGATTAAAGGTATAACTGATCTCTATATTATTTACTGTGGTCTTTTTCAATTGCTCAGCGATACACATCAGCAAGAAAAGTATTTTTAGTGTAAAGGTAGTAACAGAATCTTCTCTTAGGACATGAGAAGCTGGAATATAAACATCATTTCATGCTATGAAACAATACTCCTTTTATATATTTTCCGTCTGCTTTTTCTGTGAAATGCTTATAGTTTATGCTGTGTTTTTGATTTTAGAGTCCTAGTCCTTTCATTGTAAAGGATCTATCTCTTCCATTTTTCAGAGAAATGTCTATGCAAGAATTTATTTTTGCTATTTTTGTGCTGTGATATAATTACCATGATTGCAACTGTTGGGAAGCATCATACAGAGCAGTTAAAACTCTACACAGGCACTTGTACTTTGCTCAAAGCTTTTATCCTTGAGCAAAGATGGCTAAAGCATTGGAAAGGCTTCTCAGGGAAGTGGTTGGGTCACCATGCCTGGAAGTGTTAAAAAGTGAGTAGACATGGCTCTTTTCTGTAAGGTTTAGGGGGCATGGTGGTATTCAGTCAAAGGGTGGACCTGATGATCTCAGAGGTCTTTTCCAACTGTAATGATTCTTTGATTTTATCTGTAGTCATTTACAGGTTAGACATAATTCCTATAGATACATATAAAATGCACAGGAGCTATAGGTAAAATATATCATCAGCTCTGCATCATTTACATATGGCTGTTGCTGCATCAAATAAGGTGTAATTTGGTTTTGTGGAGGCAGGTTCAGGTGGTGTAAGAGGCATGGTGAAGGCTAAAAAGCTTTAACCTTGAAGCTCACTCTCATCACCTCTACTCACGGGATACCTACATCCTATTTTGCAGGAGGATCAGCATTGCCTTGGATCCATTGCCTTGGATACATTTTTAAGCAAACAACCCCTATGAAGGGATCAGCAAAGTGCTGACCAAACAAATTCTTTAAATACTATTATTAAAACTGGTTTAGTAAGAGTAAAAGCCCTATTCTGCTGAGAGAAATGCACCTGGCAGGAGTAGTGACAGTGGGGACTGAATTGGGGGGTGTGTACTTCCTCAGCAAGTGCTTTAACCACCCATTAGCATCATCAAGAGTCACTGAAACATTAAGCAGGACGATTGCAACCATAGTGTTAGCACACAGAAATTCTGCTCTGTGATGGGAAACTTTTCCAGGTGAAGACTGAACTTCTACCAGTTTAGTGGCAGAAGTTAGTAGAATAGAATAGTATAATAAAGTAGTAGAATAAATAGTAGAATAAAGTAGTCTGAATAGACAGACTACTTTAGTCTGTGTTTGTTCATGCTCACGCTCAAACTGTGTGGTGGTAATTTGGTGTGTTACAGACCTCCCATTTCTTTTCATCCACATTTAACTGGCACGCAGTGTAGTATAATGTGCAGCTTATTCTATCACATCAAAGGCCCCATCCTATTTATGTAAACACCAGTGACAATTACAAACATCAGTGACAATTATGCCTTTAGACAAAGTGCTCATCACAACAAACCCTATGCTCTGTGTTACTGTTTCTGTAGTAGCACAAAGGGGAGCCTTCTCAAGCTGTGTGGGATCTTGCACGACTGTAAAGTGAGGTGGTGACAGCGACAGGGCTAACTGTAGGCCGACCTGAACTTCTGCTGCCTTTGCTTAAAGCTTGTTTGGCTGTGAGAGTTAGTTTGCATTAGAATAGGAGGGAAAATAAAATACCTCTGCTTAGGACACTGAATTAGAAAAAGGTGATTTACGCAGTTACTGTGGAGCAACTTCATAAATAACCAAGATCCTAAGTGGAGTGGCAGAAGAAACATTTCTTTTCCCTACTGTGACGGGGGAGGTGAGATTATTAATAAATCCATTAAAGATCAAAGCACTCAGATGATAAGGAATACAGTTATTCAGGAGTTAATTGAGGACATAAGATATTTAACTACCCTTCTGTTTCTAGGATCAAATTAAATGAATGTATTTAATAAAAGTTTAAAATTCCACTCACTGTATAGCCAATATATGAACTCTTATGCTACTTGAGTATTCATAACTCCATTGAAATAGACACATGTACTGCCTATTTATAGAAACTGTTTTATTCTTTCTCTGTGCCACTCTCTCCAGAGGACTCTTGTTTCAGATTTTAGTTTTCTTGCAGTATCTGCTTTAGTATACTTCCCTGTGTTGGGTGAGTCAGTTTTCTCCTTTTCTGGGCAGACCTAAAAGCACTGCCCTACTAGTGTGATTTGGCAGAAATGCCACTCTAGTTCTATGAAGGATTAAAATATCTAACAGTGAAATGACTGCAAGGAAATCTGCTTGTCTGTTCAGGGTCCTAGAATGTCACCAAGACGATGGAACTGCTGGGTGTACTTCCTGTGTGGGACTCACTGGGCATAGAAAGAATAGTCATTTAGTATTGCATTTCCATTGCCACAAGGTTTGAGTGCAGTCTTGATCTCTGCCAACTCTGCAGGGTGTTTTTTTTAACCTGGAAATCTATGACTTCGTAAGTGATGTTGCTCTTCACTTTTTTTCTTACCATTAACCCTCCTTCCCTCTACAAGAAGTTTCAAGCTGATAGCTCCCATTGACTCTGGATAGTATTTTGGATGATCATTTGAAAAATTATGTCAGCATCTAAAACTGATCACTCTCCAATTAGCGATTCACAAGGCATTTTTATTGTAGAGAAGCCTTGCTGAGGGCCCTATGAACAACCAGGTCATCTGTTTCTGCTCTTCTGGAGAGTTGTCAAGTGATGCTCTGTAGACTTGCTACAGGGCAGTACTCTTGGCTGGTTCATTTTCCTTTGGCCAGTCTTGTTTGAGCTATCAAGTATAGCCTTTAAATAATCTTTGAATCTGACAGAGCCGATTCGCTACTTGTGAAGCAATTTCCTAAGCACCTATGTTAGCTTTTTTACTGCAACAGGGAAGTGTTTCAGACCTGTTTTCCTGTACCATGTTGTATTGTGGTAATTATGTCTGTAGTAGTACAATTACTAGAATATCTGTTACAGACAGTATCTGTAGAGGCTGATTGCCAACATGTTCTTTTAAGGGGTAGTTAATCCCCAAGTCTTTCTTGCACATATACTGGGTAGAGCAGAGCAGTATACTAGATTTTGAAAAGGCACTTGAGTATCTCTGCAGCAAGATCTTTCTGCCTCTGGGACAGCTCTTAAGTGTGGCTTGCTACAAATATTTTCCTTTCAGTCTCTTATGTTTTCCAACCAAGCTACTTAAGCCTTTTGGAGCAGTTGCAGGTATGTAAGACATGGCATCTGAGAGCTTTAGATAACTGATTCTCAGCTGGTGCGCTCAAAGGATAATTTGGGAAAGATCACCGACACAATTAAGATTGAGAAAAAACCCCCAGATTGTACAAATCTTTGGGGTTTATTTTGAGTGCAAAAAAATTCAACTATCAATATTGAAAATATATTATTTTCAGTTATTCCAGTATTTGTTAGGAAAGCTCTCAGATTTTTGATTAGCATTATTACCAACTTTTCATAATGAATCCTGCCCACTACAAAAGTTCCTGGACAGTTTCTTTCCAACCCCAGGAGTGGATATATGCCTGCCTGTTTCGAAGTTCCTGGCTGTCAGACTGCTGGCTGAGTGGTACTTCCATGACAGTAAAATTACTGGAAGATACACAAAAAGACAGTATCTTCCACACAGGGCATCACCCCATTACCATTCCCTCTCTTGTGACAGAGTGGCACATGTGCAAAGTCCAAAATCCCACAGTAGACCCAAGAAGGCCTCTTTAGTTGCAGGATTTCCACTGAAAACAACAAGTCTGGTTTGTGTCACAGTAGATGCACCTGCTTTAAATCTCTGGCCATTTCCACCCCTGACTCCATACTCGATGCTCTCCCTCAAGCGTTCTTAGCCACGTTGTTTCTGGTAGGAGTTCAAGTGAGATGCAAGGGACTGTCTGGCATGGCATGGCAGAGAGCAGTAAGTGTTCCCAACCTGGACTGCTGAGAGGCTTCAGCAGTCCTAAACTTTCACCATCAAGAAAGACTGGACTGCAAAGAAGAAGATTCTGCAGTCCTCAACACTGGGTGGTTTTGTTGAAGTTCTGGTCTGCCAGCTAATTACCTAAATCATTTTCTTTGAGGGCTTTCTGCCAAAACCCCAAAGGGAGAAAAAACGGGAATAAAATAGCTGTAATAATAAATCTGATATGATCTGGTTGAGACAGTGCAATTTGTGTTAGAGCTAAGTAGCAGGGGATTTAAATAATTTAGTATTCCTTTTGGTTTTTTGGTTCATTAGACAGCCAGATTCCCAGGGTGTACTTGCCATTCCTGCTAGGAACGCTGTTGTTTACAGAGACATTAAACTCTCTTATCAGTGTCATCTTCTATATAGAGAAATCCTGACAATCAAGGACAAGAGTTAATCTTAGATCTTCCTACCAGAAACCTCCTCCCTTTTTTTAAAATAAAGTCCCTTCTTAAGACACCCACCACTTTACATACACAAGCATCTTGCTGAATTTCTGCATCATTCTTTTACAGACTTCAAATCAAATCAGAACAGTTTTGCCCTCTGATGAGATGAAAACATTTATATTTCTGTGTACCAGTTCACATCTCATGAGGGCAGATGGTATTATTGGAGAGTACATTGTCATTAATTTGGGACTCAGCAACTGCAAACAACCATATTTTTTATTTTCATCAGAACTAGTACACAAATTAGCATTCAGTAATAAAATGTTAGTACCCTAAGCAGGAGCCACAAAATTTACTGAGGTAGAGAAAAGTAGCAGTTATGTGGTGGCTCCTGTCCTTGTGAGGAGCTAAAGCTGTTTCATTGCAGTTTCAAGTATTTTGTCATCAGTGGCTCCAGAGCAAGGGAATAATTTTATTTATCTACTTCAGAGGGCAAGATGAAGATCACAGGCACCTACACAGTGTTTGTATGATGCTCAGAAACAGAGAGTCGTATACAAAAATATTTCTTCAGTCAGGTAAGTTTACAGCCATTAGATTTACGTTTTTTTTTCACAGTTGCCTTCTGGCTGTGGTGGCATCAGACCTCGTGAAACTAAGTACACTTGGATATTCTGGACAAAATAAACAGAACATGACTTTTTATTTAATCCTCTACTTCTTAGAAAGTTTTATTTTTACAAGGTAATTTTATAAACTATATATCTGTAGGTTTTTTGGCATTATTTTTTATTGTCTAAGTTGTTTATTTATAATGATTCTATATTGACATAAACAATTCTAATAAGAAAACTGATATATCCAATTTTGTAGACTAAAATTTGAGAAGAGTGATTAACAACCTGAAGAAGGGGGAAGGGAAGTTCTACATTAAGAAGATTGGCAGTGCTTCAACTAGAAGACTATGCTGTGGCTGAGGCTATAGCCAAAAATAGAAGTGGATTAACAGAAGAAAGGCAAGTAGATAAAACTAAGGTCAAAGCAGAAATAGATGCTTTAGAATTACCTCATGCACCAAAAGATATGAAGAGATATTTAAGGAGTTTTCCTATTATATGCACCTATAATGGAAAAATCAATTTACAATAAGAAGCACTGTGAAAGATGACTCAAATAATAAGTTAATTAAGAAACAACCTTTAAAATGGGCAGAAAAAAATGACAGTAACTTTTTCTGATTGTTTGTACAGGCTTTAACATGCATGGTATTACAAATAAACTTTAAAAAAAGCTGTAAAAGCTGTAGTAATACCAACACTTACAAAAAGAAACAGTAAAGATAACATTAGACACTCTCTTTGAGGTGGGGTAATGGAGTGACAAGGCAAACTCAATAGGTTATGTTTTAACTCCTCCCTAGAAAAAAGGCTTAGCTAGGTACGAAGTTCTACCTGATGAAAATTATTACAGCTCTGTTTAGACTAATGAGCCCCAGATGTGTAATTGGTGTGGGAGAGAAGCTAATGCACACAGATAGGAAGACTTTAAAAAGGGGGAAAAGTAGAAGAAGGTCATGTCTGTAGAGATTTTGGTAAGATAAGCTATAGCACCTAGGAAACTTCTCCTTTCTCGTAGCTTTGAATTCCAGTCAGGTAAGCTGGTTTCAAAGGAGGGAAGGTTGTGCTTGTTGAAAAAACTCGTTTTAGATGTGTTCAACTCTAATGGTCTAAGGTAGATACTGACCATCTTTTCTTCAATTTTCTGCATGGAAAAGCTGAAGACCTGTTTTCTTGATAGGAAGGTTTACTCAGAGCTAAGGTAATGATCTACTAGTAAGCAAGACCTGTGTCTGCTTTTATTGTAATGACTTTGTTTCTTTATTTCTGATTAGATATTGCTTGGTAAAAGCATAGTAAAAATCTAAACCCTGAGAGGAAATACTTACAGATTCATAATTCTTTCCTGTAATTCTGTGTTCCTGTGTGACATGAGTACTACAGTGATGGCTCTCAATAGCTGCATAGTAGGAGTTATGTTAAAGATGAAAGGTATACTTGCTTAATGCAAGAGATTCCTTCAAATTTCTTGGGATGTAGGGCTCATTACTGGCAAGGAACTGTTGTTTTGGTAAGGAGCCCAGTATTAGGACAGTAACTGAATGGGAGGGATTTCTCTCCACTGAGTACTTCTGCTATTCACAGCAAAATAGAACAGCTGTGTGGAAATGGTGTTTCAGTAATATTTCTAATGATCTCTAAACGTGGAATAGCAAATTAATGCTTATTAGTTTGGGACTTCTGCTCATATGTGACCAAATAATTTCTGTAATAGTCTGTAGAGTGAAAAGAAATAAGGCTTGCAGTCTTTCAGAAAAAACTGCTATATGAAATTAGTCCCCAGTAGTTATTTCAGAGAACTGAAGTATTTGCTTTCATCTTTTTTTTTAAAAAAAGGGAGTGGGTATGAAACTTGTGTTAGGGGTGCGAACTATTTCTCTTTCAAAAGGTGCCTCCTCTTTCACAAAAAGACTTAAACAATGGGTATAAAATCCAGGAATGGCTATAGCTGAAATTCTGAGTGTAGCACCTCTTGGGTTCATCATCTGAAGTCTAGGTGATAAGCCTTTCCTAGGAAGGAAACACCAGTGCTTGCTGTGCCTCGGTGGATGCACTGTCACTGGAAATTGAGTCAGCCAGGTGGTGATATTCAGCTTTCAGCTGTGGTTGGTTGGTTTAGGCTTTTTTTCCCCCTTCTCCTCCCTAGGGCTACTTTTTAATGACAAACTCCTCCAGTACCAGCACATGAGTCATAAACATAATTTCCTCTAAATTCGCAGCAGCCTATGCAATCCTAGATAATTAAATATTGAAAAGGTCTGTGATTCTTGTCTTTGCTCATTCTAGAAGCAATTGCAATAAAACTCTGCCGATTGCAGACAGGTATTGGAATGTCTCAAAAGTGACAGATGGATACAGTACAAATGTACTTAAAGTCTCAGAAATGATGCAATAGGTCAAGCTGAATCCTGATCCAATAGAAAGCAAACATTTAACGTTTTGGCAATGACAAGCTTTGTGTGGACTCTAGCAGGAGACCTGTAAGGTTGCAGGCTCAGCAGGTCAAGTCAGCATAACTCTGCCTAAATCAAATTCACTGTCACCAGTCTGCAGCAGTTCAGGGTCTGATCTATAGGATTACCAGAACAATCTGTCAAAGCATCAAAATATATCTTCTAGAGATCAAGCCACTGAGGCTATTATCTCTCTTTGGGGGTGGTGGGTGAGAGGAGAGAATATTTTTAAAACTCATCCAGTACAGATGCTGCAGACAACATAGCTGTTCCAGGAAGAACAACCCGCGTAAGAAGGCTGGGATTTTTAAAATAAAAATACTTTCTTGGGGAAAACATCTCCAGCTATGCTTATAGTGTAGGACTTTGGCATAATAGTAGCAGGTGGCTGCAGCATTAAAATAACTGGTAATTATATTTTTAATATAATGTGCTTCAAAGGAAAAAGGAAGAAACCACATGAGGTTTTAGTTCCATCAGCTTTATTCTCATCCTTGGTCTGATGTTTTGGCTAAGGCTGCAGAGCAGAGATAAGACTGGCTGATACTGCAAACCTGTAAGCCTCTCTTATCTGTCAGTAGTGCTCTCTTCCTGACAGGGACAGGCAGAGGCGTGTGATGGCAGTTTTTATCCTTGTCCTTGGTTAAACATAGAACTGCTGTTGAATTTTCTGTTTTGTAAGTCTGTTTATACATCCATTACACTGAAAATAAACTTGTCCTACATGGAAGATGTTCATTAAGTTCACAAGTCTGTTCTGAGCTTAGTGCACATATGTCTTTGTTAAGCTGCCCTAAACATAATTAGCTGTGTTCTGGCTTTGATAGACCTTGGTGATAGAGATCAGTTGTAATCAATATAAGAGGTTCTGCACTAGGTTCTTCATTTGGTGCTGAAGGCTGGGAGTACAGTAGCTACCCTTCTCAGTCAAAATACAAGAAACCTGAAATGTAGGTATCCGTTCTTCCACCCCCTTTGCTGCAGCTCTTCTCTTGGACAGGTGGTAGTTTCTGTCTGATATTCCAAGCCCTTTGGAAGCTGCCAGGGAGCAGTCCTCTGGGAGGGCTGCTAATTCTCACACCAGCATATTTACTCCTGTTTGAAGGTGCCTTAAATGGAAGAAGATGTCTGTTAGAGCCAGAAAATGACTCTGAGGAATGAGCTGCCTCTCTGCATGCCCTGTGCTGTGATGGTGATAGAGGACAGCAGAGTCCCTCTGCCATGTATCTGTTATTCTGAGAGCTCTGGAAATAGTTACCCTCAGGTTTATAGTGACTTTCTGCTGGTAACAGGAAACTGCATGATGTCCACTCTGCACTGGGGATGGCGTTTCTTGTTGCTCTCATGGAAGCTGTGTGATGAGTTTGTGTGGGTTATACTCATAATTCTGGGATTCAGTGCAGTCTTTGACATGGTCATGAAGTGTTCCCTTCATCATGTGGGATTGCTGAACAGTCCTTGTTCTGAAGGAGGAGGGCTAAAATTTTCTTTCTGTTTAACAAGACAGTATTAATTTTGTTCCTGCATCATGTCAGACTTCAATGCAGTTAGTAGATATTAAATTAGACAAATTACTAAAAGATAAATAAGGACACAATAGACTAATTTTATTAGTTATTACACTATGAAGTTACATGCTGTTTTCTGCAGGGCATTTGGTTGCTGCATGAGACATCTGAAAGTATTTTGCAATTAGAGAGAATGAATTGGTTGCCAATTTCCTCTCTTGAATGCTTCCATTAACAGTCCCACTAATAGTTGTAGTGAACCTTTAATGAATACAATAAGCCACATAACCCATATGAGCCTGCATGGCTTGGTACATGAGAGGTTCTGTAGTAGTACCTTGCAGTCATATTTTCTAAGTACTTCATCAACAACATGATATGATTTTTATTTTAAAAAAAGTTGCCTCAGTGAAGAGAATGGACTATAATTGAATTTCCCTGCATTATCTTTTTCATATCTGCTTTGCTCTGTGTTAAACACATTTGGAGAATGGCAAAAATAGCACAGTAGTAAGGATGTAGTTGATTAAGAATGTGCTGCTCTTAGTTTAACACTCAATCCTTAGAACTTTTAGTATAATGCTGGGGTACCCTCTTAGGTAGGCTAATTTTGATGGCTTGTGCAAGCCCTTAGCCATGCAGATGGGATCTGCTCCATGCCAATTCAAAGGTGTGTCTGAGTGTCTAAGGTGAGTGCTTGGATGTGTATGCCTGTGCTGAGTAGCAGGACCTTCATCTAAGGGAGTCAGGATGAGGTAAGATTAGGCCTTTTTTCTTCAGTAACCTAGTCACTTCCTCCTCCAAGTGATCCTTCCCTGTTGTCTTCTGCACCATGTGTCTCGTAGCTGTAAAGCAGAGAGAAGGGGTTTGAAGAAATGTTGGGAGTGACCTTCGTGGCTGACTGTATCCATTAGTTGGTCCTTGATGATAAAAATTGCTTCTGGATCAGTCTTTGTTCCTCCCGTGCAATAAAAGAGATGTATGGATTTGAGACCCAGAGGTTTAAGAGAGTTTGTTTAAACCTTAGTTCCCTATTTTGTAATCTAATGTCTTCTTGTAAAGGCAGTTTCAGCTGTCTTGTATGGCATATAGGTGTGCTCAGAGTATGCCATATGGCCATGTATTTAAGTATCTTCCTGAAAACTGGTATTCTGCTAAGATCCTCTAGAGTATGGACTTCTGGGTTTGGGGATGTTGCTATTTTGGACAAATTTGGATTTAAAAGATGAGACTTTTGGGGGATTTATTAAGGGTGAATTGGGAGTTGTCCTCAAGGGTGCTGAGGGAGCCCCACTGTTTCAAAGCTGGCGCCACTTTGCAGGGCCACTCTCTCACAATACTTTACCTCAGATCAGCATTCAGGATGTCTAAGCTGTCAGCAGCACTAGTGAGGAAATGGTGCTCCCTGAGACATGGCTGGCTTGCTGCTGGCTGAGCCCTTCCCGGTGAAAGAAGTTGTCGGTGGTGAGATGAAGACGTAGTGCTGGATTTGTTGGGCTTTTGCAGTAGGATCTGCCACAAACTGTAGAGGGGCCAGCACTGGTTGGGTTGGTAGTAGAGCTGCAGTCTGCTATGCTTTGTTCTTAAATGTAAAACTATGCCCCAAAACTGTTATCAACCCCTATCTGATCAAGGCAAACTATCCCTCCTTTTGTCTGCGTAATAGAGAAGATGCTTTGAAGAGACAGGGCTTTCCTAATGTGTGTTTTCCTTCTGCTGAGTTCTTCCTCAATATCTGTACGTGTGCAGACATGAGAACAAACCTGACTTCCTGAATAAATTGTTTTCCCAGTGCTCTTACATTTTAATAAAACAGTGGGATTGTCTTTGTAATCTGATTGCTATTGGCTGAAGGAAGTTTAGCAGATCTACTCATCACTTACTCCATTAAGGGTAGGAGCAGCTCTGTCCATACATGTCATAGTTATTGCAAAGTGCTGCCTAGCAAGCAAATGGCTTGTCTAAGCTGCCTCTGGTAAATTCAGTTCATTATCTGTAGCCTAGTTCATTAACCAAGTCTGAACAGTGAATACTGCACTATTAGCATTGCTAGTGGTGCATTTTGCATGCTGCCTCTTGGTCAGCACTGAGGGTACCTGCTAATGTCCTGGGTGTTTGGAGCAGAGCTGCTGTGTGAATAATTCATGGGGTTTACAGGTTTCAGGAAAGTCTAGTTAGAGTGCATAAACTGAAGTTGAATGATGGTAGAAGATGCACAGTACAGGATTTTCATCTGATGCAAATCTGGATTTTGGTAGAGCTGTTCTAGATCTCCCTGGGGTAGCTGAAGCCAGTTTTCCCCAAGTCTTGATCAGACTGCTTATCTGCAGTTGCCAGAACAGAGCTATCTCTACCCTATAGCCACCTTGCCTGCTGTGGGTTCCTTTGAGGTCTTTGTTGTTGGTGGTGGCTTTTTTTTTAAAATTTATTTTTAAACAGAAGATTTTGGTATGTGATGAAGATTGCCCATAAGGGAGTTCCTATGGATCCAGTAATCATAGAACACCTTTATGAGAGGAGTGTTGGGGCTGCATTAAACCTTGAGAACCTGTAGGGGAAAGACTGTGCTTGGTCTCTCCAAGGTACAAGCTCAGAGATTCAGTGTGTTACCTCTGAATCTTTAATGTCTGTTAGACTTTGGCCAGTCACCAGAAATTAGGCTTTAGGGCTTTGTTAGGCAAGAATTGGTAAGTGAGGCAGTTTGCTTTTGGATTAGTGAATGTGTGGCCTTTCATTTTAAAAGGCATTTTTGTACCATACCTGGCACAGGGTACGAAGAATGCATTTCTTTGCTTCATTTTTTTGCTCCAAAAAGAGATTGTTAAATGTTTTTATTTTTCCCATTACAGATATTTAGCATTCTTGCCCCTAGAAAGAAAAAAAAAAAGTAAATGAACTCTATAGCGTTTTTAATGCTGGCTTAATGTAAGTGCAAATAAATGCAAAAAGCTGTAGTGGCTTCAGGCTACTTAGAGCAATCTAGAGTAATCTTAACATAGTGAACATATTTGACTTTGTTGGTGTTTACTTGAGACGATATTAAGAGTAAAGGATGAAAGAAAAATACCTGTTCTCTTTATTGATAGCATTACACTGTTTGCAAGTACTTTATCTTCTTTATCAACATGAATATTTTGGCTTTCTAAAGTAGGAGGCTTACTTAATGTGGAAGCAACAGCATTGATAAGAGTGAGACAAAAGCACTGTTAACTGGATTGCAAGGACTGTCTATTAATAGGCATGCTGCTTTAGTTTGGTTTGGTGGCCCAAGTTGGTAGAGCACAGGCTAGGTGGCAGGGCATTAGTTCACAAAACTGAAAATAGTTCACTGTGATTTTTCAGTATTATCTTTAGATAATAGATTTATAATAGGCATTGTTCTTATTTATTGAAAGGCTGGGTTTCTGTGCATTCTGTGAAGAGGTGATCCAGTAGGGATGAAGGTGAGTGAGAAGTTGGTTATCTTGCTTTTTTTTCCTTTTTTTTTTTTTTTTTTTTAAGAATGGTCTTCTGTTAGTCCTGAATGTCTTCATGCAAGTGAGAGATGCCTTCAGCTGACAGTGCTGTGTTCCTACATAGCAGGGGTGGTCTGGCAGTCCAAGTACAAAAGTGGCTTTGGAGGTGCAGTTGGCTCCTCTGTTTTGTCATCCACTGTGCTGGCAACACTGGAGGTGTGGGCATGTTTACAGTGGGAATAGAGGTGGTCTGGCATCTCCTACATTTCAGTATAGAAAACTGCTCTGGAGTACTTTGAGACCAGAGACTCATCCTGTGATATCTGTTATTGTTTGCCTCTGAGTTTTTCTAGTCATTAGAACAGGAATATGCATGATTGTTATCCTATTCTGTATTTTCAGTAAAGATAACATTGATGGCTTGTGCTTTGATTTTTGACTGTGGCTGCTTGATAAATAATTGTTTCTGGAAACAAAAGCACTTTGTACATGTGAAGTGCACTTGCTGTAGGTAGCACTAAGATAATCTAGAAAGAAAGGTAGTTTTTTGGAATGCTTGTTCTCTCTTCCTTTGTATGCCAGGTATCTTAAAAAATGCATTTTTTAAAAAGAGACTAGCTGCACTTGAGTATGTATAGATGGGACAATGTTTAGAGCTGACCCATAAGAAGCCTCCAAGGAGGCATAATTATGGAGTGAGTGGTAGGCAAGTAGCTCTGTTGGTGAAAGGTTTACATCATTCTTATTTTCAAAGTGTGCTTAATTTTATGGTGCACTTCTGTTTATATGTGAATAGTAGTGCAAAATCAGACTTCAACGTGCTTTTATTTCAGCAAATTGTGGGGGCTTCAGGCCACCACAAACTCTCTCTTGTGGGACTTGGTGTGCTTCTTTGCCATGAGCCTTGAGGCTTGAAGTCAAATTCTTAAAATGAATTAATGTTTTAGTATCTTGCTGGATTTCTAATGAGAAATCATTAGACAACTTGGAGAACTAAGTTATACAAAGTAGAAAACTTCTCCAAGCCGCAATATTTTTTATTTTATAAATTTATATGAATTTTGAAACTTGCTAGCTGCTGTAGGACAAAGACTGGTGGCAGATGGGACACTCAGTACCTTCAGCGTTAGTCAAAGGATGCCTTGCAAATCAGAAGGTAGCATAACCTGGCTGATTTTTTAGGCTTCCTTTTGGCTTTGGAAAAGACAATTGGAATTTACTTTCTTCCCTTCACCTTTTGAAAAGGAAATATTTGATGTCATTTTTTTCAGAGAAGGGAAATATCGAAAGGCTTCCTTTTGCAGGTTACTGAATTGTGATGAATCTCATGTTTATTGATTTTAATATATATTTAAAAAAACAGCATAGATATGTGAAAAGCTGGGTCCTCTGTAGATCTTATGGCAGTATAGGCTTTGGTGTGCCATCATGAAATCAAAATTGTTATACTTTTCTCCACTAAAATTCCATAAACATGAATTGGCTGACTCATCACTAATCTCATCAGGATTGAGAGACTTTAATCTTACTCAAACAACATAACAGCATAACAGAGTAAGAGACTGGAAACTGATTTTTCTTGTTTGTACTCCATGAATTTGCATACAAGTCCTTACTATTTCCTGATTTAAAGCATCCAATCAACAGCTTGGAGATTATATAGTAAAAATAAATTTAAAACTGAAAATTCTCTTACTAAATCATTTGAGGTTACATTCTTGAATACTAAATTATTTGAGGTCTCCGTAGATCTGAGCTGCTCTGAGAATTAATTCCCTTCCCAGTCTATGGTAGGGAACATGAATCTTTGATTGTACAAGCTAGGGAATTACATTTAAAAGAGAACCTACAGCTACTCTTTCATTATTAACAAATGCCTGTGAGAAGAATGGTCTTTCTGACCTCGCAGGCGTTCTATGCACATCTGTCAATGTTTGCCATATGAAAGCATGAAACTGGTGCTCACTGCGACTACTACTTCAGGACTCTTTTGAACAGGTGCTTTATGAAAATCCTGGAGGTGGGCAAAAAGCAGGTTTTTGAACTTGACCAACATCTAGCAAAGGACAAGGGAATATTAATTGGTTGTACCTGAACTTTTGACTGGAAAATACTCTCAAATGCAAGTGGCAGTAGCAGTTATTACCCTGCTTATTACCTGCATTTGAAAAATTGGCTTCCTGTCTGGGAAAACTGAGTTTGAGCTAGTGGGGTTTGATACAACAGTATCATTATCTTAAATCACTTGAATCCACCGACAAACTGATGCTAAAAGAGCTGTTTTTCCAATGTTTCAGCCACTCTGTTCTCTAACCAGCAGCCTCAGGCAGAAGGGATTAAATCTTGCAATTGGATGCTACCCCCACCAATCTGATCTGTTTTGAGTCAGAATGCTAAAGATTTTTAACCTTTTAGAATGCAATAGAAGTTAAGCTAATAGTGGGTGGGATAGTGAAGTGTCATGAATGGAAAACTTGTCAGTTCCTCCCAAAAAAAATCCCATGAATTTTGGTGATACCAAATCTATTTTGAAATTATTGGAACATGGGCTTTCTCATGTAATATTTAAACAAAATGTCATATTTCAGTTGTAAGATGCTGGGAATCCAAATTGTTACATAACAAATACAATTTGTCTAAATATAACAGCAGAGAAGTACATTCCAGGCTTCAGAAATCATTAGCTACAAAACTTGAGTAATTGCTAATTAGTGTGGTTTGTGGCCAGTACTGATGAAGTCACCAGAGCAGGAACAAATGCACTTAAGCCAGCTGTGGTATTTGGTTTCTTTCTTGTAATCCTTCTCATTGGCTTGCCAGGAACATGGCCAATGTATTGACTCTCTTTCTACACTGAAGTACACAGAATGAAGAGATATTTGCTTTATTGCAAGTTATTAATTGGGTGAAACTTGGTTTTTAACAGCTTGCAGCATTCTGAGCTCTGCTTGTGGCTGTGGGCGCTTTGCTGGCTTCCAGTGCTAGATACATACTCTCATAGTCAGTTTGTGTGGAATGAAGGTGCTACAGGAGATCAGCATGTTATGATCATGTATTTGAGGCTGTAGGCAGAGGAGAGGCTTGAAGTCTGAACTCTAATACTGTTAAGCAGTTTAAATTTCTCTATTTCTCTACAGAATAGTCTTTGAGGAGCACAGATCACTCACTCCCTGCAGAAGGAAAGCTCCTTTAGCTAGGACTCCCAACAGTTAATGAGATGTTGAACTGTGTCAAAAATATATTTCTGGCCTCCAGAAGTATTTGCATTTCACCAATAAAGATCAAACCATAAAGGAGGAGTAGAAAACTTTTTTTATAAAGTTGACTTCTTGATGCTCAGCCTGTGTCTTCAGATGTGTCTCTGAAGCCATCATCTCTAGGGTATGTTCAGCTTCTAGGCCTTAACTTTGCTAGCTTGATTAGTTGCTAAGAAAGAAACTTCAACTCAATTGTAGGTAAACTGTATTATATTAAAAGTAGACTGCTAAAGGGAATTTTTGGTGATTGGACAATATGCTCTGAAAGAGGCTTGCATAAAATTAATGTAAAAAATTCTGTTCAGCTCTGATCTGTGCTCTTGCTAGGTATGTAGCAACCTGTCAGAACTTGAGAGATTAAGACCTAAACTTCATCTTTAAACTGAAGAACTTCCACAGCAAACCACTCAAAATCATTTATCCACTTCATACCTGAGCAGTGTGCATACTGGGGGAGGGACAGGACTAACTGCTAAGGTGGGGTATTGTTTAGATGAGCTTCCATTCTGGGGTCTCCAACAGACAGCCTCAGTTTTGCTCATAAGTGTTGTGACCAGCACTATTTCAGGCCACTATTTCACTGCTGGGCTGGCATGTTTAGGTATCTTCCTAATAGTCAATGCCCTTGGAGATGTTTCAGCATGGAGAGAGTGTCCTGTAGTAGCCTTCACAAAAAACTTAAATTGAGCAAGTAAGACAAAATTGCCTTCAAGTTTTTTCGTTTTTTTTTTTTTTTTTTTAAGAAAACAAAACAGGAAACCCCAAAAAACTCCAAACAAACAAAAGAACCCCAACCAAATAAGAGAGTAAAAAAAAAAAAAAACCAACAACAAAAATAAAAACACACAAAAAAGACCCCCAAAAAAACAAATTAAAAAAAAAGAGTGTTAACTGGCTATATAGGTATTTGCAGTTGGACTGACATTTTGCTTTGCATTTCTTTAACAAATTTTTTTCCTTTAGAGACTTGGAACTTTAGGAGCGAAGTAGATCTAGATTTGAAAATCTAGAATTTATGGAAGACTGATAGAAATTCCATATTGATTTCAAATTATTTTATAATAAGGACAGCTTCAAAGCCTTGGAAATTATTGTTTAATACTGTTAAAAAATTTGATCACTGGTCATTTACAGGTCTGTGCTCTTCTGTGAGGTTACATTTGAAATATAGAGTAACTACAGTGACAGCAGAGGATGGCAGCAATGCCTACTGTGCTTCATGTTTTGATGCAGTCAGCTGTCAGCACAGCTGAGTGAGTTGAAGCCTGAATGCAGTAGTAGGGGCAGCAGTACTGTTGGGGACAGTGATGCCTGCTGCAGCAGGTGTGGGCCAAAAAGGTGGGGATGCAGGCTCTTGGAGGGGTGTAGGCTACCTTCATGATCAAAATGTGGGAGACAGAGAATGAGAAAGAAGCTTGTGTTCTGCCTGATTAGGGATGACCCTTCAGAAATGTGTTCTGGTCTGTAATCTAATGGTAGAAGAGGGATTTTCAAAAATTAGTGTATTCCATGAGGGTATGGACTGATTACTAAAGGAAGGACATGGTTGGATTTGTGAGGTACAAAGGCCAGGAAAGGGTTAAAAGTTACATAAATTTTTGAGGCTACGTTTCTGGGAACCTAAAATGTTCAGTGCTCATGGTGAAATCTGAAGGCTCGTTCAGTAATCAAATGCATAATGGTATCTGGGGGATAAAGAATAGCTCAGCGTTACAAATGGTAGGTCTTGGTACCTGTCTATGATGCACTTGGGTCTTGAAGACAGGAATGCTGGAAACAAGTGGGAAGAGCCCAGTTCCTGTTGCATGAATAAGTTCACCTGTGCTGCCCAAGTGCTGCACAGGTCTAACTCCTACCTTAGCCAGCTGTGCCTAGTGCCTTGGTTGCAAAACAGGAAACCTGTGGTGGGGATGGATGTGTTGAGACTGGGCAAATGCTTGTGAATTAGATGGTTAGGGATTTCATTTTCATGTGCTTGTGTTGGTAACTATCTAAAATATTTGCTGTGTGCTGGTGAATCATTCCTTAGTGAATCATTTTAGCTGGGCAATTCTGGCTTATCCCCTAGCATGTAGTTCTGATTGTCAGGATAAACAAGATGACAATCCCAAGGTGACTTTAGGGGCAGATATGAGAGTATATGTAATAAACTGATCTGATATTTAGTCATTCTCTATGGTTGTTAATAAGTTTGCTGAAGTGTGAACAGTTTCCCTGAGGGAGGAATGCATTAAGGAATTATCCAACTTTCTGTTCTGTTTGTAAGCTTCTGTTTTTAATCTAGTTCTTTCATAGGTATACCTATGCACACTAGGTATACTAAAGAAGCAAAAACCTGTTAGAGAAGTGCACACAAAAAAGAAACTTATGTTCAAGTCTGTTTTACTAGAATAAGTGTTGGACCCAAAATTACTTGTATTTGGAAAGTTTTCCTTAAACTTTATACAAACACATCTATTACATCAGAGATGAACTTTGTCTTCAGCATTAAAGCAAAATGCAATTACTTCCAGCTTTGATGATGCTTCTGATCAGCATTATGTCAAGCTTCTAGCTCACTTTCAAGCAGCGTGTGTGGAGAGGAGCCTGCATTGCAGAACAATCTGTAATTGCAGGCAATCCTGAACATGTGATGTGTTTAATCTAAAGGGTCAGGGATGAGGAAATACTTATTTTTTTGAAGGACCAAAACCAAGCCTCAAACTCCAAAACTCTGAACATTATGATGTCTAAAAAAAGCTTTTGTAATGTTTTGATGTCTGACTCATTTTTGTCAATGCCTGGAGCTGGCAGCATTGAGTCAGTGATACTCAGCATTATGCATAGAAGGGATTTCCAATAATAAAATGCAGTACTGATGCAAGGCAGCACATTTGATGGTAAATATGCCAACAGTACTGGCTTAAACTGCATTCTGATGGTTCTTGAGTATCCTGTATATGACTTATGTATGTTCTACTTGCTCTGAGAGAAGCTCAGAGGGATCTACACAAGGATATAAGGGAATCTAAGAAACTTTGAAATAAGGTAGGTTCATCGTGGCTATGATGGCTGGGATGAGGCTGTAGGGTGTAAGTGGGAGCCCAGGACAGGAAGCAGTCAACACCTACCTGGCTGATTTTGGGCCTGGCTGTTCTAGTGCTATTGCTATACTCTTCTCTAGATGTGTTGGAGGTGCCTCTGCAGTCTATCAGAGGCTCAGCAGCCTGGAAAAGATGAGATAAGAAGTTTGGGTTCAAGATAGCAGTTCCCTACAATGGGACATATGAATGACCTCATCTAGGCTGGGTCAGTGTAGTCAGCTGATGAGCTTCTACTGTATTTTTAGTCAGGAAATGAAAGCACAACTATATGCAGAGGACAAACAGATACAACATTATCTGCTCATGGATGCATCTATGTAGGGAATAGATAATGTTCTCAAACATTGTTCTCTGATGTTTCCCTCATGCATTATGCAACATGCTTCCCTAATGAAAGCTGGATAAGAGCACCTAAAATTTTAGAGTTACCTTCCTCTCCTGAGGGAAAAGCACTTACTTGTAGCTAGCAGTGTCTTCCATGGTTTCCTGTCATTATGTTTCTCATAAATATTTGATTATCTCTTGCCAGCCTTTGTTGTGCCAATTGTCAGGTAGTGCATGCAGCTTCCTGTTGGTGGAAAGAGATGGGCTTGATACACCCCTCATATCTGGAGCCTGGCTGTGCACAGGCATAAACAGAACTGAACCCCACAGCTGATGGTGTCACCAGCATTCGTGTGCTGGTAGCTTTAGAAAGGCTGAACTGGCCAAGGTGCTGCTGTTGGCAGTTAACAGCCAGTGGTGGTTCTTCCCATTTCCCCTGGCTAATGTGGGCTGGCTTTCTCGGAGCACACAGCTGTCCTAGCATAACTGTACTCCCTTGACAAAAAACCAATATGTACTACTCCAGAGGGCCTCATGGCCCCAGGGAAATCTTCTTCAAAGCACAGATCCAGTGCTTTGCTGGGATGGTCACTCCTGGTACAGTTCAAAAATCCAAGTCCTTGCTTCCTCCTATGGCTGTCTTCTGAGGCTTTAAACATGCTGCTGATGTTTTCTTTTCTATTCCCTTTTCAGAAAGCAAGTAGTTTGGAGGGGACCAATGGGAAGAAGGGAGACAGACTGCCAGGGAGGAAGGACCCTGGACAGCTGTTTTTAGTGCTTCATAGTTATGTACATGACCCACAAATAGGACTAATGGTCATGGTTATCCAAGATGTATCCAACATAAGTAGATATGACTTTAAAGAGAGGCACATAATAATGGGTTTGCTATGGATGAAAGGAAAGTGAAAACTACTTTCTTAAGGGAGAGGGGGTTTTATTGCCTGAATTGATAGCTGAAATAATTTCTAAACTTTTCATTTGACAGCCAAAATACTTTGCTATTAACCTTGTTCTGAAGCAAAAGAAAAGTAAATTAAAAATAACCCTTTATACCTGCAGAGGTGAATGGGTCTCATGACCTGTAACATCACAGAGAGCATCTCTGATGGGAACAAAACATCTTTCTACTTGGATTTCACTTGAGAAATTGTGCTTCAAAACCTGGTTGTGGTGGGGAGGAGGGGTCAGAGTCCAGGAACTGACAGGTCATTGTTTCAAGTGCTGAAATCCAGGACGTTGAATTTTCCTTTTTTTTTTTCTTTTTTTTTCTTTTTTTCTTCTTTTTTTTTTGGTTGAAATTATTAGAATGTTGCTTTGAAAGGCACAACTGTCTCTCTTTGTGCATGGGTATACACAGGCACCTAGTGCACACTTGCCTTCTGTGAATCCAGTGTGGAGCAGTTTGAAAGTGCAAACATATATTTCACAGATTACCATGGGGATCACTTTAATCAGCTTTGAGACCTGCTAATGCTGTAGAGATCTTTGAATGACTACTGCTGTTTTCATCTCCATGCAGAAGGAATGAACATCAGGTCTCTGTGCCACCGCTGGAAGAGATGCTTCTCTCTAGGTAACTGCACAATGGGCAGCGGCTTTTGTTGTGCAGTACACTGAACTGGGGGTGGGCAGAATTAAGAACAGCAGCTTTGGGAGTGCTTTAGAGCAAGAGGTCACTATGTGGGCAGTAAATCTTTCTAATCTACTGTTGGCTAGAAGCCAACAGTTATAGGCCTCTGGGCTTTTAGTAGAAGAAAACAGCTTTAAATCATGAGCATATATAATGGAAACCTATTTATTGTTCTTGTTTAAATTGTTCTCTTAGAAATCAAGATCAGCTGTGCTTGCAGCTGATATGCTTAAAGCTGTTAATAAATTGTTATAGAACAGATGCAGTGTTGTAGAACAGAAAGGAAAAAGCACTTGGGTGTCAGAATGCTAACAGAATTATGATGCACCAAAGATATTTTTAGCTTCAACCAATATTAATACAGGGAAACAAGCCTCAAAGGTGTGAGGCAAGAAGGCTGTAGCTGCTTTCTTCTCAGGATTAGCTTTGGCTGTCAGTTGTGCTAAGCAGATTTCTGATGTCTGTTTTTTAAATATTCCACTAATCACACAACAGATATGCTGTACTTGATAGTTATGTGCATGGCCCACAAATGGGATTACTAGTCATGGTTATCCAAGGTGTATCTGACAAAAGTGCTAGAACTACAGGATCCTCCTTTAGCAGTGGGATTATTCACAGGAGGGATTCTTATTCTTGTTTGAAGCACAAGAATGCAATGTAGCTGTAGCTTCTACCACCTCATGCTCACTTTCTAGAAACTGTTTCAACAGTCACATCTCTGATCAAGTCTCATTATTTGCAGTTCCTGTAAGATGGAAGTAGAATTAGTGTTGTGCATTGTCAAATGCAATGGTTTGTGTTTTAAGTTTTTTCCTTTGTATTGAAAGATTTTTTTTTCTTTAGCAGAAAATTCAAAAGAAACATAATTTAAAAGTTTTTATCTCAGAGGCTGGAAGTTCCCACAGAATGAACACAGTGTGTTTTCATGTGTTTGCCCAATGAACCTGCATTTGCACTGTTACTTTATATGTCAAAATTCTTAAGTTATGTTAAATGTAAACATAAATCTAAATCCAGTGGTGCCCTCCACACTGTCTCAAGTGCTGAGCACTTGTTCATTGTTTTCTAATGCGTGCACATGTTTTGAACTCGACTGGTAGCTGGTAGGCCATGCTATCCAGGAGTTAAAAATAACAGTAATTTGTGAAAAGAGCAGTGAAGTGGTGACATGTGGCTTTACCAATAGCAGAAGCTTTGTTCCACAGAGTGTCAAAACCAGGACACCCCAAAGAGAACACTAATTCTTGATATATTGAGTTCTTATTGAACCAATGCCTCTGTTACCTCTTTCAAAGCTGCCTTAACTGGTGTTTGTTATGGTGTTTGGACTTGCTCATGTGCATCATTTTGGTTGGAAAAAATTATTACTTTTTTTTGGATGCCTTCATGCCTTTATAGTATCTGTGAAGTTGCTGGAAACCTGGAACATATGGAACTCAATTCTCAGAGTTGAATCTGAGTCTGAGAAGTGCAAATTGTCTGAACAGCTTTGAAAAAAACCTATTTCACAGGAAGTGTTTGGGTTTGAACTTGAAGGATTTTAGTGGCAGTTTAGGAGGCTCCTTGAGCTTACTGGAACTGCAGTGTTTGCCTATTTAAAATTCTGGTGTTGAACAGTTTAAACTCTGCTGTAGCTGAGTATTCAACTTTGTGTCAGGCTATTAGATCTAATTTATATGCTGCCTGAAATTTATTTTTTTCAGGCATCAGATATGCCATTGCTTCTTATAAATCAGACATGTGTTGTATATACCAAAAATCCCTTCTTGAAGTCCAAGTTCTAATGACCAACTGCTTGTAAATACACAAGTGAGTTTGAACAAGAGTGAGGCTTCTAGAAACACCATTTTTGTTCAGCGCAATATGGAAACTCTTAAACTAACAACAAACCACTTGGTTGAACTGGTGTCAATTACTAATCCCCCTAATGTTTTTGTAACATTAGTCTGGATGCTGGGGTGGGGAAAAAAAAAGGAATTAACTTCTCTACTGACTAGTGATGCATCTTCATCCTTGGAGTTTAGCTGACAGTTGTGGCTATGAAGCTTGAGGCAGAATAAGAATAGATCATGTGTAGTGTTATTAGTTCAGCATTTTCAGCAGAAACTAGTTGGTTTTGACATTAAGTGAGAAGGTACAAAATTACTTGGGAGAAGGAGAAGAGCTATTTTAGGCCAGTATTCTTCTTGTGGTCTCACCAAGGCTTCATATGAGGATTGTTAGAGGGAATAGAAACATTATACCTTTTTATTTTATTTTTGGAACTTCAAGAAGCAAAAATAAATGCACCAAGGAGACTTTAATTTAGATTATAAATTACCCTAGGCACCTTTGCTTTCCCATACCTAAGTATTCTGCCAATTGATTTTTTCTTTTTTTTTTTGCTTTGAATAATGTCTGTTATTCATACAGAGAGAGGTGAATTTTATTGTGTGGATCTGCTTCTTATCCCTTCCCTCAGTAAGAGTTCTGTTCTGTCTCTAGAAATATGCAGTACTTGTGTGTGAGTGCATCTGAATCCTCTTTGTATACAGTTTCTGCTGAACTCCTGAGGTAGCATAATTCTGGTTGCTGCTGTTTAGTTCTCTGAAGTCTCTAATATTCTGCTAGGAATTAGTTTTGATTGTTTGTGATAACATTTAGCTACTTCATTCGAATGAATTTGAGCATATCCAAAAAAAACATCCAGGCTCCAGCTGTCTCTGTGGCATGCAATTCCATTTACAATTGGAGGTTGCTCTTCAAAAGCAGCAGTGTTTTATGCCTTGAATTTCTTAGAACTAAGAACTTCCTAGTCAGTAATTTAAGATTATTCAAAAATACCTTTTTTTAGTGTTGTCAAATTTAGCTTAAATCTGGGATAAACACAAGAAAAGTGACTAAACTTCACAAGGAACATACTATTCCTGTTCATGCTTAACATGAACAGGGCCAAGCAAATGGAGTTCTGGTTCTCTTAGTTCCTTTAACCTCAGTGGTTGCTTTTGCATCAGCTGAAGCTACAAGAAGTCTTCCATTAATGTGTGCAGTTCAGTGAAGTGAGAGCTACTGATGCTGTGTGTATGTTAACACAGTCATGTATGAGCTACTGACCCACCTATACTGTATCTGTGCATTTATTAGAACACAGCAGTTCTGTAGCTCCATCCCACAGGCAGATTGGTCCTCCTTGGATTGACCAGTATGTATCCAAGCTTATCTTCTGGCTTAGCTGAGCTCCCATGGCATAGCAGCATTCTTTGCAGCAATTCTGGAAGTTCACTGTGAGATTCTAGAAAGCCATGAGCATTATCCTATGGCTAATCCATGGCTAACTTTCCTGTCCAATAATAACCTTCTTAGTCTTGTTAATTTTGATAAAAAACACATTGCACAGCTGTAAAGAGGAGGGGGGAAGTTACAGACCTGTGTCTGTTTACTTTCCTGTGCAATATCTGTTAGCTTGATTGATGACAACTTCCTCCTTGCATCTTGGAATCCAGAGAATAATGTTCCTTTGGTCTTCTCTGGTGCTTTTGAATCTTCAGTTGCTTTTAATATCCTTTGGAGCTACTGTCTCCATCCATTTATTTATTGGTCTGTATCTCACACAGAAAAAAATTCCTGTCTTCCAAACTGATTCACTGTTGTGCATAAAATAGCTGTTCTGGCTTGCTGTGCATCTCTAAAACATCTGCTACAAAGACATGGATGTCTTTTTGTGTTCTGACTTGAACAGGGGAGTTATCCAAGAGCTTTAACCCCCACTGTCCTCAGTTTGACTCACAGTAGGATTGTTTCATAGCTACATCAAGCTTGAGCTGAACACAAGATTTTTTCACTATCCATTTAGCTGTTGACAGATAAGAATTCAGGGTAACTTTAAAGAATAAAATCTTGTTTGAAGAACTCTAATATTTTTTTTTTTCCTCACTTACTATCCTTTCAGGTCTTCTGTATGCAACTATTAAAAAAAAACCCCAAAAAACGAACCCAAAACAAAACTAAAAAAGAAAAAAAAAACAAAAAAACAACCCAAAAACGAAAAAACAAAAAACCCAAACCCTAAGAACCACTGAAAATCCAAACCAGCAATAAAGGCACTTGGAGGATCTACCTACCAGTTAAAAATCAGACCTGAGTTTACTTCCAGGTTTTCTGTTTCATATTGTCTTTAGTCTGTAAGAAAAACAGTACCTTCCCTGGAACTGCACATAATGCTGTTTGTACCTTGCTGCACAAGCTGGTAAGTGGAGGGAGTGGCTTGAACTGAGTCGTCACTTGGATATCTGCAGTAGCATTTCAGTAAGTAACAGCACTGATTTGTTGTCCACTTCTGGTGTTGTATGGTAGCAAGCACTTGAGCCCATTAGTGTACAAGACCTGTTGTAGGGCTCCTAATGGCTGGAATGATGGAGATGGACAGAGAGCTCATGCTCCAGCCTGAGAGGTGTTCCCTGATGATAGTCTGAAGGTTGCTGTGCATGTGTTCTCATGTTTTGTGTATGTTGAAGCTAACAACCATCTTCTGTCACTAGAATTTGTCATGGCCTCCTTGTTATCCTAGCTAGAAGCACTCTTAACCCGCTAAGCTGATTAGATACTACTGGCTCAGAAGCTCAGTGCCAGTGAAGTCCTGGTTGAAAATGTACAGTACTTTGCTCCTTTTTGCTACTCAACTTTTGCATTCCCATGGGAATCCTACACTTGTTACTGTCATGTATACAAGATTGGTTTTAGTAAAGGGAAGTTCTGGTTGGCCTCAAACTGCAAAGCACTCACATGGGAAAGATGAAGAAAGCTTTATAATTGTCTGTTAGAATTGACAGGATTTGTTAATATTTTCACCATCAAAGTTAATTTGGTACCACACGTGTTAACTGTACCTGCAGAAAGCTTTAAGTTCTTGAAAGATAAATATTAATAACATCCATGGTGCTGTTTACAGAAGTGAAACAGTTTGCAGTAAAACATATCTAAAACCCCATCTATTAAATATAACTTTTTAAAGGAAATAATAGCTTAATTTCTTGATGCAACTTGCTTTACTCCTAAGATTTAGGGTAAGTGTCCTTTGGGCAGGAATCCTGTATCATATTTTTTTCTCCTTAAGCAAATGAAAGAGCCACATCATTTCCAGTAACTTAAGGCACGACAGTTCTTGCATGGTTCTTGAGAGAACTGAGAGGTGTTTTGCAACTGTGTATTAACTTCAAAGCTGCTGCTATTATGAATTCTGGTACTTGCATGCAGATGATCTAAAGACATCTTAATTTGCAGGACATAGATCTACAGTGAAGGAAGCATATTTAAAATTACTTCTGGTAATAGAAGAGCTAGAAAATAAAGCTCCACTATGATGTCTGCCAGATCGTCCTTTGTTTGGACATGTTTATGTCAGAATGTTTACCTATAATGTTATGCTGTTGAACACTGTGGCAATTTTCTAAATTCTTAAAAATTAAAATCATAACACTGTTCATCAGGGGTTTCTTTCACATGAACCGGTTTTAACTCAAGGTCAAGATGTCCCAGTCCTGTGAAAAAAAGCTCTCTTGGAGGACCTGGTAGCTGAAGTTTGTGCCCTACATCTCCTGTTGGCAGCATGCTGTGCTCTGCCTCTTTGAACTCCTACCTTATGTGCTTCTAGACTAACTTTCAGCTGCATTTCTGTTGAACAGTGAAAGCAGCCAGGGAAAGAGTGCAAGAAATAACATATTTCAGGTAAAACAAATTTGTTTAGTCACGCTTCAGAGTAATTGTTTGTGTATTAACTTGTTGACAATTCTGAAGTGCAGAACTCCTCATTTGGTGTCATCTTTGGTACTCAGTTTGTGATGGTAATGCTGTGAAAAAATGAGATCCCAAGAAAGTGAGCATGTTACTGCATCTGGGTGGCTTGTTGAGAGCCAGATTTGCTTTTCAGTGCAAGCAAAAGTCTAAACTTGTCTGCCAGCTCTCTGCAAGCTCTTGGCTTTTCAGGTGTTTGCTTTGATAACTTTCTTTGAGGCTTAACCAATAACAAAAATGCCATGTTTTTTTGTAAATGAGCAAGTTTGGAGGCTTTTGGATGAGGTTATCTTTCACTCTGAGGAAAGCTGCCTTTCATATGTCTCAATTCAAAACTGTCACTTAGTACAGTTGGGAGCATACAGGGAAGTATGGCTACTTAAACTTTGACTTGTGAGTGTCTGAGCTTAGAATCACAGAGTGCTTGATGTCAGAGGACCCCTGGAGATTGTAGTCCAACTTTGCTCTCAAACAGGGGTAGCTTCTTTCCCTCAGTGTACTTTAGCTCTTTCTTGTACTAGGTCCTAGTCCTGCAAACAGTGTGCAGCATCAGAAGTATGATTCTTGCTGTAAACACTCTTAACATTGCTTTAATTCTAAATGGCCTGAAGCCTTTGGTGAACTTTTCCTGTACAAACCAGATGTTTCTCATAGCTTGTGGTTCTGATATTTTGGTAAGAGGCTTAATTGATCTAAAATAATTTGTTCTTAAAAATGGAACACATGTTAGAGCAAGCAAGCACTTCACCAAGCTAGAGGTAGTAACTAGCTGGCTGATCTACTTAAGTGAAAAGTGATAAAATTTTGGCATGAGTTCTCTTGTGACTTCTGACAGTTGACAAGCATCCCAAGTGACTCATCTTTCAAAACACTGTAGAATTCACAACACTTTATTTACTCAATCATGCAGAAGCTATGACTGTTACTGAAGAGACATTAAGGAGTCAGATACACGTGGAAAAATGTCATTTTTGCAGGCCCAGTGGTGTAAGAGTATTAAACCATAATTCATTGCTTTTCAAGTGATAATAAATGCCATATGAATTTGTCAGGGCATCAAGTCTGGTTTCTCTTAATGATGAGAGAAAGCTATAAAATCTCTTTATTTTTGTCAAGCTTTAATCTCATCTATTTTTAGAAGAAACCTCGTTGAATAGTGTGAAGTAAGAGCCTTGAAGAAATGAATGGGCTTTTTATAAGGGAGTTTATAGCTCAAGTCTGACTCATTGAACTTGTAAAGTACAGTGGAAAGCAGTATTAAACTCTTGCAGAAGGTGTCTCAGAACTGAAGCAAGGTGTGTATTAGACAATGTTTAAATTCCACAAGGATCTAAGTAGTTGAGTTGTCATCCTTGAAGATGCTTAAGAAACAGGTAGTTGTGCTGCTTTGGAACATGGTTTAGTGGTGGACTGGGCAGTGCTGGGTTCGTGGTTGGACTTGAGGATCTTAAAGGTCTTTTTCAACCTAAACAATTCTGTAATGCAGACTTAAGATCAATATGATTAGGACATTCAAAATCTGGTGAAGCTAAATCTGATGTGGCTGTTCTAAATGAAGAGGCTATGACATAGTGGTCTGTTATTAATACTGCTAATTAAAGCATGAGTAGTTTGATGCAAAATAAATTGCATAGTAGTGTTGCAAATCCTAGGGTGAATAACAAGAAAGATCCAAGTCTTGTGGGAGAGAGTGACAAGTTGGCATGCCCTTAAGTGAAGTCAATGAGTCTCACTCCCTCATTTACAGGGAAGTAAATGCTACTGTGAATAAGAGCTGCTGAGCCTTCAGTTTCAAGTTCCACCACTGCTGGAGGTGGTCAAGTCTGCTGTGTTTATCCACAGCCTTTCTGAAACAAGAAACAGAGGTGCAGTTACTTTTGCATGGCTGAAGTGATGGTCTGCATGTCATCAGGTGTCCTTGAGGGGGATACTTCTTAAGGGGGTGAGCAGCCTCCTGCTGCCCACTAGGAGGCCCTCAGAAGCTCAGGGCTCCTTAACTTTTTTGGAAATGCAGGGAAAGGAGAGGATCTACAGCCAGTAGTAAAGGCCACTCTCTGCAGGCTTTTGGGTGTGATCTGCTTAGTAACAGGGAGGGAGGTGGAAGGCATTCCTGATGGGCAGGATTATTGGATAATCTTCCAAAATGAGCATTATTCCACTAAGAGTTGAAGCAGCTGCCTTGAGCCACTTTCAAAACCCAAAACCTTATTACAGCTGTTTCTACACCCTTGTAAGTCTGCTTTGGAAATATTTCAGTGCATCTAAAGAATGAGACCAGTTGTCCCTGAGGCACCTGTCTTGAAGAGAGCAGCCAAAAGGATAGTACGTTAATTAAACCTAAATACCTCTGAACTTCATCAGCTGTATTGACTCAGTTAATCCTTAAAGTTGTGGGACAGCTTCATAATACTTTGCAGCAAGGAGAACTAGTCAGCAGGAAGATTTCAAACATCAGATAATGTTATGAAAAAAAACCCCAAATAAATAAGGTCTCTGTAAAAAACCAACTACTTTTACAGCATGTTTGTTCTAGAATAATTGCACTGCTGTTCTGGCACTTGATTAGGAAAGCTGATGAAAGCTGCTTCCTTGCACTTAATGCTCTTAAGAGAGTATTGTTGTTTGATCTCCTTTGCAGTTACACAACATGAAATCAATGGGAAAGGACAACAAATATCCAGTAGTGCATTTAGTTCTGTTTTTCTGAAGGGGAAAATATCCATTCAGCAAGGCTGAGTGGTCTTCTATGTCATGGCAAGGTTCTTCAGGCTGAGTAACTTAATATAGTATCATAATGGCATAGCCTTGCATAGTCTCCAGTCTTCATATTTCACTTTCTGAATTTGTCTCTTTGCACGAAGTAAAAATGATCAAGCTGGCATATTTTTGCTGTCTGAATTGGTATCAACTGGAATGAAAGAAAATCAATTATTTAGCCTCGAACTTGCAAGTCAGCCTAATGTCTCCAAAGAATGACTTCACAGTGTGCAACACTTGCCTTGGGCAAGAGGCGGTGCTGTTGAAAGCACATCAGTCTGTTAATTACATCGGCTTTACCGGCCCCGCAAAGGCTGTGTGCATGACCGTGGTGTACGAGGAATGGGAACGTTGCCCTCCAGTGGCTGACGCCTGGAGAATACCGAGCCTGTTAGCTCTGGCAATACAGAGCCAAGGCTTGGGAAGGTCTGAGGTGAGTGGGATGTTAGCTTAAAAGTGTGTGCTGTTAAACAGGACAAGTTTTCACACAGTACAAATACCTAGGTGTTCGATATGCTAAGGTTGCATAGGACTGAAAATTTTCCCTCCAACTTTAGTTAAGGAGGATGTACTTTCAGGGGCCTCTCCTATTCATTGCAGGAGTTCTTTTAGCCACTGTCTGATCAGATCAGCTTGTTGCAGTGTCATCTTAGCTTCATACAGAAATCAGGAACAGATTTGGCTTTACAGTAGATTTACTGCTTTACAGCTTCACAGGACAGTTCATTGCTTCTGTTAACCTTTGAACGAAGTTCTCAAATAATGCTAACATAACACCTTTACTAGATTTTTATGAAACAAGTTGTCATATGCTTGTCTAGAGCTACCTGTGCTAGCAAGTCCATAGCTCATTTAATAAGCTGATAAATTCTTATCTAATATATCTACAGCTCAACTAAATTAAAGTATCTCCATGGCTCAGGAGGGAAGGGGAAAGCAATAAATGTCTCCACAACTTCATTAATGTTTTGAGGCTTTGACAGAGAGAATAGCTAGCTCCTTTCCCTTATGTTTTTGCATTCTTTTAATGTAAAAGTAAACAATGCTTATGGAACTCAATTCACTCCAGACCCAGTGGGAAATGAAAATTACTTCATGCTTCTGCCGCTTAAAGTCAAAGCTTTGAAGTTGCACGTGTAAAGCAAGACAGTATTTTTTTATCAATTTAGTCTGAGCCTTAGCTTTAGGGACAGACTCTCCAGATGCTCGGCCGTAGCCCCCGTACGGTGCCCGGGGCGGGGGAAGGCAGCTCGGTCCCGCCGTGGGGATCGGAGAGCTGTGGCGGAGATGCTGCGCCGCTCCCTGAGCGCGGCTTTGGGCTCGGGATGCGCTGAGCGCGGGCGGGCAGCGCCAAGGAGCCGAGTGGCCCCGGAGCCCCGCGGCGGTGCGCAGGATGCTGGCTGCCTCCCTCGCACGGAGCCCAGGAGGCTGGAGGTGGGGGATACGGGGCGCGGGGGGGCCGCCCGGCGGTTCCCGGCGGGAGCGGCGCTGGCACGGCGGGAGCGGGGGCGGCGCTCCCGGGGCGGGGCCCGGCCCATCCCCGCGGGGCGGGGGGCGCGGGCCCCGCGCTGTCCCCGCCGCCAGCTGGCTGCGGCCGCCCCGCCGCCCCCTCCCCGGACACGCATTATTTACAGCCGCCGCCGTGGTAAACACCGGGCAGGGCGCGCTCGCAGCCGCCGCCCACCCGCGGCCCTTCCCCGCGGCGCGGCCCCGGGAGCTGCCGGCCCGGCTCCGCTGGGTGCGGCCCCTCGCTGACCGCCTCCCCTCCGCGCTCTCCCTGCAGGACCTGTCTGTTCCACCTCGGGCTATAAGAAGGCGGATGATGAGATGTCCGGAGCCACGTCCGCGGCGGATCTGGACGAGGCACCAGCCCGCACCATTTACTTGAACCAGCCCCAACAGAGCAAGTTCCGCGACAACTGGGTCAGGTACGGAGCAGTCCCCGCTTCTTTCCTTACGGGCGGCAGCCGCGCACCGCGCAGCCGTGGGCTGGGAGGGCTCGGGTCTCTCTCCCTTGTCTCTCGGCCCTGCCCACGCCGGGTTTCAACACAATAAAACGTGTGTCCGCCGGGACGGCTGGTTTTCTTGTCTGTGCTGGGTACCAGGGTCTGGCCAGTGCACGGGCGAATCCAGCAGCAGCAGCAAGTGATGAGCTGCTTCCCTCGACAGTAGTGAGAGCAGGGAGCTGGTAGAGCTGCGTGGGCAAGATGCATGAAAAGGTATTCACTTCAGTAGGGCGCTGAATTTTGGAACAACAGGACCTACTCGAGTATTTCTGGATGCAAGGGTTAACCTGTGAAAATTTAGCGGGAGTTTTGAGTAGAATCCAGTGAACTCCATGAAGTGTCCCCTTAAAAAGTGGCATTTGATTGAAACAACAGCTACATTAAAAATGTATAGAATAGGAAGGAAGAAAAGAGAAGGTGCATCCAGCAGGACAAGAATGACTACAGAAACTACAAGGTGGCATCCCTGTGCGTAAAAGGCGATGGTCCACTTGTGTTTTTTAATTGAAGGCTGGAGGTCATTTTCTTATCTGTTTGGAGCCTTTAATGTAGGGGTGTGTGTTAATACTTCTGGTGGTATGATTAATGCCACCAGTGTCGTTGCAGTTTGGAAATACGAATGATACGGACTGAAGCATGGAGTACAAGGATGCATAACGTGAGCAAGTTGTGGTGGTGCTTGCCACACTTGCCTGGGGTTAGCTGGATGAACAGATGGCTCCTGTCATGACTGAGGAGGGGCATTATTTAGCAGGCTTCTGTTCGTTAATGCAGATGTTTGGGTTATTGTTCAAAGAACAGTTTATACAATGAGTACCTTTATGAAAAGAGAGGCGTTTTATATCCTGCTGAAGTGATAATTTACATTGTCTGGTTTATTGTGTGTATTACCAAGGGCAATTCTAAGAATATCCTGTGGAAGAGTGCTGATGTTCTGGGCACCACAGCCACTTATTTATAGGTGGTTTTCTCCTCAACTTTAACTTGTTACGTACTTGTCTGGGAAACGGTTTAGGAGCAGTTAAATGACACATTTTCTCAGTATCTTCCTTATTCTATGTGGGTAGCAACAGTGAAGGTTTTCTTGCTTTATTTTTCCTTGACTAATTGAGGGATGAGTTTAACAGTTTCCTGTGTAGAGATTATTTGTGCTTTCCCTGCTTTAAGAAGGGAAAACAGGGAATAGAGGGTTGGCAGAGTCTGTAGTTTAGGTTTTCCTGAAGGGATTCTGTTCTGATATGGCTAAATTTTACAGAAAAGTAGTGTGTTACTATGCTACTAAGAACTTGTTCCTGACAGTGCTATTACTAAAGAGCAGCTGTGTCCAATTTGCTGTCTGAAATCCATCCCCTTATACATAGCTGTACAAGTTTCTCAATACCTTTTCGCATCTTTGCCTCGTGACAGGTAAATTTTGAGTCATAAGGAGTATTGGTATGTGAAGGATAGGACAAAGTGAAGGTAGTGTAATAGCAAATTACAGTAGAGATACTTTCATTACCTGATTAGGAACCTTAGCTCCTTAGTGTCACTTGGAAATTAAGTTGACTTCATAATGATTTACTGCTGCTTAGTAAGAAGGCTTTGATCTCTTGACTTTTAAAGGGTGATAGACATTGCCTGTACTCTCTGGATTAGTTTTCTTCCCTCAGCCTGGTGGGAGCGAAGGCAAAGGTGACTTGAGCTTGTAATACCTGAGTAAGGAGGCCTCGGTTTCTTAAGTATGTTGGAGTTTCTCATGAGGAACTGCAGTTCTCTGTTGCCTTTGGACTTTCTTACTTGACTGTATTCAGCTTCAGAAATGCATTCAGAACTGGGTTTCTCTGTGCTGATGGATTTGCAGATGTTTTGTCTCCCTAGGAAGCATCAGTGTACCACAGAGCAAGGTGCTGGGTAAGCATGTGAACACCTGTATGTGTGGGCTTGTGGAAAATTAAACTGAAAACGATAAACCAGCTTGTTTTAAATTGTGTGAGTTCTGACTGTCATATTTTTGGTAGTCATTAAGGATTCTCTGAATAACAGTGGGAATTTGTGAATGTTCATAGGAAGTTCTCTAAATTAAGGACAGTGTGAAAAGCTTGCTGAAAACTAAATAAAATACAGCAAGAAATGGAAGTGCAGAGCATGGGGGAGGGTAGGTTAGTGGTATGGCTTTTTGTGTAAGATGGCATAAACATGTTGAGCTGCTTGACTTCTGTGGGTAGAGAAGCACTGTTAAAAGTGAATTCTGATGTTTGTGGGAGCATAAAGACAGACTAATTTTGGATAAGTTAATAAAAATGGATAATTTTGATCCCACTTCTAAGTAGTATGTAGTGCTATTGCAAAAGTTCAGTGGATGGGAAGACGGCTCTAACACTTCCAGAAGTCTTGGAGTGTGAGGATGTAGAAAGAAGAAATGTTCTTTCCCCAGGCTCTCTGGCATAATTCAGACTACAAGAAGGCTTCTCTAATGGCCAGTTTTTGTGTTCTTGAAGCTTTGTAACAAACTATTTCAAAACATAGTGCTGTGTGTTACAGGCTAGATTTAGCTTGACCCTTGACATGTGCATAAATATGGCTGTCACCATTGTTTATTATACTGTAGCAGCAGTGATTACATCTGTAGAAACACCTTTTCTACCCGTCTTCAGTCCTGCTCTGTTCAGTTTGAAAAACTTTATGTATGTTTTACATTTTGGACTTTTTAATAAAAGGTAAATTATGTTTGATTTTCAGCTGAAATGTTTTAGAAGCTGAAGCAGTTCAGAAGCTTTGAAAAAATGTAAAAATTAAAAAAATGTAAAAAATTAATAAATGCTATTACTTTGTCCAGCACAGCTGTACTGCAGTATTAAATGTTTGTTATTACAAAAGCTAGCTAGTACTTGTTTTGACATATCCAGCATACAAAACTTAAACACTCGTCTGTTTAACCAGAACATTTCTGTACTTTTAAGACAAGTAAGAAATGAAACATGTATGTTGAGGAAATTTCCAGTCTCTCTAGAGAGCTTTGTGCCGCTTACTGTGACATTTGTGCTCTGGAGCAACATTCTGTGTACTGAAGCCCTACTTCCTGGGAAGTGGCTGGACACATCTGCTGGTGGGAAGTAGGGAGTAAGTTTTTTGTTGCCCTTTGCTTCTCAACGTGACCTTTACTTTATTAAACTGCCTTTATCTTGACCCATGAATTTTTTTTCATGGTATTTTCTGTCTCTTGTTCTGCTGAGAAGAGGAATTACAGAACAGATCAGGGAGTATGAAGTGTCCAGCTAAGGTCAGCCCACAACAAGATGGGAAATAAGCTTCCCTATTGCCTTGTAAGACCAAAGGAATACAGGTGGAGTATGGTGGTAGGGGCTTGAATGCTGTGTTAATACTTCTGAGATGACCAAAGTAATGGCATGAACAATTTTCCAAATGTATCCTCATTGAAGACTGGCTATTGTTTCTTCTTCTAGAAGTTTTTTTTTTTATGGAAATACAGTTCCTGGATGTTTCATAGTAATACAAGAATCTACTCTGATATCAGTGGCTTGTTCTAAATGTATAACAGTACTGTAACGGGAATTTCTTCTAGTGCATTTAGTAAAAAGCACCAGTAAAGTGATTTGAGCCCCTCACTTGTTGCATGTGTTAATGTTGTTGCAAAAGAGTTGGACTTCTGGTTTATTAGTCCTGGAGGAACAAGTGTGCTGAGATAACTTCAAGGACATTAGAAATGGTCTCCAAATTTTTGAAGACGGTGGAGTTGCTTTGTAAATGTTTCTGTAGGTAATATTCTTCTATTACAGGCCTGGTAATGCATCCTGGTGTAAATCTGACTTGCACCTGAATCAGGACCCCAAGTTTAGTCTCAGTTTGTGGCTTGAGTGGTAGGTTGGACAGTGCAGCAGTCAGGAAGGGCAAAATTCAACTTGTTTGTTTTTAATGGCTCTTGAATCCAGAAGTCTTGTTCAGAAGTTTTCTTATCAAAACAGACTTTGGTGGATTGATCTCTTAAGGAGGTCCCAGAAGTTGCATTATAATATCCAGAAAATACTCAGTTGTCTTCCATACAGGCAAAAATTAAGTTCTGATAGATAATAAGCAAAAAGTCTTCAGTGTTTATTTTAAATTGTACAGGGTCTTAAAACTCAAGTAAACAGGTGAGAATCAATTTCTTGTCTCATAAGGCAGAAGCACTTTGCATGGGGAATTTAGCCCTGAAGACAGTAACAAGGTTTATAGTGGAATCATAAGTACTGTATTAAACAGACGACTGTTTATCTCTAGTCCCAGACTGTCCTATCAGTGTTTTTATGATGCTTGCTGGTGACAAAACTGTAGACACAATCTTTAGTCTTCCTTTTATTTCATGTGGGATGCATTAAATTAAGCTGAGTGCATTGCTTTATTGGCTTGTGTGTAGGTACTGTAGAAGTCAGTTGTGATTTAGAGGTGTTTGTACTTTTTGAATGTGTGGGCAGGTTCTCCCTGGTGAAACAGGAGTTGATGGTATCACTGACCAATTAGTATTGACCCTTGAAACCCGAGTAGTGTTCTCTATGATCTGTGGAAATGTGGATTGTAGCCTGCTATGTGCAGGTGAATTTCTCTGCACTTAGTGGTATAGCCTAGGTATGCACCAAAATGTTTTACCATGTTCCTTAGGTAAAAATGTCTCAATTTCTGATCAGTTTATTCTTAGTAGAGTTCAGGCACTGGCCATTTGTGTTATTCTGTTTATGTTAGATTTGAAATACTCTTCTGTTGTCATGTGAACAGATTGCTTGCCTGATGGCAGAACAGCATTTTGAAATTCTTCTAAGAAGAGATGTATTATTATAATCTGAGTGGTACAAGTCTGATCATGTGTTAAACTAATCCTCTAACTCATTTTAGTTTTAGGTGGATAGTGTTTTTTAGTGAAGAAAAATACTTAGTGTAATGTACGTTTTTAAATAAACAAAAACTTGTTTCCTGCAGTGCAGCTGTTGCTGATACTGCAATCTGCCACGATGAAAAAGACTTGGGTACAGATATAGAATGATACTTTAAGCCATTAAAATTCACTAAAAGTACCTGTTATTGTATGCCAGGTGTTGCGTATAGAGATTATACCAGTGTATTTGAAGCTGCTGCATCTTTGGTCTTCGGCTGTTCCTAGAGCAATAACCCCTGGACAGTTAAATTGTTGAATTTTGCTCAGATGAAATGTCTGGATGAAAAAAACCCCACAGATGTGGGAGTTCTAGTGCCCTTTCACCTGCTGCATGCTGAGCTCTCTGGTATCCTGACATTGTTCTGGTGGTTTGTGGCACAATGAATTTCATACATCAGCAGTAGCAACACAGCAGGTGAATTAAACTGGGCCCCTTTTTTCTCTTTTTAGATCTCCCTGACTGCTAGTGGTCTGTAGAAAAAGGTAGAAGAGAATAAATTCTCTTAAGTGGACCTAAGTAGAGTTTAAGATGTGTAATAACTGCATTCCACATACTTTCTGTGGGTTGTGAAGATAATTACATTTCTTCTGCAGCCCCCTGCTTGTCACTAAAGTAAACACTGCTTTAGTTGTGGTGACATTTAGAATGAAAAATTTGCTTTAAAACTGAAGCTAGCACACTGGCTCTTAGACAGCTAGCCAGCTTATATGACTTGTTTGATTTTTTTTTAAATTTTTTTTTATTCCCCCAGTCATCTTCATATCAGTGCTGTGTGTTTAACTGGAGGCTATTCTGTGTTTGCATAGTAACTAAATGTGGTACTAAACTTACTTCATTAGACAGTAGAATTTTGAGGTTAACTGTGCTGGTCAGCTGTTTTTATTGAGTTGTACTTGCCAGCAGGGCTACTGCAAAGCAAGTATATATTATTGCAGTGATGACCTCCACTCATGCTGAAACTGTATCATGCCTTCAGAGCTTCTAGTACTGTTTCTAAACAGTCTTTGTTTAAGGTATTGGTTACTGAAAAACAGCCAGGAATCTGTTCCCCTTTTTGTAGGGATTTAGTGAATAGAGAACTCATGGAAAGGCCTTTTCTGTTTGCGTGCTTTAGGAAAAGCCTCCAGGGTACTGGGTTTTGAAGCAAAAGTGCTCTTGCTTCTATTAAATGTGACACGTGGTCTGGTTTTCAGGTTAAACTGAGTGTAAGCAGTTGTGGCAGTGCCTACTCTGTATTAAGACTGAGCTACTGTAGGAGACTTTGCTAGTGGAAATTGTATTTGCTTTGGTAATTAACATCAATTACATTAGTTGTTGCAGTCTTTTGCTGCTTATGTATGGCAGTAGGGCTGCTGATACTGGGGCAGTTTGGAATAAGGTACTTCAGGTTAGAAGTTCTAAAAAAATGCTTACATGGTTAGGAGGTGATCCTAATGAACTAGAAAGTAATGGGATTTTTGTGCTTCAGTGGGCAGGAGTTCATAGTGCATTTTCATGTCCTTTTGTCTTAGCAGTGGTCAGTCTGTGTAAGGATAGGAGCTGAATTGAAGCCTTTGAAGATGAGCTTGTTGCTGATGCAGCTTTGGAGGAAGTGCAGGTAGCTCAGCCAGGCTGGGTTTGTCAGCCTGATCATCTTGCTCCTGAAATGGAGCTTGTGCACAAGGGTAGATAACACGACTTGCCTGCTCAGGCAGTGGTAACCACTGAGTGTTGCACTTAGCCCCCTACCTTTTTATTAGGTGTTGAGATAGGATGTAACACTCAGGATGCCCATAACTAGAAAATAATGATGTAAGAATGATCTGAAATATCTGTGCTAATTTAGGTTTCTCCCTTGTGTAAACTCCTCAACATTAGTGGCTGGTTGTCTAGCTGACAGCTGTCTGCTTTTTTTTCTTTCTCTTATGAGACCTTGACTTTAACTTGAATAAACTGTTTTTCTGAAGAGTTTTGTTTTCTTATTGCAGCAGACCCAAATCATTGTGACCCCCATAAAGCAAGCTCTTATGGTACTTGTACGGAAATTAGTGGGCTGTGTTTGTACATCCTGACTCAAACTTGTATGAAGCAATGATTTTCCTCTAAATCATATGATTTGAGGAAAGAGGCCTTAGGGTTTCTAAGATGTGATCAGTTCCACCTGTAACAAACAAAGGGAAGAACACATTTTCCAAACAGTTGTGCCTCTAGTTGCTTCTGGTGGGAGCCCATACTATAAATGAAGAAATAAAGAATTTTTATTTCTTATTTATCTGGTGAGGTGCTTGAGAGAAATGCTATCCCACTGATAAGTTTTCTTTAGCTGGAATCTGCTAGAATTGTTTTCAGTCAAAGTTAAAATTGATTAATTCTAATACATTTGAATACTCTCAATCAGTTTCATTGTCTGTGCGGATAATTTCAGACAATAGATTCGTCTCCTACAGTTTCACTGCGGCTTTTTTGGGAAATCTTTCAGGGTTTGATGTTTCAGTAGCTAAGCACAACAATGTCCCTTAAACCCATTTCCTCTTTTAACAAAATATGAATCTGTGTATTAAAATACCTTTGGTATTATGGAGAAACAGTAGCAGAGTGCAGGGAAAGATGGAAACAAAATAGGCACTTGGACTGTGGTCAGTGGTTGTTCTCGAGCTGAGTGACAGATACAATGTGGTAATTCTTGATTTTTTTTTTTTTTTTGTCTTGCTTTGGCAAGCTTTAAGCAATAATGTCTTGCAGTATTCAAGTTGTTGCACTTTTTGCTATGCAAGAGCAAGTCCTACTCCTTTCATGCTCCTCTGTTCTGCCCTGAGCTCAGGGACTGTCTTGGGTATTTAAGCACCACATACGCTTTTCTTGGCTGACAGAAGTGTACAGCCACAAACAGGGAAGTGAAATCCTTTCTGGCTGGAATCTTCCTCTGTAAGACCTGTAGTCTCAAGGATTCATCTGATAGGGCAAGGCCCTTCAATTGAATTGGGAGCTGCATTTGTTCAGGTGCCCTGTCGTTATAAAACCAGGGTATCTAGGACCTAATTTTCAGTCAACCTATAATCATTTCATAGGCATATGAGTAATTGCTTCTCATGAGCCCTCATGATGTATTTTTTGGGAACTTGTAAACAGTTGATTTTTGTCTCTTTAGCAAGTTTCGAGAAAGTACATCTTCCCCATGTGCAAGGAGGTAGATGACCTTTCACTGTCATATGCATGCAACTGCTGAAAACCTTGTTTGTGACACTTGGGTTTAGAACAACCTCCTCAGTGTTCTGCATGGGAGCAGCTTGTTGATGAGATGTACCTATAAATGTGTGTTCTCTGTACTCAGTGTAATAGCTGAACGTTGTTTTTTTGTTAATGTCTCTTGAAATACGTAAAGCTTGCTGCTGTGCCTCCTGAAGCAATGGTGACTGCCTGGAGGTGGCTTGTCGTGCTACCTCTGCACGTGAGAGCTTTAGCAGAACCTCAGATGCTGATGTTTGTCTTGCTATTAGGTGTCATGTGTCTGGCAGGACCTTAGCATGCAAACACCATTCCACTAAAAACAGTATTTGAGCTCTTCAGTCAAGCACATCAGCTTGGGTTTTCTGGGGTTTTTCTTTTCCTTCTCTTTTAGTGGGCGTCTGACCTTTTGTATGTGTTGATGGACTCAAAGCCTGTTTGGTGAGAGAAGGGTTCAAGTCTCTAACATTCACTTTAATTACCCAATCCTTTTGCTGTGGTTCAGGTGTCTGTGCCTGGCTTTCTTCGTAATTGTTCCTGCAAATTGATGTGTGTTAAAAGCACCGACATCAAGTGATCCTCATTCTTCAGCTCTTGGAGTGTACTTCAAGTATGTGATCCATGGCATGAGCAAGTTTGTGTGAATGCTGTCTAGGAAAGCAGTTTGTTGTACTTGTGAGCCCTGGAAATGGGACCCCACGTATCTCAAGGAGGTCCTGGTTTCTTAATCATTATCCTCAAGGTGAAGTTCATCTCAGAGTTGCCATTCTAAAGGAAGGGGTGGAAGTGCTTTAGATGGCTGACTGGAAAAGTGCAGACTGTGTTTAGCTGTGTATTGCCAGCACACACACGTGTCTCAAGGAAGTAACTGCTTTGCCTATATTACCGACAGCGTTTGCCTCTTCAACCATTAAAGTAAAACCTGACTTTATAAAATGTTTTTAGGAAAAAGGGAGAAAGGCAACAATGGGAGTGGTTGTGCGAAAGTTACCAATGAATAAATAGACAGCTGTACTGAAGAACTGCTACTGAGTTCCTCAGTGCACTGTTTGCTACTTTTCAGTTGACTGTTACAAAAATTGCTGGTTAATCCTTGGTACTTGAGTAATATGGTAATGAGTTAAAGTATGTGAATGACACTAACGTTTTGCAAATTACAGATTGATTGCTTTCAAAAAAATCTCTGCACTGCCCTAGGAACAGTGGGGCCAGAGCCAGCTGTAGTCAGGTGTATCCAAATTCACTTGTTTAGCAGGGTTTGGTATTGTTCCTCCTGTCTTGCACAGTGGTGTAACTTGAAACATGACTTATGTGAATTAACTTGCAGGTGTGGAGGAGACAGCTCTTCTAATGTTTGCACACCTGTTCAACATTTGAACTTGTGTAGTTAAGTGAGATTTGCATAGGTAACAGCTGCTGCTTTAGGAGAAACCAGTTTGTTGTTTGTTTTCCCTCTTGTGCTTCCCTCCTCTACCTGCCTCAACCTGTTCTGTGAGCTGGAGGCCTCGTATTCTCTGAGTTAACTTGGCTCTGATTGGCGCTGGTGAGAGAGCTAATCTGCCAGTTTTTTATTTTCTGTGACCAAAACTGTGCTATGAGTGAGCTGACTAAGTTTCTACCTGTTCATCTATAGATTCTAACTTTCCTGAGCTTTGGTTATCCTGAAGTTGTAACACACCTGTCTGTTGTGAAGGAGTGCAAGAGTTTTTTTGTTATTTAAAAATAAGCATTGTATTTATGATTTCAAGAGCTATTCTTCAGAGCTAAGTCAATTGCATGCTCTTGCGCAGCTTAGACTGCTGGTTAGGTTTCTGTGAGAAGTTTTCATTTGGAATAATGATATGTATCTGCTCTTTATTCATACTTGTGGTTGCTGTTCTGACCTGCATGGTAACAGCTGACTGTGCCTGCCTCTAATTAGAGCTGTACCCATTTTCTGTGGGCATCTGTCAAGTTACTTAAGCAACAGAATACGTGGAGTGACTTAGTATGTACAAACCTCTTTCAAAAGACCCTTATTGTGTTGGCATTAACGTAATTGTTAGAGTGAGAATCATGTTTGAGCCAGCTAGCTGTGAAGTTGGTAGGTGGTAGAATGGTGTTAATAAATATTTCAGCTTGGTTGCAAATTCTTGTGTTCTTACAATCACAGCAATGTGATACCTAGAGGAATACTAGTCTCATATAAAATCTGCCATTGCTTGATGTGTAATTAGTGCTGCTTGGAGATATTGCTTCTGGGTGTGAACTGTAAACTTGATTAACCCATATTTTCAAGTCACAACGTAATTCTGAGATTTGTGTTTAATTATGTTCTGTATTAAAGGAAGGTTATTACACATGAGACCAAGCAAATGTAGCTTAAAACAAAAAAAAATACTTAGAGCTGGAAGGATTTAACAGCATTTGAAGGCAGTAGCTTTATTTGTATAAAGACTGGACTTGCTTTAAACCTGGATGTATGATTTCACTCATTTGGCTTAGTAGATATGAACCATGATTAAGTACAACCATTTGAAATTTCTGTAAAATATTATGTTGAGTATTTAAATACTTGATTCTGGTGAGCAGTAGTAGCAATGGGAAGGGATTTTGTAGTTGCTTGAAGAGGAAACAAGGCAAGTTCCTAAGATAAGATGCATCTTAATTGTTTTTTTAATTGGTCTTTTTTTAATTACTCCATTAATTTTTCTTTAGTGTTCAAAATAGAGCCTTTTAAAACAAGCTGTGCCTTGTTACATCTAGTTACTGTTTGATTTTGAAAGATACAGCAGTGTCTGGTTAGATGGCTTGGAGTTGGGGATGGGGCAGATAAGAAGGAAAAGAAGGTGGTTAAAGGAATAATCTGGAAAATAGACTTAATAGAGAGGTGGTCTTGGCACTGCTAGGAAATGTCAGTAAAACAGGAACTGGGAAACAGTTTTTCTTTTTTTCTTGAGAGCCAAGTATCTTAGTGTTCCCAGTTCCTTGGAAATATAAGAAGTCTCATTTAAAAAAAAAAAAACCAAAAACAAAAAAAAACCAAAAAAAAAAACCCCAAAAAAAACAAAAAAAAAACAAACCCAAAAAAAAACCCCAAAAAACAAACAAATCAACCCAAACTGGAACAAAGCACAAACAAAAAAAAAAACCTCAAAATGAAACCAAAATCACAACACTCAAAATGATGCCTCAAAATTTCTGGTTTTGCTTGTTGGGCCTTGGCAAGGCATACTGAGCTGCAGGTGTTCACTTGTTAAAACTCCAACTCACACTGATGGCCAGTAGTTCAGAAGGTGAAGGTTCTATGCTAATGGTTAAATTATTGTGTCAACTTTGACTCTTTTTCCCTGAAGTTGTACTCATGCCCATTATGGATTTGATGTGAAAATGACAAGAAATTACGCAAGTGAATAAGGCTGGTTAGTGCAGTATGTTTTTGTTTTAAGGCAGAAGAAATAGTAGTTATAATTCAGTTACATATATGTGTTAGTTAACAGTATTTATATATTCATAATAGGAAAAAAGCCAAGAACCATTAATCTGAAAAAGTGTATATTGTTCTGGAGGATTATTTATAGCTGAGTGTAAGTCATTCTGAAGTAGGAAATGAGGCATTTTAAAAATGTGTTGCAAAATTTCTAATTTCTTTCATTCAACTCTGCCTCCCCCAACATTTAAATTGAGAGGTAAGTTCCTGATCAAGCACTTGGAACTGAAATGAAAGCTTGCCTGTTCACAGTGCTGAAGTTTGGATGGTGGTAAATTGTCTGATAGTCATCCAATAACAAAGGTACCAGTGATAGAAGTGGGCCTGACAGCCTTCTGGGTCTGTGTGATACCTCTTTTGTTTGGTACAGCTCCTTATCATAACCAAAGCAACTACTTCCTCCATATTCTAAATATGTCTTTACTTTGTTATCTTTGAACTGCTTTCTAACACTGGCTTTTAGACTTTTTGGTCATGATCCCCACCTGATATTCTGATGATGTACTAAGATGAAAATCTTCTACCCTGCAGCACAGCCAAGTACAGCGTGGTGACATTTCTACCTCGATTCCTGTATGAGCAGATAAGAAAAGCTGCAAATGCATTCTTCCTCTTCATTGCCTTACTGCAGGTATTGCTTTATTGCTTTCCCTTGTTTATAAAATGAAATGGTAATGTAGTAAAAGTTGTTTCTGTTATGCTCAACTGCAAAGGAATTCTTAAACTTCAATGGGGTATGTAGTTGCTAATTGAAATTGGAAGACAGCCAATTCTTTCTGTCTTCTTTCCATATAGTTTGTAAAGTTGAACCTCTTTTATTCTTAATAAGTGAAAATAAGTGGTGTCATAAAACATGGAGCTATTGACCATTGTGAGAAAAGAATGTATGACTTTCTTGTGAGACTTCTGCTTAGTTCTGCTTCTGCTTCCATGTGAAGCAGTATAATTGTCTTGTAAAGAGAAGAGTAATAGAATAAAAGGCATGTACAAAAGCAGTATCTTCTAAATTTGTTTCTTCAAACCTGCTGAGTCTGTAGGCTACTTTGCCCACTGAAATGGGATATCTGTGAGGCACAAATCACACAGTAAATCAGGAAACTTTGTGTACTGTCTTCTGAGAGCTTTGCATAAGATTCTAAATGTACCAGAAATTAATTTTAAATACGAATATAAAATGTGTCTCTTTTCCATCTGTTCACAGCAAATTCCAGATGTCTCTCCAACAGGAAGATATACCACCTTGGTGCCATTGCTATTTATTTTAACAGTTGCTGGCATCAAAGAAATCATAGAAGACTATGTGAGTATGATTGATGAGAATGGGGATGAGTACGATGGGGAATGTGCTAAGGACCAAATATTTCAAAAGCTATAAAATGTCATAAAGCCATGCATCTCTGAAGTCTCTGGAGTCATTGCTCAATAGCAGCAAAATGTTGTTTTGACTTTCAAAGTGCTTGACTTGAATTTATGTAATAAATACTGAAAATACACTGAAATCAATAAGTATTTTCATTATGGTTGGTGAACAAGAAAACAGTAGAAATCAGGACATTTGTTTCTCCCTCTTCAAGCTTGCTTATTGATGTTTTTATTAGAAAGTGTAGAATCCTGACAAATACATAGCCTTTTCAGGTGGTCTTGAAAATGGGGGTTGGGGGGAGGCAAGCAGCTTAAGGACAGAGAATGCTGTTTTGGGGAAAAGCTGCTCTAACTTGCTTGTATACTTTACATCAGAAGGAGGTCTTTCTGCTTTGCAAAGTACTGATGAGTGAAATTATTTGGATATCAGTCTAAACAACAGCATGTAGAATTTATGCACGTGGATATTTATCTAAATATTGTGGTTCTTATTGTTCCTTTTGTTTTTCTTCAAAAAAACCCCTAGCTTTGTAGACTTTTTTTTTTACCACTGATAAAGGTTTGAGCCTGACTTCCAACATGGGGACTTTCACTTTGAAGTTTATAATTATACTCTTTATACTTTTACAAACCATTTGAATTTAGATGATCTGTGACTTTTTAAAAAAACAAAAAAAAAAGCCCCATAAAGGTAAGAAGAACCCAATGTATCATATTGCAGTTTTTCCTATTTTTATCTCTAATGGTTCTTGAATTTGTGGTGAAGTGTAATGAGGTGTAATGAAATGTTTTGTTTCCTTGCAGAAAAGGCATAAGGCAGACAGTGCAGTGAATAAAAAGAAAACAGTAGGTAAGACTAAATGGTCTTTAAGTATTTAAAATGCAAATACTGAAAAAACCACTAAGCAATTCTGTTGCTTTAATGGTCATGATGGTGAGGAATGCATATCTTGTGCACTAGGTACTTACCAGTAATTTAGGATTTTACTTTGCTAAAGGTTTCAAAAAATTTAGGATTTTACTTTGCTACTGATGATTGATGGCCTGACACTTAAGGGTGAGACATTGGGAGGATTACTGGAATTTCTAAGTTCATGTAATTTCAAGGTTGTCCAAAGTTACATAGTTCTCAGCTCCTCCAAGAAAACCAAGCAATTTTTTCCTTACCAAACTCCATCTGATTTTTCTAATGGCAAACCCAACACCAGAAAATCCAGAACTAAAAAAGCCAACAACCCCCTGAAACATTAAAAGCTGCTGTCAGAAAAAATTAAAGTAATTTTTGGAAATGCTGCTGCCCTTTAAATATAGTAAGTCTGGAGATTTTTTATCTTTGCTTTCCTGAAGTGTCACTGAAAGAGAGTTTTGCACTGATATCCGCTGAATGCCTACATGTATCCCTAAGGTATGGACAGTACTTGTCACTGTAAGTCTGAAGACATCACTGTCATTTGCTTCACCTCTCTTAACTGAAAACCTGTGCAGAAAATAGGAAGAGATTGTCAATGGCCACCCTGTGATTGTGCTGTGCCATAGTCAAGGCAGGTCCATGTTCCAGTGTTGGGACAGCTCCACTTCTGCTTCTCCGGGCAAATGTGCAGCTGAAATGGGAACACAGGGACTTGAGCTCCAAGAAGAGCCCCTTCCTCCCGAGCACAAATACCTCATGTCAAAAAGCTAGAGGAACACTTAAAGGAACATGGGGAAGTGAGCAACCTGCTAGCTTCATGCTTCAGATAGTCCTGCAAACATTACGCCTGTTTTTTTTCACCGAGTTTGGTGCTTAAAAATTTGGGTCGATCATTAAGATTGTTTATTAATACACATCAAAAGGCATTGCTTTATCAGTTCTCCTAGGTTATATCTCTGCAAGAGTCTGGGAAGACATTTTGAGTGCAAGAACACTGTATTAGTCATAAGCAATTGGGATTTAAGTGGCTGTAGCACAACAGGCCTTGTTATAGGTAATATGAAAGATGGCTCTTTCAGAGGTCACAGAGGCAGTTAGAATTCATTTGTACATAGAGAATGTGTGCCAACAAACACTTCAAGGGATGTTTGTCACAGTAATTGTGGAGAGAACCTTAAAGAACACGAGGTGTTCTAATGGAGCTAAGTGGAACTTAGCACTTGAAAAATTATTTGAATTCAGATTTTATTTTTTTCTTTTGAATACTCTAAATAAATTTTCAATCTGATACTTAAAACTGTATCCTCCTACTTCTTAAAAGGAAGGCTAAAGAGGCTTATTCTTGAGACACGTATTACCAGAGTGAAAAGATAACTTGGGTTTAGAGTGGGATTAAGATGAAATAAATTTAGGTTCTCTGGGTGCCTTTAGGTTGCTCTTATAGCTGAGTGGTGTCTAATCAATGCATTCAGTGTGGAGAGCATTTGAGCTCACTGAGAAGCAGATGCCTGCTGTCTGCTTGACTGTGTCCTGAACTCCACTGCCTGCAATAGCTGGTTGCTTACTGCAGCAGCAGTCATGTAGGCTTTGCATTTATCTTTAGTTTTTTAGAGCAGTTGTGTATCTTCAAAGTGCTCTTCCTGTTTTAAATTTACCATAGAAAACATCAGTTTGATTTGCAGAGTCGCTTTGGTATGTAGGAATTAAATTCCCTTTGGAGCAAACTAAAATTGAAGTTCTGCCCCAGCTGAGCACTGAACATTTGCATTAGGAGGTGGAGTGTGTTTACTGAGCCAGTGTTTTTTGTCTTGGATGGCTTCACGTGATGTCTGTCGTGATGACATTAAATCTAGGGACCAGACTCCATATAATTCCAAGTGAAGCTCCTTAGCAGTGTATTGCATAGATATAGAGAGCTCAGTAATAATTGTTCTGATGTATTGATCCTCCCATTGTCAAATAATAGACTAAGTAATGAGCATTTAATATTGCATGGGATGAACTCAAATATTAGACAAGCCCAGGGCTAGGAAACTCTGGAACAAGACTGATGGAGATGCTTCCCCTTCAGGAGCCTCACTTCAAATGGCCCTGCATGGCTGGATGTGAGTGTCAGCATTAAGTCCTCGATCTAGAACTGGGTTTTGGTCTTGGAAAGCCCTAGATAGAAGGTGTATATTGAAATTCTCTTTTTAAGTTGAAGCAGTCTTTCTAGGTACTTGTCCTTTGTTACTTTAACCAAGTACCTTTTGACAACGAATAATTCATCAATTTTACCCTACTATAAATATTCTAGAGAAGACATGTCCTTTTCTGTCCTTTGGAATACTCCTATAAAACTGGGTTGAGCAGAGTAGGAGGTGTGAAATTGCAACCCCAAAATTTCTGAACTGTTTTATGTCTAATGGCAGCTTTCTCTTTAGACTGTGGGATTATGAGTTTAAAAAGAAATAGTTCAGTAATAGAAAATAGCTGCAGTAATTTGCTTGGGTATTTAATTGTAATCACTAAATTGATTTCAGTAAGCATTGCAAGTGAAATTGTTTTCTGAAGTAAATTGCCTTTCAGACCAAGTCTGTAGCACTTGATGCTGCAAAATACCTTCCTGTGTGAGCATACAGCAATGTCATCAGAATGTTTACTGAAATGTCTCCAAAACTTTCCGGTGGAATAGGGAGCTGTCTAAACCATGGCACAGGAGATACTGAATAGTGCAACTTCTCTCTGAAGGTTGGAGTTTTGAGTCAAGCCTGCAGGTATTTGGCTTGAGATTCTGGATTCAAGCCTTTTGAGTTCTGAACTAAGCAGAGCTCAATTCAAGAACAGTGTCTATGTGAGGGATGGAAGGGGTGCACCAAAACTGTTCTTCCCCTAAACTGCTGTACTGGTTTGGTTGGAAGCTCAGCTGTTTTTTGACACATCACTGGCACTACTTCTGTTGCTGCCCACCCATTTTTTGTTAAATAGTTTAGTTCACTGGAGTCCATTCACTACAATATTAAATGTCAGGATTCAGTGCTTCAGTGTGTGTGGCCTGAGAACAAGAGTCAAGAGACAGGTTTCTTCTGCTTCGTCTATTCTGACAAGTCTTGCATTCCTGTTTGTGGAGTGGCATATCCTAGGTAGGATGGTCAAGGCTGTATTCAGCAGAATTTTTTTCTGAGAGTATGGTACTATTTTCAAATGAGCCACATGTATGAAACGCATAGAGCTGAGAAGATTGTTTGTATTCAAAGTTGGGGTCTGACCTCTTCAACTCTGATCTGTTGCACAGTGCACCTTTTAAACACCTTTGAACACTGGCTGCAGCTGCTTTCAATAAAGGTTAACTTGCTTTGCTTGGACTGGGTTACTCAGCAGTAATTACTCAGCAGTAATATTTGTCCTTACAGTTTTGGCTGGAGTAGTATTAAGTATGTGTAGAATGACCTAGAGGAGGTGCTTGGGTGGAAAGGCATGCTGCAGGGTAAATGACTAATGAGTGGTTAAGATGGCACTGTAGAACTGGTGTCCTGCAGAAACTGAGGTCTGTTTTGGTACCTTTTCTTTTTCTTGTTTCAATGTGAACTTCAGCAGTAAGGATTTCCTTCTGGCAAAGCTGATTGTTGCTTTTCAGTAGGGCTTTGAGCCTGCTTGGCAATTAAGACTCAGATTTATATGGGCCATGGGTAATGGTGATAAAGTTGGATGTGCTAGAGTCAAAACATTATGAATAAAATGCAAGGAAAAAGATAAGAAGTGAAGATTCTGTGGTAAATCATACACAGAGTAAAGGTGCTTCCTGATGCTGATTGGCAGCGGGCAGTGATGCCTTTTGTTTTAAGGAAGATCATTCCCAAACAAGAAACAATGCTGCCCATCTGCATGTTAGTATGAAGTGATGCCATGAAGAAATCAGGCCACCAACTGTTGTCTGGCAGGAGATAAAAATTATATAAATATGAAGGGCCGATTCTTCCTCTTTCTTGGATTCACATGCTCACAGCTGTGAACAAAAGAAGTTCCAGCTTCTGAAAAATACATTTCTGATTTTTGTGTTGGTTCCTGTTATGTTTGCTACTGCTGATACAGTTGTTTTGAAATTTGTCTGAATTATGGCTATTTGTTCTGTAATCTAACTTTAAGCTTTCTTTCTAGTTCTAAGAAATGGGATGTGGCAGAACATTATGTGGAAAGAGGTAAATAAAATCTGAGATGGGAGGGAGGGAAAGCAAGTGTTCAAATATATACTATATGAAAATTCTCTGTCACTTGGGGTGGGGGGGTGGGAGGGAAAGCAAGTGTTCAAGAATTACTCTTGCCAGAACTAATTAGGAGGCTTAGAATTAATATATACTATATGAGAATTCTCTGTCACTTGGGGTGGGGGGGTGGGAGGGATCCTTTCTGTTCCAGTAGTCAAAATTGCCCTGAGCAAGGCACCTGAGTACCCATTTTTAAGTCCTGATACTGTGTTACAGTCAAATGCTAATGGACTGTTGTGTTTTCCCTTGTGCACTTAATAGGTAAACTGTAAACAGTATTTGGTTTTTAGTCTGCGTAGAAGAGTAATTTTCACTGCAATGCTGTACCTCCCCTGCAAGTCTAACAGAGACTTACTTTGCTGCCTGTGCTAAAAGGTCCTTGGGCTTTGAGACTAATTAGTAAGCTGCTTGCTCAAGTAAGAAACACAAGCCCTGCTGCTACCTGAGGCACTTGGGACCTGTGTTCCATGAGGCTCTTGGCCAGGGTCTGGTGAGCTTTATTTCTGATACCTGGAAGTTGCTGAAATGCCTTAGGAAGTATCGATCTAGTTGTGGCTCTTAGTGCCTTTTAAAGGATAAAATTAGCCCTCTTATCTAGTAATTGAGGAAAAAGTACACTCTTTTGAAACCTCTGAGGAATGAGATCAGTCTCAAGACACCTAAAAGCAACCCTGCTGAAGTGTTAAGCTATAGTAGAAGTTGAAGATTGCCAGGCTAATGTTGGTTCCTGTTTATGCTGTTCCAAGTCCTATTTTTGTAGAAAGGACAGTGAATTGAAAGTTTAAGGTCAAGTCTGGAATCTGGGCTTTTATGCCCTTAGGCACTTCTTGAATTGACCTGTGTCTGTAACTGCATCTTATCCTTTGTTGTTAAGGAGTAACAGTTCTGTGTTATCCACCTTGATCACTTTAAGGCAGGCACTTCTGACTTTTTTCCTTTTTTTTTGTGCTGAAAGTGGTAGGGAATTTATTTTTAGTGGTATCTGAGTAAAACTAATGAATCTGCTTGTTCAAACATACCATCTGTTTCCATTTTTATAAATTAATATCTTGAAAGTATTTTAAGCCCATTTCAGACTCTCAGTACTGCATTGGCATTAAGCAGCCTCATGCTTATTGGGCAAACCTGGTTTACTGTTTTGAGAGTGCTACTTGACTCTTTTGAGAATGAAAGTCCCATGCATGTGTGACTAACTCAAGGTGCTGGAAAGTCTAGGCCTGTGTAGGAGGAGACAAAGTATTCCAGAATTCAGAACTCTGCATATCTCAGTCAGGGAAGGACAGGATTCATAGAGATGATACTATTTGCCAAGTGACTAGTACAAGCAGTGCATCTAAGGAAAATTGTGGGAAAATGATAATGGTGATTGGGTAAGTAAGTAATACAGATAAGGAATAGAAGAAAACTCTTGATATTTAATGAAGGTGAAGTTTAAAGATGAAGGTAAAGTTTAAATATTTTTACTAGGAGAAAAAAATACAACTAAAGAAAACTCTTGAATTTGCATAATGGCAGAATTATAGAAAAAAGTAATTTTTATTAAATATAGCCCACAGAAGTTCACAATTTCTGATTGAGTGTATCTACCTTTTTTCTCTATAGAATTTTTTATAAGGGAAGGCTTTGATATTTCCAAACTTGCAGTGGAAAGTACTCTGACTTTCAGAAAAACTGTCTCAAGCTGTTCTGTGCATGATGCTGTTCTTCTGACTGGGTGAAAGAAAATAACAAACTAACTTCCAGACAAGCGAACTGTTTGTTTTTCTCTTCCATGCTACTGTGCTCCTGACCACCACAGGTAGCAGTAGGCGATATTGTGAAGGTCACCAATGGGCAGCATCTTCCAGCAGACATGATCATAATATCTACCAGGTATCCTGAATGGGTGTGGAAGTCATGTGTCTGATGAACTGAGGTGCAGAGGACTTGAATCTCTGTCTTTGCTATTAATAAAACCAGACATCAGATAGCACTAATTCTATTCCACATCTAAAATCAAATTTCAATGAAAAAAATTCAAAACATGGCTTTACTAGGCTTTGATTCATGTATCACTGTAGATGGGCTCTTCTAAAATGAGGCGTTTTCAAGACTTCACTTTATGAATTGCAGGTACATAATACTCTGTATTCATGAGTTTGTTGGAAGACTGAAGGCCCTTAACGTGGGCTTTGTGCAGTCAGTGGTTCTATGGCCTTCTGAGAATCCCTCCACTTAAATAAGGAAGCTTAAGTTTTCTTCCAGTTAATTCCACTGAGTATCCAGCACATTTTCCTGCGCTTCCCCAGGAAGATTTCTCTTTCAAATAGTAAATCTGAAATACTCTGTTGGCATCAAACAAAATAGCTTTTAGATCTCATTTGTTCACTACTTCTCTTGGATACTTCACATGGATGGCCCATCTCTAGCATGGTAGCAACAGGAACCTGTTGAGTCCTTCTTGGCTTAGTTTCAAGTATGGGCCACCTTCCTGATGCCCCCCAGGATGCATTTGGCCCTCTTGGTTGCCAGGGCACTGCGGACTCATGTTGAAGTTGCCATTGACCAGGACCCCCAGGTCCCTTTCCATGGGACTGCTCTCCCTCATCCCATTCTCTAGTCTGTACGCACATCCAGGGTTGCCTTGTCCCAGGTGGAGAATGCAGTACTTGCCTTTGATAAACTTCATATGGTTGGTGGTTGCCCAGCCCTCTCATTTGTCAAGGTCTCATAGTTCCTAAAACCATGTCAGTGGTACTTGACTGCTAGTCTAGGTTCTGGATCATGTAGAACAACTTGAGGCCGAATCAAGACCACAGTTTTCTTAGATGACAAGAGACAACAGCACAGCTCCTGTTCTTAAACATGCTTCTAATAGCCAGACTTTACAACACCTCCCTAATTCTCTCCTGTGTGTGTGCTTTTCAGCAGTGACTGCAGATTGCTCTGGTCTCAGGGTTTCAGTTCTCTTACATGATCCAGCATTTAAGGAAACTTGTTTTTTTCATGCTCCTGTATTTTCTGCTACATCCTTCTTGTCTGTGCTGTTTCTGGGAGGTTTTATTTTTTTCTAAGCTATATGCAGAAGCTCAGTCTTTTTGAATTATCACATGATGAAGGATAGAGGTACCTTCATTCCATGGTATACAGTATTGTATTTTTCAAAATAAGCCCCAAAACTTAAATAAGCAGTTGTCAACTTAATATGCTAGGCTGAACTTGGACATCAATAATTTTCTGTTTCAGCATTGAAGAATATTTTACTTAAGAACTTCTCTAATGTATTATACTAAAAACCCCTTCTGACTTATTTCTTAACTGTGTGGGCCAGCTTTTTGTTCTACATTATTCTACTAACTTGCTATCTTTGATAACCACATAATAGTTAGAGAATTTAACCCAAAGCATGTTGGTTTGGGAGAAGCTTTGCTTGAAATAAATAGCAATTTCTATGTCAGTTCTGCTTTATAATTGGTATTATTCCTATGATTCCTTTAAATGTCAATACTAAATGTCCTCAGTTCACCAGAAAGCTCTGCATGTTCTGAAGGGGGTGGGTTCTTTTGCTTGTATATGTTGATTTTCTGTGTCTGAGGTGATTGTCAGAGGTAAAATCAACACTTGTTTTTATCTTGACTCTCTTTTCCTGTACAGCAAAAAGGTGACATCAAATTTTGCATCAAGAATGAATTAACATGAAGGAAAAATATTTTAATTCAAACGCAACTTTGCATGGAAACACATCCACATTTCTTATTTCCACAGTTCATGCCATTTCATTAATGGAAATTAGAGGAGTTGTATTGCAAAAGGTCTCCTTCCTGAGCTAACCACTTCAGTTGTAGTAGATAAGGTGTTTGACAGAAGTAAAATTGGAATCAAGCTGGACTCTAATCAGTGTCTTTCTTGGGTTCAGATTCAAATTGCCTGTGTAGGAAGGGACAAAGAAAAGACTCAACCATTTTTTTCTTTTCAAAGCAAAATTAAGTGGAGAGAATAATGTAACTTCTTACTGTGTAATAAATGTACCTGTCCACTTATTAATTCTTGTTTTTCTAAGGAGCCTTTATTACTGACTGTTCTGTTGATTGAGTACATTTGCTGTTAGAGCAATTGGTTACTTTGGAAAAAAAATAGCCATTTATCAAGAGTATGAGAAATGATATGCAGAAGAAGCACTTGCTTGAGTCCAGATGGGAAACTGATATTCCTTAGCAGTCTGAGAGGACAGCTGGCAGATCAAAAAATCATTTTGGTGATGCCATACAGAGGTTTTGAATCTTGAGTGGCATGTCAGGAAAATATCTGGTAGAAGTACCCTTCCTTATCACAGACACCACCTATGCAGAGCTCCTCTGTTAGATCTAGATAAGAGCTTGACTGATAGAAAGTTCAGTTCTAGGAAGAAGATTTGTGTCCCTATTGGTAAGGGCAGAAACACATCTGAAAGATGTAGGTTACAGCCCTCAATCCTAACAAACCTTTTTCTCATGCTTGGAAAAAAAGCTGTTTGGCAGTGACTTCGGATGTGCTTCCCTTATTGATGGGACCTTGCAGACATGATTTTGTGTGTTCAGTTTGCAGACAGAATTCAATAGCAGGGAGCATTGCTGTCTTCATCCAAACATATCTCCTTTTTATACTGTTCAATACTTGCTCTTTCATCCATAGCTCTTGCAATTGGAAGCAATTTAATGGATTGCAATTCAAAGTAACCCACTTTAGCCAACTAAGTTTAAAATGACTTGTTAAATTCTTACTGATTTTTGATTTAGACTTGTTTGTTATATGACCATGTGCAAAGACATCTCTGTTAAATATGTAGTTTCAGCTTTCATGGTTGTATACCACCAGTATGTGGTGGACTATATTAGTGCAAAAGTAGAGTACAAAAAAGTACTGAGTTTTAATACTGAAAATCTTACTCTCTTTACAGTGAACCACAAGCCATGTGCTATATTGAAACAGCTAATCTCGATGGGGAGACGAATCTTAAAATACGACAGGTAAAACAGACTGAATTTATTATTTTTGTTTTCTTTTACATATTTAATATTAGTTATGAAGCAACATCTAGCTTGGATGACAACAATACAAGTGCTTTTTTTTTTTTTTTTTTTTTTTTTTTTTTTTTTTTTTTTTTTTTTTTTGTTGGCTGTAATTTGCCTTTTGGACAGATACAAACCCAAGCAGTAATGCATCATGTGCAAGTATAAGGAACTAACCTGGAGCAAGTATTTTAAGCCCAGAGAGAACAAATCAAACAGACCTTGGATGTGTTTTGCTGAAGGTCTTGTTAGTGGAATTTAAGTGCTTTACATAAAAGAAAAATCAGCTATGCTTGTGATGAGAGTTGCATTTTCTCCTGTCACAAGTACTATTTTATGAGTGTTATGCAGAGGCAGAAGCTGAAAAGGATCTTTATGTGTATAAGTTGATTTGTTATCTCTGTGGTAAGCAGAAGAATTTATTTGGATCTTTCTGGTTTTGTTAAAGAAGTACTGTTGCTTATAGTGTTTAGAAATAGTTGAGAATCTTTGGCTTCTTTCATTACAAAAAAGTATTTAGATTAGGATTTTGAAACACAGATAATTTGTTTTTAAAAAGCTATCTTGCTTCTTCTTTACTACATTTGTAGAAACATGATTTACTGTTCCAGATCAGGCTACTGAGTCAGGTCTTGAGCTCTTATAACATTTTATTTGCTTCAGGACATGCTTAAAATACAAAAATACAGCCTTGCTCTGGCTGGCAGTGCTGCAGTCAAATTCTGGCAAAAGAAACTCAAAATGGATTCCTCTTTTAATAGAAAGGCAGTGGGGTGCTGTGCATGTGCTCAGATGTAGAGCACCAGTACTTTATGTTGCAGTTGCATGGCAGGCTGATCATTAACCTTGAGCAGGATCAGAGCATTTTGGCTGCAGTGGCCCAAGAGAGACTACACTTAAGAATGACCATATTTAGCAGCCATAACACATCAGTGCAGCTATACTTTGAGAAAAAAGCCAAGTCTATTTATACTGCTTTTCTCCTACTTCCTCCTGCACACATCCAACTTCACGTTTTGTGGATGTTACTTTCCTCTTGGTTAAAAAGAGATCATGTAGGTAATGTCAATATCCGTGTGGAGAGTTTCAGTCTTGTTAGCAGGTTCCTATGTGTCCATAATGAGTCTTCCTTGCAGGAAAGAGGTAGAATATCAAATAAAAAAAGAAAGCTCCAAAACATAATGAAAACCAACCCCAAAAAAAGCAACAACAAAAAAAACCCCCACCAAAGCAAAACTGTACCCTGACTAACAAACCTCCACAGATTTAATTATAGTTTGGTTTGTAGATATTAAAAGGAAGCACCATCTTCCTGGGTTGTCTTCTAATAGCAGTTTTTGTCAAGAATCTCCTTTGAATTGTTCTATGCAGGGTTTGTCTCAAACTGCTAGTCTCCAGTCCAGGGAAGAATTGATGAAAGTGTCTGGGAGGATAGAATGTGAAGGACCCAACCGGCATCTCTATGACTTCACTGGGAATTTGCGCTTAGATGGTCAAAGGTATTGACAACAAAGCCATGGATTCATTTAGTTAGGAAATGTTTCCTCTGTTCTTTTAGTCTCTAACCGGGAGCACATGCATGTTTTTTGCTGGGGAGGAGGAGAGTAATAATTAATATTTATTAATCAGAGCATCTGCCAGTATAAGATAACGTGGTTCTGCCTTTGTATGGAGCCTTCTGCTTGTTATGGAGTATTGATTTCTTTGTAATTAATGGTGATATTTTGATAAAAGGTACATCTAAAGAGAAGGACTCAAGGAAATGGTTGAGGTTTTTAGGGCCTTCTCGTTACACAAGATACACAGAGGAAATGGAAACCTTTCCCTTTGAACAAGAGCCAAAGGCTGCACCCAGGTCAGGCTTGTAGAGAAAAGTGATCCCAGAACCTGGAGGCTTTGTCAGTGTGTCTTTGATTTCTACAACTCTTGAAAGAAAAATAGGTAGTTTTAGTACTCAAATTCAGATTGTGACAGGTTGGTAGGAACATACATGTTATATTTGGCTGTACCTGTTTTCCTTCACCAAATGTGTATTCCTTGGGCGGCTCAGTGCAAGAATAGCAGATGATCACTTGCATCCCACTTGGAAGTCATATGGCTGATACAGGCTTTCTCAAATGCTTGTTTAGTAGTGTATATGATACAGTGTGCTTGAAATGATGATCCCTTTGCAAGTCCGATACTTCTCTCTCCTTGATGTGAGAGAATGTACTAGCCAAGGTCAAGTGCAGAATAAGCTTATTTATGGCTGCCACATAATTTCACAAGTCCTGGATAACTGGAGCAGCTTTGTCCTACTGTGCTTTAGCAGGAATTAGACTTACAGAGGTTTCAGTGCTTTCTTCAGTTGTGTGAACAATCTAAGCTTATTATATTGCTATTACATTCTTCTCCTCTTGTTGTTTGGGGTTGTTTTTATTATTAACTGGGGAGCAAGGCTGGGAGTAGAACTGTCTTCTTTAAAGGTTGAATTTCTGATTGAATGGAACTTTTTCCTTTGCAGCCCAGTTCCTGTTGGCCCAGACCAGATCTTGCTGAGAGGTGCACAACTGAGAAACACTCAGTGGGTCTTGGGTATTGTTGTGTATACAGGACATGATACAAAACTCATGCAGGTAAAGGTTTTAAGGGGATTAAGGGTATGTTTTGATAGAAGTTGGTCATATTTCCTGTATTCTCATGGTCATTGACTTGATTTTATGAAATGGTTTGACTCATAGTTGTTTAAGGCTTGGAGGCCTTGAGAAATAGAAGGGTCCATTGTACTCCAGTTTGCATGTGCACACGTGCAAACACACACTGAAGTGAAAGCAGTTCAATATGTGAGGAGAAATAACTTTCTTCCTAATTTATCTGGTAGCTGGATGACATCTAAAACTGAGGCTTAACAGCTGAGGATATAGTAATAATCATGGAGATAATTAGATTAAGACAACAGTCCTGTATTGCCTTAATGTCAGGGAGTGCCTGGTGAGACCAGCAACATGTATATGTTGATCACTGCTGCTGACCATCAGTGGGATGGACAGCAGGTGCTCTGATGGACTCTGAAAGTAAAGACTGGGTTTGCTTCTGCATTTTTCTCTTGTAAAAGCCATTGCTAGGTTCTTTCTCTTTTTTTTTTATTTTTTCCTGCTGCTGTTCAGAATTCAACCAAAGCACCTCTGAAGAGATCAAATGTGGAGAAAGTGACCAACATGCAGATCCTGGTTTTGTTCTGTATTCTCCTGGTAATGGCCCTTGTGAGTTCTGTAGGTGCCTTATTATGGAACAGAACACACGGCGAAGTTGTCTGGTACCTTGGCTCCAACAGTGAGTATGCAGGCACTGAGTCAGTGATGTATCAGACTGCAGGGGCAGCCAGGCTCTTACCTTCACTGAATTAATGCATAAAATAAGAAATAAAAACCCTAAAAAACCCACATCTTGCTAGTTTTTTGATGACTTTATTTTCTCTGTTTTTGAGAACAGGCTGACATAAGTGAGCTTCCCAGTGAGGCTTCTAAAGGTTAGATAAATATCACTGGGCTAGCACCCAAGGAGCAGGGCAGAAACAGAAGAGGGGCAAAGTTACTCTTGGATATCTGATGTTCACTTCTTTCATCTCTGTAGAGATAGCATACACATATTTTCTCAGGGAAGGTCATGTACTGCAGCCTTGTGTGTGTCTGTTTGCAGGATGGGGAGTATCAGTCTGATGCTGACTTCAGCTTTATGCTTATATACAGATGCAAAGGATTTCTCCGTACTTCTTTCAGTTAGAAATGCTGATCTGCTCTTTTAGGGAAAATTGAAATGGTGAATGTCACAATTCTTATTTATTGGGTACAGTCTCTGTCTTTAGCTTCTTTTACTTTGTTGTGGGAAAACTGATCTCTTAGCATAGTTATTTGAAGGGTTTTATTTGATTTTTCTTAGTCCTCGAATTTATTAGTTCATTATCAAAGATGGACATGAACAGTGAAATACTTTCCGGCAGACTTCTGAGGAGGTTACATTAGCTACAAAATGTGGTGTTAAAAGCATTTTGAGGTACATATCTTAAAGCAGTTACCACAAACTGCAAATGGCTTGTCTGCTGATGATGCAAAACAGATGGCAAGTGTATTGTCTGCAGTTTAAGAATTGTAGTTGTGGTAGTAATGAAAAAAATCACATAGGACTAGCATGGAAATGCCCCATTTGAATATTTGACTCTGGGTTTTGTTAGTTGTAATGTCGTCTTGTAGCAGTGTCAGCACTTTTCAGAATTTCTTGCCTGCTCTCCCCTTGTTTTTTAATGAATGAGTTTAAATTTGTGCCTTCCAATGACGGAAGTAGTACTGGAAAAGATGGATGGTATGAACTCTTGAACTTGCAATAAAACAGGTGCAACTTGCGGTAGACTAAGATGACATTATAGTCTGTGCCTTTTTGTAAATTGAATGCACAATATCTATGCCTTCTGTAACTGCCACTCACAGGAAAGACACTTTTTCAGGTCCAGCAGGTAGATGTTAAATTTTGGTTAAATGTCTCATCTCTGTAAAAATTGTGTTGGAAAATGTTCCAATATCAAGCATGCTTCTGTTTTCTGTAAACTTATCAAAGTTATGGAATTAGGGTGTACTCACGCTTTGAGGTGCCTTTGTCCAAACTCTGATCTTAATTAGGCTTCAGCAATTTTCTCTGGATTCTCTCTCCTCCTAGTTTGCTTCCTTGACTTCTAATTAAATTATGATGCTGAAAACCCTTAGTTGTAGACTCTGATCCTGTTGTGCTGGGTGTTCTGTGTGCTGACTGAAGTGCCTCTCTAAGTTTCTAGAGAAGTGGAGAGCATACAAATGTGGAGACTTTGATTGTAAAAGAGAGACTGTGGGCAGCACTGTGACCAGGAGCCTTCATCCTGTGTCTCTGCTGAGACTTCTACTTTCCTGCTGGCTGTCTATAAGCGCTTCCCCTTCCCTTTAGGACCAATTGTGATGATACACTTACTTGGGCAAGTTGCCCAGTGTTGTCACCATTAATAACAGCTTCTTTGATTAAGCAGGATGCCTTAGTTCATATACTAGGCAATGTTTAACAGTCTACTTGTTCTTGTTGATTTCTTTTGTAAGGGTAAATTCTCAATGATGTCAAATTTTAGACTAATTTCAGTGTTTATTTTTTTGTTTCCTAACTCCACTGAAGCAAGCAGGCACTCTCTGGAAGATGGTTATATTACTAGTGACATTGGGGGCTCTTAATTGGATAGTTGACACACCAGATAAATGTCTAAATTGGGTTATAGTGGGGAATATTGTGCTTCTCACCATCTGTCTAGCAAAAATTGTTCAGAAAGTGTTTTGTTCTTTTATATATAGCCTCACCAACCTTGCCCTTTGTCACCTGGTATAGTGTGGGTGTTTTATCTATCTTCTATTGAAATCAATATTAAAATGGCCCTTACACTAGACATCAACACAGTAGCTTATTATTTTGGCTTTGTTAAATCTTAATAGATGAACTGCATAAAGATGATAGCCCCTATACCACTCAGACTTGTCTGCTAATGTCCTATGTCTTTTGATCCACAGAAATGCTGTCTGTCAACTTTGGATACAATCTGCTGACGTTTATAATCTTGTACAACAACCTTATTCCAATCAGCCTTCTGGTGACATTGGAAGTTGTCAAGTTCACTCAGGCTCTTTTTATAAATTGGGTAAGTAGCAAGAGTGAATGTATCTCAGTTCTGGATGTTGACATTTAAAATAAAAAACCCACTTAACATCTTAGTGAGATTTTCTAATTACTTTCTGATGCAACTTCTGGGAAAGGCAGGGGGAAACTCAGGTTTTATTCTGTATCAGTTCTGTGTTTCACAGGAAGTAAAAAGATCTAGTCACAGGAAGGTCCCCTGTGCAAATCATCACTTGTCTTTTAGGCTTTTAGGATGAGAAGGAAGCCTTAGCTCTTGGTTGCAGGAGGTCACTCTCTTGGCTGACTCAAGTTCCGTAATTATCTTTTGAAAACTCTTTGGTATCTTACAGCTTCTCTGAGACACAGCAGAGGACAAGACTAGGACTTGTTTGAGGGTGTGGGGTTTTTTGTTGTTTGTTTTTTGTTGGTTTTTTGGTGTTTTTTGTTTTTTGGTGTTTTTTGTTTGTTTGGGGGGTTTTTTGTTTTGTTTTTACATCCTTAGGCTGGCCTTAAGGTCACCTCTGGAATGGACCGTAATGTTTTTGTAAGAAGATAAGTTGATGCTGCCTCACGCAACCAAACAGTGATCCCTCTGTTCAGGGAAGCTTTGACTTCAGAATGTCTTTCTCAAGTTGTGGGCCAGAAATACTGTCGTGGTGGCTCTTAAGCTGGACAAAACCAAGAGGAATACCTTTTGTTGGTTTGCATTAATCCGTTGACTTTGAGTCCAAGGATTACAGTTTTATAGTAGGTTCCTATAAAACACGTGTAGGCAAAGTTTAATATGTCTGTTCCTTGAGCTGCTTGTAATGTACTAGAGATGCATATCAGAGAAGTTTCTTTGGTTTGTGTAGCAGCTGTTTCTTTGTAGTAACAGAAGAAGTTTATTTCATGGAACCACTAAAATTGTCCCTCACAGATTTGGCTAGAGCAACTGATTGTTGTAACCGAACACTTACGATTAGGATGGCTAATGCATGAACCTCTTTCTACTGTACTAAGTTTGGGTTTTTTTCTGTTGCACCATTAGTTTATTAACTACATGTAGTTGATTGTCTTTTCTCATGTCCCTGTAGGATGGAGGTATACTTTGGAAAGGAGGTACCCATATTCATCCTGGGATGATGTTTGTCTCAAGCATTCAGAATGCCTGCTCATAGCATTAAGACAGTCAAGCCAAGTTGGAGCTGACTAAAAGAAGAACACAGAGACTTTCATGTTTAATTTGCATAACATAAGTCTTAATTTTGCTCTCATTTCAGGACATAGATATGTATTACCCTGAAACAGATACACCTGCAATGGCCAGAACCTCAAACCTTAATGAGGAACTTGGGCAGGTAAGATAACATTTTCTGAAGTGTCATAATTGTAATATATGCTTTCAAGAGTGAAGATATGAGAGCAAGATGTACAAGATTGTACAAGATGTAAAAATCAGCTTTATTTTGTTGTTCTGTGGCTCGGGTTAATGGGACATTTTTATTTTCTCTTGTCTGAGTCTTAGAAGTGAAATAATGAGCTATCACAGGATTAAATGCAATGTCATATAGGTAGTTTTATGTTTTGGAATTGAAACTATTTCTTATGTTCACTCTAAACGTTATTCTCAGAGGTGTTGGAGAGATGCTCTGTGGTTTTGACCAGAAGATACAGGCCTAGACTTACTAGTTTTTGATGTCTATGATTGCTTCACAGGAGATGCAAGTAAAAAAAAAAATGCAGTTGTATTCCTAATTTAGATACTGTGTTACTTTAAGCATTTCTATTTTCCATTCAGATTAAGATAACTGCATATTAACTTCTAGTTGTTGTAGGTTTGTTTGTTGTGCAAATAACGTTTCTTCAAACAGAAGGGCTTCCCAAAGCAAGCTTACTGGAGAACGTGACTTCGCTATTGGAACTTTGTAATACTGTTGAGAAATAGTTGCTTTTTTCCTTGACCATCAAGGTTATAGATCTGTAACTGAACTACATGAACTTCATAACAGGCATGAATTTACTACTGGAGACAACATTATGTATTTAAAATACATAATAAACATTTATGTATATAAAATACATGATAATATCCTGCTCAGTAGGGGGGCAGTTAATATTGTTCCTGCTTAATCTGATCAGCATTTTTCTTATGAATGCTGAAATTTGATTTCTGTTTAAATCACTTTGATGTGAAGTTATCAACCTCCCAATGGTGGTGTTATTTTTGCCTGAAGTAAAGGATGTGTGGCATAATGTATGTTGGTGGCCCATATGTTATTTTCAGGAATGGCTTACTAGTGATTCTGTATAACTAGACTGAATTTTTTTATTCTTTAATTGAATTACATGTTCACAGATGCCCTTGATATTTTTGTTTTGTGGTGAAATTATTAATGACTTAAAATTGCTCAGAAGTATGAGTACCCACTTTGACTTCTGGCTTGCAAAGGCTCCATTTCCAATGCTGTATTCAGTAGCAGTAATAGTGCACAACAGGGGGATCACTTTATAAGTAGTGTAGTGCACTGTATTGAGCTGAATGGCAATTATTGAGGAAAAGCTTCTTCTAACTATAGTCAAATTATTTTGGTCTTTGAGTTGTCTAACTCTTTCATGTTATCACCATCCCTTCCTGGTTGAAAGTCTTACCTGGTGCAGAGGTACAACTGGGGTATCATTAACTTGCAGTTAATTTTGGTCTGTCGTGGCCCTTCCAACGTGAGAATTTTGAATCTGATAATGCTCCAAGAAGTTGCTTTGAGGGGGTTGCCTCCAAGTTCTACCTTAAAATCACTGTTTCCATTAAGGGATTATTACTTTGGGCAGTGCTGACTGTGGCTTTGTTGTGTACTTTCGCACTGCTCATGAGTGGACATGAGATAAAGTAGCTTTTGTTTGCCTGCAGAGTACCAGTTGGACTTAATCTAGCATATTCTGTGCTTATAGGTGAAGGAAAAAAAAATCCCCAAGCATTCCTGGTGATCTTTGAAACACAGATTGTCTTCAATCTGTAAAATTCCAGTGAGCCTTCAACAATCCCATGAGTCTTTGTTTTAATTTCTAATCACTCTTTGAGATTAGTACAATTGAAAGATTTGGTAAATGTCGAAGTAGTGCAACCAAGTACATCTGCAGTGATCACACTAGAGCCTTTGCAATTGATACTTAGTATTTGAGCCTTTCCACATTTAGAGATAATTATTTAGTTGCATTAATTCTTTTGCCTGATTTTTGTTCTGTAGATCTGGTAGACAAATCAAGCTGTAATAAGCCTGCATTGGCCAATATTGTGACATTTCAGCAATATGTCTGAGTATCTTTCTGTTTTCTACTATGAGTTTTATTACAAGTTGAAAATCAGGCTTGTTTTTCCCTTCCAGGTAAAATACCTGTTTTCTGATAAAACAGGTACTCTAACATGCAATATCATGAACTTTAAGAAATGCAGTATTGCTGGAGTGACATATGGGTAGGTATGACTTTTAAAAAATCTCTGGAGCTTAATGTGTGCATACTACTGGTACAAAATTTTATATTAAGGATTAGAACATTCTGTTCTTCAGTTTATATTCTAGCATATTTTGTGGTCTTAATTAGTAGTTTTGATTTTCCTGTCCTGCAGCACAAATTATGAAAGTCAAACCTGGGGAGTACTTCACATGAAGCAAAGGAACTTGCTTCCTAACTTACCTGATCATGGTCTAAACAAAACCAGAATTGCTAAATAAGCTCTGGCCTTTCAAGAGGGAAGAAGTTGCAGCGCAAGGGTAGCAGTTATCAGTCATATTTCTGTGACTTGAGAAGAACCAGAATTTTGTTAGAACAGTGTAGTTGTAGTTATAGAGCTTAATATTCCTTGAACAAGAGTGGTACCTGCTTACTGGTTTTATTCTGTTCTGTCAAGAGGATCCCTTTGAGTCATCTACATCTTTATATTTGCTTCATGTTAAACGGGTAGTCTTAAGATCCTGGTGCAAGTTAACCTTTGAATTTCATGTTAGCTAAATTAGATATCTCAGAAGGCAGAAAATTTGATTCAAATGTATGAACAGCTGAACCCATGGTTCCAGCATATGTTTTTGTGTGATGACTCATTGATCTTCGCCTTCTACCTATTTTTTTTTTTGTTACTAAAGTGGAATAAATGTTCTTTTTCCTTTTTCTACTCCTCAGTCACTTTCCTGAGTTGGAAAGAGAACGTTCATCAGAAGACTTCAGGTAAATACATTCCAAGATGTTTATGTTCTGTATAGCAGAGTGGGTACAATCTATATAAAGACTGCTTTCCAATTTGGGACTGGAAGAAACCCAAGGGAGGAATGCATTTGAGTAAAACGGTCTTCCAGTGGGAGCCTAATGCAGAGCTGGTGGGTGGTGATGGATCTACTCTTCTGCATAGAGATTTCATATGTGAGGGGGGTGAGGAATAGGCAGTGGCTGGGGTGGCTGGGATGCTAATGCAGTGCTTATTTATAATTGCAGACAGTCAAGTTAAAAGCTAAAATTAACTAACTTTGCAGGAACCTTACCCCTAGATAGAGTCTGAATGTTGCTCTTTATGATCACTGAGTTCAGGCCTGAAGAGAATGAGAAGAAAAAGGACTTCTTTATTAAAATGCTATGTTTTAGTAATTAAATTGGGAGAGAGCTTGATATGTAGGCCTATCATGTCCAAATAAGCCTTCTTGTTTTTATTCGGAACTTTAATGAATAGTGATGATGCGTGTGTCCCATTCCACAGAAACTAGTGAAGAACCAGTGGCGTTACAAGGTATCAGTGAAACATGTTGAGATTATTGGGAAGGAGGGGAAGAGCCAGGGAGGGCTGACTGGGTTTGAATGGCAAATATAGGGAAGAAGTGAATTCCCACCCAGGAAACAGGTGAACACTGAATGCTGTTAGAAAAGCACTTGCTGGTGAGCTAAGCTGGGCTTCTCCACTGGTCCATCTCATTTTTATGATCATGTTTTAGGAAGGTGATAAAATGATATGTTACTTCTGCTGAGAGGTAATTTCTATGGATCCCTCTTTTCTTCCAATATATTTCTGTTTCTTTCATTGCTGTGTTTTCTTTGCTTGCACCTTTTTTTTCTGTTCAGTTCTGTGAAAGTTTTTTCTAGGTACTTACTTGGAGTACTCAGACTTAAAATCCTCCAGGCGTCAGCTTGAAGCAGAATGCTCTGACTAGGAAGGGAACTTAGGGATATTGAACTTCGATCTATTTTATGAGCAAGCTGCCCTGAAATCCATTTATCTTAAATATGCTTAAAAACTGCTGTTGCTACATCTGTCCCAGGAGCTGCATTAACACTTGAATCTTCTGAAATACTGTCAACCATAACCATTTTAGGTTTCTTACTGATGTTCATTTTCAGCATTTGCTGCATTACTCATATGATCTTTTCACAATGCTTTCAAGGACACTAGAGTCTTACTTTGCTTTTTAAATTTGTTTCCCAAGAAACTAGATGAAGTACTAAGATTGGCAATGTTGCCACTTGTTTGAATATGCTTGTTTTGCTCTGCAGCCAGCTACCTCCTTCCACCAGTGAATCGTGTGAATTTGATGACCCAAGACTGCTGCAAAACATTGAAAATGATCATGTAAGTCTGCTCTTTGAATACCATGCCTCTTAAATGCCCTATTCTAGGCTTGTCTGGAATTGAATGCTGAACAAATCTATTTGTGTGATAAAGTCTGCTCTGTGAGTGTGTCATGCAAGCACAGAGGGGGTAAATTGGAATCAAAATAGCTCCCTCCAACGCCTTTCTGCCCACTTGTCTTACAATTGAATTAAAGAAGCAATGGCATTGATATGGATTCTAGCTACCTCTAAGGCAGCTTCATATGTTCTGTTATGGAAAATAATGCTTTGTAACAAGTTATGATAGAAATTAAAATTTTGAAAAGAAAAAATACTTGGAGTTGATGTTTCAATACCATTTTTAACTGTAATCTGTAGCATTACAAGGTGGTTCTGGAATGAGCCTTAAGTATTGCAAGTGTTTGGAATTCTGGTTATGTGAAGGATGTAAGAGATGGGAATTAATTGCAAATTCAAGTTTGGCATGAGCCTTAATGATTAGTAGTCTTACCCTAGCTGTTGAGTCCTAAAGGGACCTATTCTTTACAATGTCAATTCGTAGTTATTTGGAAATCATGTGGCTATGAAGTGTCTGACTGGACACCAGACAATTAATTCACTTGCCAAAAAGCCTGACCCTTTTTCTCTGCAGGCTGTCTCACAATATGGGGTCTGAGCATTGGCAAGCACAAACTCAATCAGCTGATTGCTCTCCTTAGTGTAGCTTCTGCAACTGGGCTGCTTTAGTTTAGTATGAGCATCTAAAATATACTTACAATATCCAGTTTGTGTGCAGGGAAGCTTTGCTTTCTGTTCTGCTGTGCAGTACTTAAGCACTGCACCATGGTGTGAATGCTGTAAGGGAATAATTACTTGCTGTGGCGCTATGTATTCTGCAAGGTGATGGAGCCTAAAGGTGGCTTCTCTGCTCTAAACCTCCAGCAAAGTGACCCACTCAGGACAGTGTCTTGGTTTCCTGTGTGGCTTTTGTACTCATGTACTCTGGAAAGATTTCCCACTAGACATGACTTGCAACCAAGATTTGTGCATGTCCTGTTCCTTTGTGTCCTGTTTTTTCATTTATGGCTACAGTTATGGCTTATGGCACTTGCTGACTCCAGGTATTCATTATGGTTTAGGTGTAGACTGCAGATAAAATGTCTTTGAGCTCTTTCTGGCTGCTGTTGCTTTAGGTATGCATGGAGAAAAATGCTTTAGTATATTTTAATAGACTCAGCAGAAGAGGTGTATCTCAAATGAGCTGTGAGATGGAATTTCTCACCTAGCCTTGATATGGCCTCTTATTTTAGGGCTACCTAATTATTTGATCTTCTCTGGGTAGTTTCTGCTTTGGGGGCTAGAAGAAATATATGCTGTTGTAGCAGGCAAATACGGGATTTTGGTAGCTTCCCTAAGTGTCACTTAGTCTAGACAGCTCAGCAGTCTTCTATGCTGAACGCTTTTCCAGTTTCCTTTTTGCTGGTCACTTAAACACACAAATATAGATGTCATTGTGCAGCTGGCTGTTGGGCTGAGCATATTGTGTGAACTCAGCCTTCAGACAATGAGTGGGGAAATTACTGGCCAGAGATACTTTTCAGAGCCTGACTGTACTGGAGGAATGGGTGCCACCCTCTGGCAAGTGGTGATTTAGCACAAGACAAGAGAATGCAAGGACTGCTGATGGCAGTTTGCTGAGCATGTCTGGGTGTATTTGTCAGGCTGTGGGTGAGAGGAGGGGCTGAATTCCAGGATAGTGGTAGAAGGAAGGGTCTTTCTGGCTTTTTTGCATTAGGTCAGTTGCTGAGGTGCATAAACTGCTTCTTTCTATGTAAATATCTATATTATCTTAATTTGTACAGCTGATAGATAGCTGCAGATGCTATTTTTTGATGTCTGTCAATTTCTACTAATTTAGTGGATTGTGGTGAAAAACGGAAGTGTTCTAGCATAAGCTACCAAGTGACGTTAGATGGTGCTGTACTCGGGCAATTAATTCCCTCTAAACATTTGCCCTTTTGCAGCTGAAGGTGTAAGTGTGAGCTCTTACAAGCTCTCATTAAGTGTTCATTGCTTTCCTCTTGAAGACTTTAATCTTTTTTTTTTTTTTTTTTTTTGAAATGTTAGTTTGGAACTGTCTCAGTGCCAAGTAATTTTCTTTCCAGGTTGGAAAATAAAAAATTATGCACTTGTACTCATGAGACTGTCTTCCATCTGCTAGGAAGATTTCTAGCATCCTGCATCACCTCTAAATTTCATAGCTCTTCTGGGCCACTGGTGTGTAAGGCTGACTGATAGCCAAGTCCTCTTTTGAGCAGCAGTTAAAGAATTATTGCCTTGTAGGAATTGTACCAGGGAAAAATAACTTGAAAACCTGTGGAGATTTCTCTTGGCTACTCTGGTATTTTAATGTGGGAGAAAGTACCTAGCTTTGTCTGCTTGTGCTTGTTCTTTGCATTGGCTTCTGTTGGATGAAGTGTGCAGCTGTACCAAGTGTATGATGCTGTCTTGTTTCTATAGAGAAAACAGCACCAGCTCTTAGTCTAATAAGGAAAGATCTGTTTTTCCCTAAGACTGGAAGGAATGTTTGGTGAATATGCTAGATGGTCTTTGTCTTGGTGGTTGCTAGATGCATATGTCCTGTGAATGAGCTCAGCACAGAGATGCAAGCCTGTTTGATGTGGGGTTATGTTTTACACTAATGATGGGAGAGCAGAGAAGGAGGTCAAGAAGGAACTAACAGACTTGGTTCTCATCCTAGACTCCTGTATCTCCCAGGATTCTCTCTGAACTTCATCTGCGAATTTCAATTTGCGTATCAACTTTCTTCTGTGGCCTCCAAATTATCTCTTGGCCAAGAAGCAGCAAACATGGTATAGCTGCAGATGCATGAATTGGTTCAAGGAGTACGTGTGATGAGTACTTTAGCAGCTGGCCAGGCAGAACAGACAACTGTTGGGCTCACATTGAGCCTTTACCACACTGAAAGTGTTTGTTTAGACTTCACAACACATCTGCTTATTCTTGTGTAGTGTGTGGGAACTGAGGCTATTATCCCATCAAGCTTTGTTGAAATGACAGCTGTCATCAGCTGATTCTTAATTCCATAGGAAAGCAGAACCAGAAAAACATATCACGGCTAACTGGGATGAAAAACTGGGATTTGAAATACAGTAGGGGTAAAAAAACATACTCAGGTGATGAAAGCCTATGGGAGGCTTTAGTTCAGATTGCTGGAAAACTGTCCAAACACATAATTTTGTAGCTCACAATTAAATTGTTAGAGCTTGGTGAAATACATTTTTCTCTTACCTGCTTTTGTTCTTGTTGTGCGTGGGACTTCAGTACTTTTGTTCAAGTATAAGGCAGTATCTTTAATTATAGGTCATATCTCATTTGTTTTGGGCAAGATACACTTGCATTTAACTGTCTTGATATGGTTGATGTCTTCTCTCAGTCTCTGGCCGAAGTATCCTGGTCTCCTCCAGTCCTGCCAGCTTCACTGTTCTGGAGGTGCTCAGCATGGCTGGATCCTCACACTGCTCTCCAGATCCTTTTGTGAACTAAATGATAGGAAGTTCATATATTTTTAAGATGTTGAGTTGTAATTCTCCTTGGTAATTAAGTACTTAAGCATTTTCACAGTTTTCCTTTGCAGAATGTGCTACTTACATGCAAAGCACTAAGTTCAGGTTGTTAGACTGTGCTTTAGTATCCCATTGTCCATTTCTAGGCCATTTGCACAAAAAACTAGCAGTCCTGCTCACCTGGAAATACTGTGAATGCAGGCACTGATCTGATACTGCTACAACTAAAAGATGAAAGATATCTTTAACTTCACATGCAAATTCCTTGTAATTTTATCAGACTCTTAACAGTTGTGAAAAATATTGTCTTCAGAGTGAAGAGTCCAGGTAAAGGCATGTGTAGCACGTGCAGATAGGAAACTCTTCACAGAGCAGTTCCCCAAAAGACTGAGGCTTGTCTCAGTGTTTTGCTCCTCTAAATATAGGAACCATGAAGGGATTGCTTTCTGCCCAGTGGTTTGCTTGATAATGGATTGTGCTGTGCCTACTGGATAGCTGAACTTTGCTTTCCCCGAGGATAGTGCTTTGTAGACAACAATCCACAGTCTGCTTCCAGAAGTAGGAGACCATTGCAGTGTGTATGTGGTTCTCAGCTGGTAGGGGCAGCAAACAAAATAATTCTCCCAGTGGAGTATATTTCTTGTGTAGATGTTTATACACTAGTTTTTTCATGGCTTTTTTTTTTTGAGGGGGGGAAAAAGGGAAGAAGCAATTGCTTTCACCCAGAGTTGTTGGCATACTAGAAGAAAAATGACGGAAGAAGGCACTTAAAATGAGAACTACCTGTGGACTGATGAATAAGAGATTAAAAAATGCAAACTTTATTCCAACGACAGACAGAGATCTAAAAAGTGAGGTGGGAAGAAATATGGCTGACCTTAACACATCACAGAGACCATGAGTAACAATTTGACTACTGAGATGTCAAAGACTTGATAGAGGAAAATAAGTAATAAAGCAGAATTGGTTAAGCTGTGGACTTCTGTCCTGTGCTGGGATTCAGCTCAGCATATTGGAAGGGATACGTTGCCACAGAAGCCATTAACAGATTTTCTGTTCACAGGTTGAAAGCAGGTGTTTGAATGCTCTACCCTGATTCATGTCTGTGCAACAAATATTGTCAGTGCTGGAACAATACAGAAAGGAAACAAATGACAGCTGTGTGGAGGAGCTGTTGTGATAAGCTGGGCTTCTGGTGATCTGTTGCAACAGAATTGGAAGATTGCCCTGTAATACATTGTGAGCTGTGAAAGTACCAAGACAGCAGCAAATTATGTTGCTGGCTTGAAAACATAAATACATACTTAGGAAGGATTAAAATCCATGTCACTACTGGAGACAAGTTGTTTCCAGCTGATAGAGCACGTACTATGAAAGCTTGTTAAGGGGCTAGGTGATTAAAGTGTAGGACGGACATCAAAGGTCTGCAGCAACAGATGCTGAAATGAGAATCTGGCAGGCTGTGCCTTTTGACATGGAGATAAAACTTTCATTACTTTGACTGGAAATGATGGAACAGCAATTACCTCTTGACTGTAATTTGCTGTGGGCTTATTCAGATAGTAGTGTGTAAATATATGTTTGTTTTTCTGAGCACAGCCTCTGCACCCCAGGATGTCGAAAGCAATAACTCTTCTTATTTTAGTAGCATGTGACCATACAATTTGGAGGTTTCAGTATGCAAAGGTGAATGTCCTGTGTGAAACAGTTCCTTTGAAAATATTCAGGTACTTGGAATATAGGGCTAAGAATATAGAGCTTGGATTTTCAATCTTTTTATTGCATTACTTTCAGATATGCTTACTTTGTTTGCCACAGTGTTTGCCAGCTGACATGGTTTTCATAGTAGTTTACTTCCTACTAATTAAACCTTCATATTGCCAATGCATATGCTGTGCTAATGAAAGATTTGGAACTTAGATGATATTTTTATATGCAAAAACTCTTTGAGAGTGTGCAAAGTCAAGTAGGGCTTTCTGCAAAGGTACAACTACTAAGTTCATGTCTGAGTCACTGAGCAAATGGCTGCTGTGCTCCTCCTGACTGCTATGAGGCTATAAATCCTGTGCCAGAGGCAGGGATGGAAAGGAGGGAGTAATGGGATGACGGAATTAATTTCACATCACTAAAGTTTGCAGTTGCCACAGTTGACTGATCAGAGGCCTGTGATTTAAGTGCTAACTTTGCTGTGTTGCCGACCTGGAGTCTGTTTAAGCACTTTGGAACACTGGTTTATGTTGCATGTTCTCTTGATGCTCAATGTGTAGCGATCATAGATTAATTTTATGCTTGACTGGGTGCTGTATTCCTTTGGAAGGACATATGATGTTGCCTTCTACTGGCTGGTCAGCTGCTCTGGATGCTCATCACTAAGGGTGCAGTTGCAGCAAGTTTAATTCTGGTGTGGTTGCTGTCAATCTGTTGGAAGTTGCCATTAGATATGTTTCTCTTGCTGGACTGTCATCATCTTGTGGCAATGTCTTTGCCTATATGAAGCTTGGGGTGCTAAAGAAGTAATGCTTTTATGGGTAGGGGATGAGGGAGTGCTCAGCCTTCTCGGCTGCCTTGCAGCTTGAACGAGGTCTTTATCAATAGCTCTAGTTCAATACTGGCCCTGAACTGTGCTGTCTTGGTGTTCAGAACAACTGATATAAATAGAGAACAAAGTATGTTCTGGGTTTTCTTTTTCCTGTGTTACCTAAAAGATATCTCAGTTTAGTGAGCAGGTTCCTCAGTCTGTGAGCAATTGCTGAACCTCACTCTCCTGGTGTCCTGTCTAGCCCACAGCCGTGCATATACAGGAGTTCCTCACACTGCTGGCCGTGTGTCATACTGTTGTTCCTGAGAGACAAGGAAATACAATAATCTACCAGGCCTCCTCTCCAGGTTGGTTGTTGCTTTCTTTTTCAGGAGGGGAGGGAATAAGTTGAAGGAGTGGAGATAGGTGGAAGGAAGGTCCATAAACTTCTAGGTCTTTCCAAAGGTCATTGATTTTGAAAAGAAAATGTGCCCCCACCATGCTAGTAGTAGATGTGGCATCTTCTGTAATCATTACACACTGTTTTTGAATGCTTCCTACAAAACCACATAGTCCATGATGTTTCTTTAGAGATAGGCTGGGCTTAGGATCCCTTCTGCACTCATGAGGCTTTGTACTGTCTCTGCAGGGGGGAAACTAAAAGATATTGAGTTCATAGGAAGTAATGATTTGTTTCTGCATAAGCAGTTAGTTTATTTGCCTATCTACAAACTGTCTTTTTTGATCTAGTATCTGCTTAGAGTGAGATAGGGAGCTATCAAGTGCTGATACATGACACAATGCAACCAAAACTTTCAGAATCTTGGTGATATTCAGGCCTGCCCTTCACCCATTTTTTTTTATTCCTTTCAGTTAGCACAGACAGAGCTAGGTGGGGCCAGACTGGGGAATGTTGCTCTCCATTGAATTTATCTCTGTTAGTGAAGATATTTCTGGAATTGCTGTAGTGGTGTATTGAGGGATGAAGCAGCCTCATTTCTTATTTATGTCTTAATAGGGTGTCTGAAAAGTAGGATGAAGAGCTCATATAAGGAAGTTCTGGTCAGCATGATGAACCGTGAGGAGACTAAGGGAGCTGTAGAGACAGGAGGATTGCTTGAATTAGGCACTAAATCCACCTATATGATGGTTGTGCTTAATGATGCTTGCTCCTTAAGGAGGCTCTGTAATTATCTACAGGAGGCACAGGTGTTGGCTCTGATTGCAGCTCTGTTATTTGAGCTCTTAATAACACTGCCCAGTTCAGTCTCTGGAAAACAGTACTGTATTTCTATAGTACCTGAACTTAGTGCCTTCCCAGCAGAAAATGGATCAAACACATACTGTAGGAATTTAAAATAACAGAGCTTTGATCTTGCTTTCAGAACAGGTATTTCACCTTTTTCATTTGGAAAAGTATGGCACCCCCACAAGAATAGAGTTCAATGCTTCAGTAGCTACAGGATATCTTACACAGATTAAGTACTAGGTTTGTGTAGTTGATATTGCATGGCCTTTGTAGGACTAAAATGTTGAATTTTTTGTGGAGGGATGTGCAGAACTACTCTTAACATTCCTATGGATGGGAGCGCATAGAAAAGGGGATTCTGTTGTGGCAATCTGCCATACTGAATTATGGGTTTTGGAGGCCTCTTTAACATACCAGGTTAAGTTCAAGCTTTTTGTGTTTTGTTTTGGCAGATGAAGGAGCGTTAGTGAAAGGAGCCAAAAAACTTGGTTATGTCTTCACAGGACGGACTCCCCACTCTGTTATCATTGATGCGGTAAGTGGTGGATGTGCATGGCACAGGCTGCCAAGCTCTTGCAGAGCATACAAGTGTCCTCTCTGGTCCCTGTGAGGGCCCTTTTCCAAGGCCTTTAGGATCCTGCATGCAAAGGGCTTATGTACACTGAGAAAAGTGGTCTTAATCTATTTGAAGATGCCTAGTCCTTTGCCCCTCTATGAGGTATGGGTGATCGGAAGTTGCAGCCTTACATGGGAAATGAAAGCAGCTGTGCCTGAAAAACATTTCCTTTGTCCAGGAAGCACAGATGGGAACATTCACATTAGAAGGAAATTAATGTGTATGGGAGGTTTTCTGACTGTTATGTTTAATGGTTGCTGTTCTCCTAAATATTTCATTTCTTTCTTCTGAGTAATATCTGCAGTAGAAGATGTATCTGCTTGACAAACTGTGTACACAGGGGTGCATAGTTATTGGATTGCAGTTGGCACAGGCAGCCTCAGACTCATGGGGCTGCATTCAGACTCAAGTTACAGCCTAAGCTAAAGTGGCTCCAGATTTACACAGGTGCAGTTAGTAGAGTGCTTATTAAGAATAATGAATATTTTTTGTCTTTCCTCTCAGGTATGTTCCCTTTCAAATTTCTTGGTACACTGCCAAGCTAAGCACTTGAAACATCTTCTAGGACTTGTCGCAAACTTTTTACAAATTCACAAACTACTTCTTAATTGAAGGGGAAGAGCTTAGGATGAGCAGTGTCATCTAGAGCCATCTAAATGCTTCTCTCCTCTGCAGGAACAGCCAGGCCTACCTGGCCTAGTTGTATACTCATAGTGCCAATCTGGGGGCATTGTTAATCTATAGCCAGCAATAAAAGCTGTCATTCCTAGAGATTCCTGTCTCTCCTGATTGCCTGCATTAGTGGCAGTGCGTAGAAAATGGTTTGGAGGTGCTTTTTAATCTTGTGGATCTTGCTGAATTGATATGTGCCTTAGGCATGTCTATACTGCAATTAGATTTTACTGCTGCGCTTTATTTAACTGCATGCTACAAATACCACTGGAGTTCTATGACTCTTGACTCCTACTGCTCCCTCTGTGCGTTACACAACAGGTATGACAGGTGTTTTAAAATCTTTCTCCTGCTTTGGGTTGTTCCTGCTTAGCCCCAGCAGAGAGTTGCTGGTGATAACAGGAATTTCTCCTCAGTTAATTTTTTTTTTGGCCACGAAAAATATAATTCATATTTTTGTGAATTAAAATAAAAGAAATACTAAGGGAGGTCAGTCAGAGTTATTGCAATACTAAACCTGGAAGTCATGCTTATTTTAACTTGGCAAAATGCCTGCAGCCTGTAATATGTCTCTTAGTTGGTGGATGTTGAGAACTAAATATGCAGCTTAGCTTTCAGAGCATGCCTAATCAAAAAGGACATTAACTCCTTGTAATGGTGTAGCAGTAGTGAATGAAGGATGCCCCAATACGGGATGTTGAATTATAGGGCTCTGCATCCTTTAGCCAGCAGAGGGAGCCGTTGCCACAATTATTTACACTGGGATGTGTGACAAAGGCGCCTGAGCTCAGCTCGGGTGTTTCCACATGTAAGAATATAGATTGTACTTACAATAGTACACTCTTTCTTTTGTTTTCTTTTGTAGCTGGGGAAGGAGAAAACCTTTGAAATTCTTCATGTCCTGGAGTTTTCCAGGTAAGTTTTCCTCTAATATGTGAAATTCAGTGTAATAAGAAAACTCTTCGTATAAAAAATGTTATTTAGAATAAAATGTTACAGCTGATACAGTAGAAAAGCAGAACTTCCTTAATTTTTTGTCCTACCCCTTCATCTTATTTCTGATGTACTATGAATGAGTTACAAACTGGTGGTTGTTGGCATGCCATCATTAAACTTTTTCCTGCCACTGCTGCTCTAGTCATTTATTGAGAAGTTGCTGGCCTGGAAGCATCTTGCTGTGACTCATAGAAATCCTGATTTGTCCCTTGTCTACTTCAAGAACATACTTTGAGATCGCACTTTTATAGTGCTTCTGCAAATTACTTTTTGAGTAGATGGAAACTGCACCTGGAAGTGCCTCTTCTTAAGACCCATTCCAGCTGTGAAAATATAAACATTGCAAGCACTCCTAATTTGTCAGACTCATTAGGATGGGCATTGCTTGGGTAGCAAGAAGCTTTGTTGAATCAGGCCCCTAAATGAGTGGAAACAAGTAGGTGCTTTCTTTTTGTCAGTCGATAAAGTTATGCCAGTTTGGATGGTCTAGTCAGTATTCTTTCTTTTCCTGTTGTTTATTTTCTACTCTTGCTGGGGATTAAAATCTTGAACTCTTGTTGTCTACTGTCTTTGAGTTGGCTGGTTGTGCTCTAAAGGACTGTGTAAAACTGTGTAAAGGAAGGGATGATTTGGGTGGTAGCTTTTCTTGTGTCCTGACCTGCTTTGAAGACTATTCCTGAGTATTTCCCTCTTTCCAGTCAGAATGTAGCTATTTAAGCTATTTGTGGGAAGTATCTGAAAAGGCACTGGAAGGCTCTCGGAGGGTTTGTGACAAGTTGACCAGCACCCTGGTGTCTGTAGGCAGGAGTAGCCACAGCTGGCATGCAGCAGAAAAAAAGCTGTCTTAGTTCTCCTCTGTGTAGCACCTTCCCTCCTAGCCACTGAGGGAGTTCTGTAATTAGTTTTTGAAAAGCACACAGAATTTTCCCAGTGTCATTAGGATGTTGCAGAAATTCTGAGCACAGGTAACTACTGTCCTTCCAACCTCTCTTCAGAAAGCCTCAGAAAGGATTTGTTTTATCTGATGATATGTGCCAAGAGTTTACTTTAGTACACATGGTTCTTGAGCTCTGAACAGTGACTACATTTCTCAAAGCAACCTCAAGAGGAGAAGGAAGTCTGCTATACACTGTGTTTGTACACATTGGCAAAAACATCATGAGTAAGGAGGATGCTTCCAGGTTGGTCCTTTTGCTGAGGAAAAGATTTGTATGAAACCACACATTCTTAGGGCTCCCTTAACGAGAGTTAATTTGTTTGCATTTGCCTCTTAGAAGCTGTGGTTTTTTCCCAGTGGCTCTTTTGAAGGAGAGCTTGATAAGTAAAACATCAAAAATTCTTTAAAATACTATCCTTGCCTGCCTTCCTTTGTTAAATGTTGGTGTACACTATTCTACTGTCTGCATTTTTTTAAAAATATATGCTGAACTTGACTGTCCTGTCCTTGCTCAGGCAGTCTGACTTCCTTCTACTTAGTTCCAACTGTGTGGGTCTGATTGGACCAATATAAAGAATTGACAGAGGACAAGAACTGATCTACACCATGATTGTTTTCTATGATGTTTTTGCTTTCTTTTAAGTTAGTAAGTTAAATAACTGCTCTAGTAAGTGGATGTTGTTTCAATATCTGTTATGCCTGTACTAAAGATGTAATCAGCCTTAATGATTCCATTTCTAGAGTCCCCAAAGCAATTTTGCTTGAGGAATAAGGAAAAACTGCCACAGAATAATGACAATAAATGTGAATCCCCTTCTTTCAAGATGATGTTATACCATTTTGCTCTTTTTCAAATTCTTGCTTGCATATGGGTGTAAGTCTGGAGAGCTTGCCAATGGGAGACATAGGGTTGAAGCTGGAAATAGGCTATTTAATATATCTCCTTGTGGTCAAGGGTTGTGGGATCTTAAGTTACTGCTGCTATATCCCATTTAATCTCAGATGCACAAAACACATCTGAGAAAATTCCTGGCTAGAACAGGAATTAGTCTTTACCACTTTGACTAATGAAAGCAAATATTTTTATTTCAATAGCAACAGGAAGAGAATGTCAGTGATTGTTCGAACCCCGGCAGGACAGCTACGTCTCTACTGCAAAGGGGCTGTAAGTAATTACGCTGCCTAATGGAGAACACTGCCAGTTATTGTTTCAACAGCTGTGGCTGATGCTGACATTTCATGTCTCATGCATAATACCTGTTGGCTTTCTGTTTAGGGCCAAGTGATTTAAGAGAGCTGTCATTCCTGCTCTGACTCCTTTTGCAGGCTGGAAGACTGCTAGACTTTCTATTGCCCAGTTGAAATCTTGAAACTAATAGGAGCAGTCCCCTTACTGCAAAGCCAGGGCTTCACCCAGCTGTGCAGCAGAAGTTCAGGAGCTGGAGTAAATGCTGTTGTCTGAATTTATAACACTAAAATTTGTTCTCAAGTGGTTGGCTCTTGATCTGGCTTTCCTGTGTCTCTGCACCTGCTGTTATTTGTCATCATGACTTGCACCATGTTGTGCTTCTGTCTTCACTGACAAGAGCAATAACTTAGCTCAGTACAAAGGCTCCAAAACTAGCATTGTCCACAGTCAGAGAGTGGTTCTAATTTCAGTGGAAAACCATGGAGCTGGCTTTTTGCAACAGGGAAAAACTTTCTGACCTCTGTGAGGATCTGGTTTGCTTGAATTTGTCATGACATATAGGTCAGTGTTCACTGCTCTGTTGCTTCCATTTACCTCCCCTGATTTGATAAAGATGTGCTGGCTTAATTCTGGTGTGGTGGAAGTGAATGAAGCCTGCTGCCATTGTGTGGTAGTTCACAGTCCTATGCCTAATAGGACCACACTGACTTGAAACTTGCTTCTTCATGCCATGCCTGAGTTCACACCATTCTTTGGAGTGTGCCACTGAAAGGGATGGAGAACAGGAGAGTTTGCGGTGCAAATTCTTGCTGTTTTCCATGTGAACAGACCTAGATGTACTAATGTGCTGCATCTGCCACTCATGTGAACTGTAAGTTAACTGACTATTCTGCATTATCTCTTCCACGTTCTGGTAGTCATCCTCTGTCCTGTTGCTTCCATAATAATTAGATTTGTATGCCTGTTTCTAATTGGCTCTAGATGTAGTCTGCTTACTTAGCTTAAGAGCAGATGTCTGAGTAGGGTTTCTGTATTACATGCATTTTTACAACTTGTTCTGGTAGTTACAAATAAAATTCAGAGACTCTAGATATGTAGGTGATGCTATATTTTGATTTCAGCTGTTAACGGGGCCTTGTCAATTGTCCTTTGATTTACTGTTAAAGAAAGCTGCTGCAGGAAAAAGGTTTTTCTGAGAGGATGTTGTGGTAGAACATGATCAGTGTTTCTGCCTTGTTTTTCTAACATCAATAGGAATCTTTTCTGGAAAAGATTGCAGGAAACTCTACTGCACGGGATTGCTATATATACGCTGAATAAGATCAGACATTTATGTTATCTGAAAGTCAATATATTTGCTTAGTAATTTACAGAGAAGTGTTCTGTACTGCCCAGTAATGGGGACCTCTTTATGGAAAGAGGGGAGGAGGGCAGAGTGTGCTTCTCTCCCCATTATTTGTAGTGGATGCAGTATCTCTGCCACTGGGTACAATCCAGATTAATTACTCAAATCAGTCTCTAAACCCCAAATATATTGTAAATACAGTTTTGTTTTTGATATTAGCAAGTCTATTCAGGTTGCTTCTCTTGAGCTTGTAAATACACAAATGGCAACTTCATATGTAGACTTACTCTGTTGTAATGAATTTGGTTTTAATAGGATAATGTAATTTTTGAGAGGCTTTCGAAAGATTCCCAGTATATGGAACAAACACTGTGCCATCTTGAGTACTTCGCAACGGAAGGTAAGAGAAACAGCATGCCATGAGAATTCAGTTCATGAAATTATTTGCAGCATCTTCTGCATTGTCTAAGCTCTGTGTTGTCAACTAAGATCATTGTGAAGATAAATTAAGATGGGGTGTGTTATGACGAAATTAACAACTATAGGTTGCCTTCAGCTGTAAAGAGTTTTTTGTCCAACTTCTGTGTGATTTCAGTAGGAAAGTGGAATTTGGAAGGAAAAGACAGTGTTCTGTGTGTCCACGATGAAGGGAAAGGACATGAATTGTATTGCTTAGAATAACTCAATTACATTGGAGTTGGAGGTGTTTTTTACCAGGGTAAAAGTTGGATACCAGCATCTTTTTACGAAGAGAGGGATAACCTGAATGTGCTGGGAAGCCTGATAGACTGAGACATCAAAGATGATCTGAAATAGTCTGTAAGGCCTTTGACTGATGTGACACCTCTGTTCGCTGTGAAGCTGGCTTTGTTCCCTCTTCTGTGACAGCACAGGATACCTGAGTTATAGTAAAGCCATGAACCAGTATTTTTCTTCCAAAATCTGAAAATAACAGTCATCTTTTTAAATTTTTTTTTTTTGCAGACTCCCAAAAGTTCCCAGTACTGGAACTTTGGTATTTTATGGCACACACTCCTTTTTGATTTGTGACAGAAGAAGAAATCATTACTTCTCTATGTTAATTTTTGCCAGTGGTCTAATAAATTGGTTTTCATATTTAATGGACCCTGTTCATTATATCATGCATGTGTAACTCCTGTTGTTCGTGTGAGTTACCTTGGTACACTGAAGAAGAACACAGTCTTGCTAAAAGGAAGCACAGGCTGTGCAGCATGTTTGACTAAGTAATATCACCAATCACAGTAAAGCCTGTTCTTTAATGCAATGTTTTTAAAATATGTGAAAGGCAAGCTTGCTTTCATACTTAATAAAAAGTTTTTGTCCAATACTTCTTGATCTCACCCATATTAGGAGCTAAAATGAACCACATTTGTGGTTTACATTTGTGGAAATCCAAGTGCTTAAAAAAATGTACAGGGAGATTTTTTAGCAGTGTGTGTTAGAAGCTTTTGTTGTTCCAGCTTGAGGGTTAGAATTTAGCATTCATAACATATGAATGAATTGATGATATTCAGTGTAATTTTATTGTGGGTAATGGCTGTCTTCTGTTTTGTAGGTCTGAGGACGTTGTGCATTGCTTATGCTGATCTGTCAGAGAAGTCTTACAGAGAGTGGTTGAATGTCTACAGTGAATCCAGTACAGTTCTGAAAGACAGAACTCAGAAGCTGGAGGAGTGCTATGAGATTATTGAAAAGGTAAAACATACTTTCTTGATGATCAGATGCAGATTCCCTTACATGTGTATTTTCCAGTGGAATTTGGGCTTTATACAATGAAATAAACTGTTAATTTCATAGATGAGAAACTGGAAGGGTGTTATTAGATGGTAACCTGTTCACTCCACAGTTTAAATCAGTAAATCTGAGATGGATTTACAGATAAAAAAATAATTTCTACTTAAAACCCCTTTTCTCACATTTTTTTAATCTTCCTGTTTTGTGTAAGGTTGTTGTAACTTGATAAAGCTAATATGTGGAAATCGTTGTGTTGCTCCAAGTTCCCATGTACTAGGGTATGAAGAGATGTGTTCCTTTTCATACAGCAGTCAAATTCAAGGTTTTTGAAGGCTGTTGTAGGCACAATGTAGGGCTCACCAAAACCTGTAGGGACATGGGCTAAAAAAAGGATGAAAACCTGCTCTCCATGCAAATTGCAGAGCTCTTAATTTTAGAAGGGGAAGGTAGGTATCAGAGAACCTATTTGAAACGCTAATCGCAGTGAACAAAATGTTAAAATGCCAACGCTAGGGGCCAGTGTTTCTCTGAGCCTTGTTGGTCTTGCTGCTTTCCAAGTGCTGGTATTTGCACTCCTCACCTGCACAGGTTCATGCTCTTCTCTCTTGCTCCAGGTATTGAATTTTATTTAGTGGTTTCTTTAAAACATGTTTTGAATTTCAATAGCTTTTAAAATTAATATTAAAATACTGCTTAGGTTGTAGAACACTCTTGTTTGTTTAAGTTAGTTGGGGCGAATTGTAGAATTATGGAAAGGCCTGGTTTGGAAGGGACTGTAAAAATCATTGAGTTCCAATCCTCCTGCCGTGGCCAGGGATACCTTCCACTAGGCCAGGTTGCTAGCACTCCATCTAACCTGGCCTTGAATATTTCCAGGGATGGAGCATCCACAAAGAGGTTGAGACTAGGGTAGGAGCTAACTTTCAGGATGTAAGAGAACCTCCAGGAACTCTCTCAGGAAGTGCTGAAGATTGAATATTCCTTTTCTAAGTAATGCCTGAAATGGTCTTCTGTTGTTTTTTGTCAGTAACTGTATGGTTCTCATCCTTGGTTCTGTAGGTTTGGGTAGCTCCTTTCAGCTTTCTGCTTCTTTCTGTGCTCTCATACTCTTCTGTTTTCACTGAGGTGAAAAATGAACATGGCTTTTGCTGTACTTCAAAATGTGTTCTCAAGCTTTAGGTAATTTTTGGTCATCTACTTTCTGCCTTTTTCACAATTTAGCATCTTGTTTAAGAAAAAAGGAACCCATGAGTGGGTTGTAGAATTGGAGTTAGGAACTATCCACTGTATGCCTTCCTGTTAATGTTTGCTTGCTGGTCATGCCAAGAAGCAGGCCTTAGAGATAAACTGGGGTTTGGCCGTTACACAAAATATAATGTATTTTTACAGGCTGGATTTTTTTGTTATAAGGGATCAAATGAGACCAAGAGAACTATTTTTTCAGTCTGAGTGCTGAGATTGCTTGATCACAGTACAGGTGCACATGTGGAGACAAACTTGAACTGACTTCCTTCTGCAGCCGTATGCTGGCTCAGAGGGCTTCAGCAGGTGCAGTGGTAGCTCAGCCATGCTGATCCCCGTGCTATTATGTGTAACTTCTTAACAAGTGATTTTGGGAAAAAAGACAATCTCTAATTGTGCACTTGGGTATTTTGTTTGTAACCTTCAAATGTTGCTAGCATCAACAGTGCTGATAAGTCATTGAGAGGCTGTAGAGTACTAAAGCTTAGTGACTTGCATGAGTCAATTCTGCCACCTTTGCCAGCTGAAACTCTGTCAAGACCTGTAACTAATGCCAGCTTACACACTGTGTGGATAGCCATTTGCCCTTCTGTTCTTTAGGTGTGCTTAGATTAATACAAGTGGGAGCTGCTTTTAATGCCCTCTCCATGTAATCATGGAAAGGTTTGGGTTGGAAGGGGCCTTTCAAGATCATATCCTTTTACCCTGGCACCCAACCATGGGTGGGGACACCTTTTACTAGACCATGATACCCAAATCTCAGTCCAGCCTGGCCTGGAACACTTCCAGAGATGGGTCCACCACTTCTTTGGGCAAAACTATTCCAGTGTTTCACCACTCTCATCATTAAAACATCACTTCTTTATGCCTGGACTAAATATACCCTCTGTCAGTTTAAAACCATCACCCTTTGTCCTGCCACTGCTGGCCTTGGTAAACAGTTTTTATTAATTTTTCCTATAAGCTCACTTTTTATATAGAAAGGTCATGGTAAGATCATGCTGAAACCTCATCATTCCCAGGCTGAGCAATAGCAGCATATAATCCTTCTGTTCATTTGTCTTCATTTCTGTTGAATAATTTTAGTCCCTGCAAAGAACAGAATATGCTACCTTTTTCTATGCAATTTCTGAAATGATACAGTATACCTAAATTTATTTCAATTTGTTTGAAGTTGAACATCTTTGCATATGTAAGGAATCATTAAAATGCTTTTAGAGGTAAAATCTGAGAAGACTGTACTTTTTGACAAGGTTAATTTCTTAGCTTTTTTTTTTTTTTTTTTTTTTTTTTTTTTTTTTTTTTTTTATTGTAATTTTTTTTTTTTTTTTTTTTACTGTAATGTAGCCAAATCTCCTCAAGCAATTGTTTTAGAATTGCCTGAGAATACAGCTAACTCTGTAGTAATAAATTCACTGTATGAGATATGTGTTTCTGGCAGACATCTGTGTGTTGATTAGAGATACTCGGATTGATTAATGTTCATACCACTTGTATTACACAAATGTAATGATTAGATCCATAAATAGTTGCAATAATTTTTGCTTTGAGTAATTGTATCCAGTCTGTATGTACATTTTATAGGCGGAAATAAGTTTAAATGATGTGATGCCAAATAATTTTTGTTTTGTGAGCTTAAATATATAAACTGACTACTCATCATGTTGCTATGGTGATTAGTGAATGATCCAGTATATATGTTCATCTCTAGGCTAACTTTGGACTTTTATAACTTCAATCAATTATTCTTGAAATGTTGCCATCTTTCTGATCAAAAACACTCTGTTCCATTCTGTGCCTCTTGAAATGTGAATTGTATGCAGAGGAAGTAGAACAGCCACACTACAAACTTATTGTGGTGTATATTGCTTGTCAGAGTATTAGTAGTGAGATGCAACATGCTGTCTTAATTCCTTTTTTGATTATATTCCAAACAGAGATTTATCTTAAAAGAACTTGAGGATGTGTTTTCTTTTTTTTTTTTTTCCTCCAGGATTTGCCGCTTCTTGGAGCTACAGCCATTGAAGACCGCCTGCAAGCAGGTGTTCCAGAAACAATAGCCACACTAATAAAGGCAGAAATTAAGATATGGATTCTGACAGGTGACAAACAGGAAACAGCTCTCAATATAGGTATCCATCATTCTGGTTACTCTGAATTTGTCTGGTATGTAGCAGGTCACATGCAAGCTGTGCTGAGTGGGTTTTTAAATAGAATTGGGCCTGCTACTTATAGAATGGTTCCTTGGCAGCAGGGCACAGCATTGGAGAAGGGATTTTGTAGTGAAGTCTTCACTGTGTGTGTCAGGCTATATTATTTTTTTAATTATTGTTGTTTTGAGGCAGAAGGGACCCATCTGCTCTTGGTTAGGTGCAGTTCTAATTGAATGAATATATGTAACTCTGTTTTCTGATGGTAACTCTACCAGGAGAACTCTACCAGACTAATGTTTCAGAAATGGTTTTAGAGCTTTTTTTTTTTTTCTTACTGACTGCCTTTGAATTGAGTTTGGGATACAATGGGAAATATGATAATGCAAAGCATGTATTGTTCACAGCATCTTCCAAACCATGTCTGTGAACATAGGTGGATTATTCAAGCTTAAATAACTGGCCCTGCTGTCCCCTTACAGCACATCTATTAGTACACAGTGAAGACTTGGTAAACGGACATATCCTGATGTAGGCACATCCCTTGTCATGCCACACTTCCCAAATGTCCCATCTTTGGCGATAAAATGCCATGACGCTCGTGTTCTTTTTGATCATTTTTCTCCCTATCATTTGTAAGTCTGCCCAGAGAGGGGAAGAGACAGAGTTGCACTCTTGTGATCTGACATCTCACCTAAGAAAGTTCAGTTATAGATCATTTTACTTCTCCCAGGAATAGCCTGAAATACACCCAGAGCTGTCTGTGTGCAGTTCTAAATGTAAAATTGGTCACATTGTTCATGTAATTAGGGAATCTTAAAGTCAACATGAGCTCAGAAAGACTGAATAAATAGCTCCTTTAAAAGAGGGCAACATATGCTGTTAGGGTCCCACAACTGCATTTAGATTTGCAGATTAGTCTGTTTAGGTATACAGGTGTAGGTTAAGTGGAACTTTTAACTACATAGGTTGCTTTCTCAAACTCATTCAAGATTCTCTATCAATGATGCTGTGTAAATGAACTTAAATTATTTTCAGGAAAGTTTTGGGCATTTGTGCTTTTTTGGTTTTTGTCTGGTTTGTTTTGTGTTTTTTTAAACTTTTTTTCTGTTTTGATTGACTCAGCAAAATTTGATGGTGCAATCTGCTTGATTGACTAGAATTTTTGTGTGCTTCAAATTAAATTTCATATCTCTTTGTATGTTGAAGGTGGTACCAAGAGGTGGAATTACTTGCTGAACTGATACAGCTGTAATAGAAATATAGTGGATGGCCTAGGTAGACAGTTTGTTTAAAGGGTAGTTATCTGGTTTGAATCACAATCTGCAGATTTTCCTTTCTTTACAAGCAGTAGATAACTTCAGAAGGGAAACACCATCTTTTGACTAATGAAAAAAATGTAGCTACACATTTTGATCTAAGTACCTGAAATAAGTTGATATGTTAACCAACAGCAGCTATGTGAACACCAGTAAATGAGCTTATTCTGAAGACTGTGAAGGAGACTTCCAGCTTTCTCTAAAACTGTTGGTTTGTTGTTTCTTTTATTATAGCAACTTGAGAAGAATAATAATCTCACTTAAAACTTCTAAATTATCCCTTAGTTTAAGGTACAGTTTGGTAGTAAAACTCCAACTTAATTAGCTTCATGTTCAAGTTGGCTTGAAAGTATAAACATGTGGCACTCTTCCAGTTTTTGTGTGTAATCCAATAAAACTGTAATAAAACTTCAACTTAAAACCCAATCCACGTGTCCACTATATGTTTCAGGTATAAATATGCTATCTGGGGAGTAAAAAGTGTTTTCACTTTCTCATTGTGTTTGGAGGTTATGCTTACTGACTCTTGCTTGCTGTGTGGAGGTGCATGTGTATTGAGGGATATTTCAGCTCTTGGCAGCTCTGTCAAGGAGCTGGAGTACTTTGTTCTTCCAGCTTCCTCTTGATTCTTTGGTTTTCAGAATTTGCATATGTCTTTGTCTCTGGATTGAGTTCTTGACTTCTTTGCAGAGTAATGGTTGAGCTTCTGTGGGGTGGCTGTATGCCTTTCACTCAGCCAGGTGCTAGTCAGTAGTTCTGCAAGTGAGGAGAGTGTTCATGATAAGCTTTAACACTGATCACTCATTTGAACTCTAGCTCTTGAAAATGGGACTTCCAGGTACAGAAGCATCTTTAGGCGTGACCTGCAAACAAGTGTAGAAGGCTTAATTGTGTTCTTGCAGCTTCACCCTTTTCTTCAAACAGTCTACAGATTCTGTGTCATCTTTGCCTTTCAGTGAGACAAAAACACCCATAATAGATTTCTATTTGCTACCATCCTGGTGCTCAGCACATTCACAGAACACCAGAACTGCTGTATTTCTAGCCAATAACTTCCCTAAGAAGAGATGTTTTCTGGGAATGGGAGTATAGTGTTAACTCTCTTGTGTCTCTCCTTGAAACCATGAATCAGCCCCTATAGTTGAGCTGGCTGCTCTTGCCTAGGGTGTGCATTAATAGCTGCCTGCAAGCACTGCCTTACAGTTGTTTGGGTTTGAGGTTGAAAAGGACCTTTTGAAGATGAAGTCCTCCTGCTCCCTCCCTGACAGGGACATCTTTCATAAATCATAAATTTGAAATGCTTAAAGCTCCATCCAGCCTGGCCTTGAACACTTCCAGGGATGGAGCATCCGTAACTTCTCCAGGCAACCTGTTCCAGTCTTGCTACCCCCATCATAATAAATGTCTTCCTTATGTCCAGTCTAAACCTACCCTCTTCCAGTTTGAAATGACTGGCCCTTGGCCTGACACTACAGGCCTTTGTAAAAAGTTTTTGAGTCATTGTTGTAATTCTCTTTTGAATTACAAGAGAGATAATTTTTGGTCTCTCCAGAATCTTTTCTCCCAGTTAAACAACCCCAACTCTCAGCTTGTTTTAATAGGAAAGATGTTACAGCCTTCTCATTGTTTTTGTGGCCCTCTTCTGTACTCACTCCAACAGGTTCATGTCTGTCTTGTGCTGGAGGCCCCTTGGTTGGATATGATATTCCAGGTGGAGTCATTCAACTTTTCATCACTTAGGTGCTTTCTCAGTAGGGCTGTTTTCAGTCTCTTCTTCCCCTAGTCTGTCCTGATGGATATTTATGGTTGTTGCAGTACAGGTGCAGGACCTTGCACTTGGCCCTGTGGAACTTGATTAGATTTTCACATGCCTACTCCTCAAGTGGATTCAAGTCCCTCTGGCTGGCATCACTTCTCTCTAGTGTTATTTAGGTGCACCATTCAGCTTCATGTTCTCTCAAAGCTTGCTGAGGGTGGACTTGATCCCTGTCTGTCCCTGGTGTACATAGCAAAGGACCAATCTCAGGACTGGCCTGAGAGCCACTACTCATTGACTGTAACTCTCTGGATGCAGGCATCCAGCTGATTCCTTACCCAGCGGATTCCTTACCCATCTAACAGTACATCCATCAGACCCCTATCTTTCCAGCTCAGAGATAAGAACACTTCTTGGTGAGCTGTGCTTTGTTTCAGTTCAGGAGACAAGCTGTGCCAGCACATTTGCCTGTATCGCTATGCAAAGTTTGAACAGAGCATTTGTGCCCTCTCTAAACACAGAGGATAATGATTCTTCCCTCAGATGATGGATTCTGTATGCCTGCAGTATGAGTGTGCCTGTGGGCTACGATCTTGAACTCTGGTTCAAGTAATCTTTCTCCCAGGACACTTAAAGGAAAATAAGTCCCAGAAGTACCTGATTCATCTGCTTCATGGACTTTTAGTCAGACTTTTAAATTAAAGTGCTAGATATCAACTTACAGGTGTGGGTTGACATTTTATACCTGGCTTTGAACCAGCAGTTGATCTTATTTTACTCAGAAGCATTGACAAAAATACTTATCTTAGAGTGCATTTTTGCTTGCCATGTTAGCATTGCCAGTAATAACTATTACAAAACTATTATGAAACTTTAGAAATTTCTAGTAATACTTTCAAGTTACTACTTGTAGTCCTACAGTTGCCAGCTACTTTGCTTTATAGTAGTGCTAGATTTTAACATCATCTTAGTCCTGAAATTGTACATAATGTATAGATCCCCTATAAACCCTTGTTAGGGTTGGCTTACATTCTCCTATTCCAGTCTTGATCTTTCTGTTTAATGTGATGGCAAGATGCAAATAGCTTCAGTTGCAGGATAAGTTCTTCTAAGTCCATGATTTCCAAGGTGCACAGCAGAGCAACTGTTTTCCACAACATTTTTTTTTTTCCTTCCAGCTTGTTTTCCACAGCATTTTTTTTTCTTCCAGCTTGACTTCTAGAATGGCATCTTGCTCATTTTGGAAGAGGTAAAGTGAAGCAGTGAGCAGTGGTTTAGAAATTACAGGTCACTATTGCAGCTGCTGTTCTAATCAAATGCTATTAGAAAATCCTTTTGAATTAGTTATGCTGAATTTGTAACAGCCTACTGCACAAGACTGCTTTAGCCTAGGGAAAGAATAACCCTGTTGTGGAGGGAAGTACTTAAATTTGTAATATTCTTTTTCTCAATAAACATAAGGAAGCATTTTTTAGCTTGAAGCTAACTTTTAAAAATGGCAAACTGACTTGAGGAAAAAGTCAGTGTTTGTCCTGTAACTGTTGGAGGTTTTCTACTACCATCTAAGATTTCATCGCAGGCAGAATCAGAGGCTGTCTGCCAAGCTTCCATGTTGTAGGCTGCACATCATTAGAATATATTTTATCCTTTTCCCAACAGGTGCGAATTCAGTGTTGGACTGTGTTGTTCTCTGAAGCAGAAATTAAACCTAGGCTTGTTAACATGTATTAGTAAGGTTGCACTTGATATTCATAGTCCACACAGTTGTGAAAATGAAGGAGAAACTGAGCTTATGCAGGTAATCAGACCTGCTGCCTGAGAGTGCCTGGCTATGATACAAGCATGTCTTCCTCAAAGGAAGAAGAGGGATTTACTTTCTTTACAGAAGTCACTCACACATGCAGACATGTTAACCCTGGATTATACCTACAAAACTAGCCCAATTATAAAAACTCTGTAGCCTGAGGAAATGATTTGCATTGCAATTGTTGACCCAGTATGGCCTTTCTAAGGAGCCAAGAATCCCACAGATGATTTTATGCCTCAGTTGTTCTCTTGCTGTTGTAAGATATGGAAAGAGGCACTTCATCCTTTTGTGGTGACTGTGGTGTTCAGCTTTTGAATCTGTCAGCTGTGCAGTGGTTCTTTACTGGGACATTACTCTTTACTGCAAAACCCTTCAGTCTCCATTTAAGAAAAGTAAGAGACTTCCCAAGACTCCATTTTATTTGATAGCAATTTTTAAACTGCTGCACTTCATTTTAATTAAAAAAAACAGAAATAAAAAATACTTGTATTGAATTTCCTTTTCCCATGTAGCGTAGGTGAGCAATAAAAGGTGTGTGCTTCAAATAAATTAATTCTCTGCTATTTTGTGAAGCTGACATCACTGTGCCAATCCCAAGTGAACTTGTATGAGCTTTTAGGATAACGTAGTGGGGTCAGTCTGATGCAAATTTGCATTTGTCTCTTGTTGTTAATATGAGCAGAATTAACCTGTTTATTTTGTAAATGATTAAACTTTTATAAAAATAAGAGATTTTTTCTGTCTTGAGAGTTTTTGTTTTGATTTTGGTATGCTGGGAAATGTATAGAATTGCCTTCTAGGTGCTCTTGTTCTTTCATGTCTCAGTCCCACACTAAGAATAATGTAGTCCAATTACGTTGTGTCTGTAGGAGTTGGTAGGGGCTCTTTGATTGTGATTGATCTGTACTTCTTGATGAAGAAGCTCAGAACCTTCCACACTGAACACTCAGGAGTAAAAAATGCTCATGTAAGCTTATTGTGGGCTAAGGAAACTGAGTAGTACCCACTGAAAATGTGTTTGTGCTTCCAGTCATCTGGCACGGATGTAACTGTGCATTCGGATCTGTCCCTGCAATGTGCTGAAGGCAAACCTGCCTTCGTGTAGACTTTAAAAAAAAAAAAAGTGATGTAGAGCTATAGGCTATATTTACAGCATCCAGTTCACACAGTGTTTTCTTTAATGAAAACATCTCAAGTCATGTATTTGAAAATGCAGATAGAATGCAGCCCATGTTTCTAGTAAATCTGTCGTGTTGGAGAGTGTCCTATACACCAAAGTTTCCAGCAGTCTGCCTGATAGGAGTAACTGCTCGAAAAATAAATTGTCATTTGACCTATAGATGCTTATCTTAAGGTTGAACTTGAACCTTGGCCTTCCAAAAAGTAAGTCCTTGTGTTTTATTGTCTTTTTTTTCCCTCTTGCAGGGTATTCTTGCAGACTCATTTCACAGAGTATGTCTCTCATCCTGGTCAATGAAGATTCACTAGATGTAAGTAAGCAAATTCTGATGTAATTCTTGACAGAGGGAGGTGTTGCTAACAAGATGGAAAGTTTTCAGGCTTTCACATTAAATCTCTCTTGCTTACCCTTAGGGGTAGCAAGACAAACAGTTCATGCTAAAACACAGTTGTGTTGTGTAAAGTGTACTCCAGAAGCCTTTTGTCACAAACTCTGCAAATCATACCGAAATCTCTGAATGAGCAACTTCTTAGATGCATGGGTTTGAATTTGCTGCAAACTGGAAAAATCTGCAGTATGCCATCAGGAATATAGTTAAGTTTTAAGGTGTAGATATAGGAGCAATGTTTGAAGAAAACTTGGTGGTTTTTTTTTCCTATCTTCAGTATTGCATGGAAAAGCTCTAAGCACACCTGCATTATGAGCTTGTAGCTTTTGAGATCTAAAATCAAAAATGTTCTGCAAATGGTTGCCATGCTCTGCATATATATGCCAAAACTAAATAGAAAAATCCTGTATTTGTACGTGAATCTTCCCAGGAGGTATCTTTCCATCTTGTGTGTTTCAATGTCCATATCAGTATTGGATATCACTTCAATATCTGATTTCTATTAGTGGTTTTTGTAGGACAGATGAAAGTAATAGACAGCATCTGACATTTGCATTTAGAATTAGCAATTGGGATTGGGTGGAGATGCAAAGTCTCTGTCTGGAGTATCAGAGGAGTTACTGGATATGTGCAAATCTGGTTCAAGAGGGTAGTACTACTGTGCCAAAATTATCACCAGCTAAGTGTTATTTTCCAGTTGCCTCGAAGTGGTTCCAATAACTTTGTGTGTAGAAAACTTTGATTACAGAATCCAGCTATAAACAATACTGGAAATTTGTCAGTAAATATAAAAACTAGTGGAAGCTTTCCAAAGATGAAGGAAAGGCCTGTGTGAACTTGATAAAGTTCAACAAGGCCAAGTGCAAGGTGCTAAACTTTTGTTGGGGCAGTCTCAAGCACAAGTCCAGGCTGGAAGGAGAATGGATTGGGAGCAGCCTGGAGTAAAAAGACTTGGGGCTGTTTGGACAAAAAGCTCCATATGACCCAGCAATGTGCACTCACAGCTAAGAAAGCCAAAGGCATCCTGGGCTGCATCCAAAGAATCAAGCTAGCAGGTTGAGGGAGACGGTTCTCCCCCTCTACTCTGCTCTCATGAGACCTGACCTGGACTGCTGTGTTTAGCTTTGGAGCTCCCAGCACAAGAAACACATGGACCTCTTGGAGTGAGTCCAGAGGAGGGCCACTAAGTTGACCAGAGGTCTGAAGCACCTCTGTTAAGAAGACAGGTGGAGAGATTTGGGGCTGTTCAGCCTGGAGAAGAGAAAGCTTTGGGGAGACCTTATAGCACCTTGCGGAGTACCCAAAGGAGACCTACAAGGGAGCTGGAGAGGGACTGTTTACAAGGGCGTGTAGTGACAGGACAAGGGGGAATGGCCTTAAGTGCAAGAGGGCAGGTTTAGATTAGATGTTAGCAAGGAATTCTTTACTGTGAGGGTGGTGACACTCTGGAACAGGTTGCCCAGAGAGGCTGTGGACTCCCTATCCCTGGAGGTGTTCAAGACTGGGCTGGATGGGGCTTTAAGCAACCTGGTCAAGTGGAAGGTGTCCCTGCCCATGGCAGGGGGTTTAAGTTAGATTATCTTTAAGGTCTATTTCAACTCTAACTTTTCTATGGTTCTATGGGAAGAAAAAAAAAAAAAAAAAAAAAAAAAGGGAATGGAGAACCATGGCATGTCAGATGAGAAGAAAAGAAACCTGTTACCTGTTATTGATGTATATAGTTACTGGCCTTTCAAGTGAAGAAAATGTTATCATATCATATGATACCTCATGAATATTGAAGGTGACAGATACTTTAGCTCAGATAACCTATATTTTTCTATAGCATGAGTACAAATTTGTGGAGCTTCTGAACTGGTACATTAGAAATGCTTTGTATTACTCTTGCTTTCCATCTAAAGTAAGTCTATGGATTTTCTCCAAAGTACTCTTAGTGCCATTTTTAATGTAGAATTGGATTTTATATATGTTTGAGTACAAAACTTATATTTTGTTAATAATTGCCTCTAGTTCTTACACTCTAAGGTGTCTTTAAGTACTTTTATTGCAAATTTTTCAGTATGGGATCTCTATAGTAATATTTATTTCGTGTTACACCTCTAACAGAAATTTTGACTTCTGTTCAACTGAGCCTAAAATCGAAGATTCTCACACTGAAATTCTGTAGCATTATATTTAATATATTCCACCTTTGAAATCTATTAATACTAAAAATGAGTTTTTACAAGATCCAAGTTGAGCTTAGAGCTTTTAAATATTGATACACTTCCCCCTTTGTGCAGTCCCTGTGTGACTTTTCCCTCCCACTTCTGCTCCTTGGCATGCAGCAGTAGGTGAGATGTGATCGAACAACTGTCTTTGCTTGGTTTTGAGAGATAAGTTTTTTTCTAAATCATGCACTTCAGGGGAAAAATCAATCACTTCTGTTCTCTTCAGGGAACTCCTGGGAATAGAAAAGACTAATCCCTAGCTTGATTCAGCTGAATTCTTGAAACTTAGCATAATAACCTGCAAATGTCTATCCCTTACAGACTTTACCACATGCATACATATACTCACTTGTTTTTTCTTTTCCTAATAAAGCTTCTTGAAATGAGAATATTTTGAGCATGAGATGTACTTTGAGTGTAATTCTTGGACTCAGTTTCTGTTTAATTAAATTGGAACACCATAAAGTCTTATTGTGCAGCTCTTAACCTGGAAAAATTTCTTTCATTGGCATCTTGGAGAATTTTGAGTTGTGGGAGCAGTGAGCTGGGTACCTGAAAAAGGGAAATTAGATGATGAGAGAGCCCCTGGCTGGAAAACATCTAATGAGAGAGGCGATATTACAGCCAAGGAATGTTGTGTGTGTTCCTACCCATAAATCCTGTAAAAAGAAGAGCTGGGAGTTGTTTATCACATGGGATTGTATTTAAGAGTAGTGGAAGGACAGCATTGGATGGACCCAGTTCGAAGCTGTGGGTAGTACTTTGCTGTAAAGCAATCCTGTTGATGTAAAAGGAGCTACACTGTGAGCGTGTTCTACAGAAGTCACGTGCTAGGAGTGACAGTCCTGGGTTATACACAGATGTGTGAGTAACGGCAAATGGATGCTCCTGTGTAAGAACCCTCAATGACTGTGTCTCTTGATAAGATATGTCTAAAAGTGTAAGCAGAAGCTGGCCTTCCCTGCTTTTCCACTTGTTCAGGTATACCATTTGCATGTTTCACTGTTGGGATGTACCTGTTTGTACCACCTTGGTGTTTGTAGTATTCTTAAAAAACAAGTGTAGTTTCACAGTGTAAGTTGTCATCCATTGTCAGTGTCTAGACTTCCCAAATAGTTTTAGTATCTGCAGGGAAGCTTTACATACAGTTAGTTTTATATTCCAGCAGTGAAGAGTGAGGACCTGGAGAACTTGGTTATTTTGTTGTTATTTTATTTTGGCTATTCTGTAGGGTAACATTGCTGTGAAGGTTCTATAAGGAAGATCTCTTAACCTTGAGTATATTAGATTTATCCAATAACTTTATTGATCTTCATTCATAATTGGTGTGTTTCCACACTTTTTAGGAGTTAAAAAAAATTAAGGAGATCTTTGACAGGCATCATTATGCATTGTGTTTAAATACTGATGCATCTGTAGATCTGATATTATGTGGGAATCATGAATCTCTTAAAAAGTAAAGCTCTGACCTGGTCATTGGACTTAGCCATAATCTAGAAATAGCAGATTTTTTTTTGGTTATTGTCTAAAACTATTTCTAATACACAGTCTGAGTTCTCAATGATTAAGGTAGAAGAACATGAGCAGAAGGCCATTAAAAATAAATTGTTTATCAGCACATTTGTCTTTGAGCAGAGTATGGTTCCAGTAGTGTCCTCTGTATTAGACTTCTCAAAGATTTGAGTGCGTTATGACTTACACAGAAAGGGTTACCTTCACCTACAGAATTTCTTCAGCATATGCACCCTGTGAGTTTTTTATGTAAATCTATGTTTCAAACTCTTGAGCACAATTACAAATTTTGAAGGTATTGCTTTTTGGGATCCTGATTCTCTTGCAGAAGAAGGGCTGTCTATGCCTTGTCAGTGATGTCATGCTGATTACTCCCAAAGAATGGGCCTAAAGATACTGTCAGCTTTGCAGACTTAAACAAAAGTTACCTAAAACTCCAAATGCTCCAAAGCATTGGTTTGTATGTGCTCCAGCTGTAGTAAAAGATAATAAAGTATGCAGGTACTGCTGGGAAGACAAGAACAAGCCTGGTACTGCTAATGCCATGTAGGTGCTTTGATGGTTACATCTTGTGTGTTGCACTAGAGAGGAGGCTGGAGCTTTTATCTTCCCTGCTATCATCTGCCTGTGTGCATTCAGACAAAGTTAATATTCTGGAAAACTGGTCAATGTGAGCAAGCTCAGTTTGAGCCAGGGATCAGCTCCCTTCATAGGGACTACAACAGTTCTCTAGTGCCTTGTGGCTAGTAAGTTACTCCAGTCACCACTCAGCCTGGAATTGTAATCATCTCTTCTGTCTACCACTGGGGATTTGCAAAGGAAGCTAATTAAGAAAACTAGGGAAAGAATACATTTTCTATTGTACAAAGCTTTTATTATTGCTCAAATTTCTGTTTTTCTTAGTCTAGAAGTATACATCAAGCTAATAAGTAGTTACATAAGGAACAGAGTCTAGTAATCAGATAAGTCTTCAAAAATGTTAGGTAGAAGGGTTTTAGTGTTTTTTGTTTGTTTTTGAGGAACAAATAGGATCTTTCATAACTCAGGTATTTGCTAATCTGCATAGAAAGTTAATTGTATGGATGTGGAAAATATACAGCTCTTTGTGTGAAAAGCTGCTTTGAGTGTACTATGTAGAATTATAAATGAAAGAAAATAGGTGTTACCTAGACTGTAGGTTTAAGTACACACAAGACTGTGTAACTTAAGTTTTAGATTACCACTTTTTCAGGAAGTAATACTAATAGGTTTGAGCTGTGAGTGGTGAATGAGTTGTGCTGGTATTTTTGTTTCATCCTGCTTTTCACTTTTCAGAATTCATTAATGACTGTTCTCCCTTATCTGTGGCTCTGTTTTTTCTGTTAGTGTTTTCTGGCACTGTGATAGTTGGTTTGGATGAAGTGGGGGTACTTGGACCTGAAGGAATGCAAGGACCCTTAGGAGTGCTAGGAAAAGGTTACTAAATAACTCTTCTTTCTGTAAGTGGAAACTGGGGTGGGAAGGCTGGGGAATGCTTTTTAAAAACCCAAACACACTGTTTTCAAAGTTATTTTTCCTTTCATATTTTAAGTCATGATAGTGGTCATTTCTGACAAGAGCTGATTTTAGGCAGCTGGTATTTAGCAGATGTGGGCTAATGCCTTGTCCGTGCTATAGGACAGAATAGATCATATTACACACAAATAGAAAGGAAGAGTGTGTTCCCTGAATTCCAGCGAAAATTTGCTGTCTCGTTTGTAAGAGTTCTCGTATGTTAGAGGAAAATGACTGGAAACAAACACTATTTCTCTGAAAATTGCTAATGATCTTCACATATGTGAAGGCATATATCAAGAGATGATCACAGAGTATTATCCAGATCTATTTTCTGTTGTGTGCGTAACAATAGAAGCATGGCTTCAGATGGATGGTGAGGGAAGTATCTGTTGCCTTTGAAGATGGGATTCTCTGCAGCATACTGATGTGCTTATTTTTCTTAAGCACAAGAGACCATGGAAACATAAGGATGTGTAATCAAGTGTTAAACAAACTTTTTTTTAATGAGACACTACCCATGAAATGCATGTTTTTCTGATATTAAAGCATGATGGTGCATTTTTAGGGGAAAAAGATGAAGCTGGTGTCTGATGTATAGATGAGTTATGGATACTAATCCTCTTGATTGACATGGTTAATGTTGCACATCTGTAGAAAGAATTCAGATTTGCCTTTTGTATTGAAGGGCAAGAACCAAATAGTCCTTTCTTCTTCAAGATACTTCGTATCTGATCTTTTGCTTTCATTGGAGGGGTTCCTTGCTCATGCAAGTTTGTCTGGGGGTTTTAAGAATAAGCAGTCTTCCTTTCTTGGTGTGCAGCCAGCCTAAAGCAATAGGATTTATTCATCTGCAGTGTTAACTTAATGAGGATAGTAGAGAACAAACTTCTTCAGGGTGACAAGGTATATAGTGATCATGTATTCAGAAAACAGAGAGATATAGCTATCTGTGGTCTTACTTTTGTGGTTCCCTTTACTTTGTTAAACAATTTCTTAAAGATTCTTTCTTTTTTCATAATAATTAGAGAATCATTCTTGCAACTGGAGCTTGATTGTTCCAAGCCTTCTCATCAGTCACATAAAGGAATACATTTCCTTCACAGGGGAATTAAAGAGAAAAAAGATGTTTTACATCTGGTTGAAGCTAGAAGACGTCCCACAGACTTTCTCTGAGTTGATTGGTTTGTCAGAAACTAGAATTAAGCAGTTCTGCAGCTGTATGAATTTAATATCTGACTAAGTATGTTTTCCCTCTGCTTTTTAGCATTCTGCAAAGAGTAGCACCAATCAGAGGAATCTTGTGGAAATCTCTAGGCTTTTTATATGACTTTTTAAGATGTTGTAACTTTTTTTTAATGGGAGAAAGTGTAAAGGTGCATTGTCTTACTATCTCTGGTTGTTTAACTGACATAGTGATGTCAGAGGATTAGTGTTGCTCTTTCATATTTTCTAAGTGTTTCTAATTAGCTTACCCTCTACACATCCTAAATAGTGTTTGCAATATCTCCTCTCCATGTGTTCAAGACAAAACTGATTTGGATATCTTGAATTATCAGCTAATTCCCAAATCCGTAATTATCATAACCCATGTTCTAACTGGGCCTAAAAATCACAGTTCTGAAGCGCTAGAATATAATGGTTTCTTGGAGAGCTTTGGGAATAAGTGTTAGTCAGAGCTGACGTGGTTCAGAGGTCCTCCTGAAGCTTCCATCATGCTGAGTTTTGGTGGTATCTATGAATGCTTGTCATGTGCTTCAGATCTTCAAGCTAACCACAGTGAATCTTTCCTCTGGTTTGAAAGATTAAGGAATTTGGTGTCTGTTACTAATTCAAGTTCTTGTAGCTAGAGTATAGAATTCAATGAAACAAGAAGATTCACCTATTTGTAGAAAGACGAGGTATCAAATTCTGTGGTATAATTTGGGACCGTTTACTTGGCTAATGGTGACCAAAGTTGTCTGGCTTCAAGAATTCTGTGTCCTTGGGGTGCAGGGAGGGGAAGGTCAGCATAGCTAGTGCTGTTGGATACGGAGTTTAGTAGAACTCTGGGAAAATATGGATGGATAAAGCCAGTTAATGGTTAAGCGGCTTTTAAGTAAGATCTGTAGGCTGGTACAGTAATATTTGTCTGGATTATAGAATTAATATTTCACAACTTACCTGTAAATAACATAAGGAAAAGGGGGATCGGTTCACAGCTTAACTGGCTGATTTTTTGAAAACTTGTGCTTTTTTTCCAAGTTATTAAAATTTAATTTGTCTGTCTATAGTAGTTTTAATACTGTCAGGTTCTCAAGGGATTTCTAGTTCAGTCCAGCGCTTGACAGACAAAATCTACAGTTCAATAGACAGACTTAATAGGTTTAGTAAATATTAATAAAAGAAATCTATTGTATAACTGAATCTTTAGGGAAATTACTGTGGTGGTTTAATTTTAAAAAAGAAACATAATCTTGATGATTTTGTGGAGTTTTCTTACTACAATTATTTTTAGTAATTGAAGTGGGTATCATATTTATTAGATAAACTTTAATAAAAACTTGAGATATATTGAGTAAACTGATAGGAAACTAAGTGTGTTTTTAAAACTCAAGGAAAAAGAGGTCTTTGAAAAGTTACTGTTCACTTCAGGGAATGGTGTTTCTTTGATTGGAAAGAGAAGCTTGCCTAGGGCTTTCTTTATATTTTTATCTTAAAAAAAAAAAAAAGTAAAAATGCCGGAAGCTGTCATGATGAAAGTAAATCAGGTGTTGTGTCCAGCTTCTCAGTTGAGTGGATACCAGGATCTTTGCTGGGCAACAGTTAATGCCACAAAAGTGAGATTTGTTTCCAGCTCTTTCTAGAACTAGACGCAGTGAGACACGAGCAGTGCAGCAGCAGAGGTACTCTTGCTTCCTGAGCTGCCTGTGGATGTCTAGGAAATGTCTGCACCAACTGGATATGAGAATAGAACATTTAAGAATAAGGACTAGGATCAGCCAAATTAAAACTTTGTCAGTTTTAATGTAGAGATAAATTGTACATGATACTTATCTGAAATGGTGTTGTACAGCCCTGGTTTATAATACATTGTAGAGAATTTCAAGTCAAACAAAACCAACCTGTCTATGTACGGGCTGCCCTATGGCCTCTAGATGCATTTTGCCATGCAGTCATTCCTGACAGTGGCAGTTGCCAGCAAATACATGTCAGTTTTAATGTTTTGTTGCTTTTAAATCTGCAAGGCATAAGCAAGCCTCCTACTAGGGGAAGGGATAAAATGGGTTACCTGTGGGAGTCTGGAAAAGTATAGAGTAGCTGGAGGAAGCTTTACTTTCCTCTGTGGTTCACTACCTGATATTAGCAATTTTATTGAAACCTTTAATGCAGGTAGACAGAGTGTTTTTGAGAAGTCGAGTAAGGACAGTGGAGAAATCCAGTGTGATGGTTTTGGAGGGAGAGAAAGCAGCAGGTTGTTTAGTTTGTTGGGTAGGATTTTTTTTATATGAGGAAGCTTCTTAAGAACTGGAAATTATTTAGCTACTTGAGATTACAAATAAAGTAGATGTTGTGACAGATCATTTGATTCATGCTTGTCCAGCATCCAGGAGCCACATGAACTTTCAGTAAGGAAATCTGCAAATCAGAGAGATAATTCTTGCAGAAGTTGTTAGAAAATAGGTTTGCCAAGAAGTAATTGTTGCTATTTGTCAATATACTGGGAGCTAAGATGCTGTTGTTGCTGTAAATGTTGTACAGGAATGTAGTAGAGTTAGCTCCCATGAGCATAAATCTTCAGTATAACTTCTTGTGGTGGTCACCTGGAGGAAATTCTCAAACTAAATATTATTTAAAACAATGGTAGTCATGTAGGACCATGTATGCATCTAGCACATATTTTAATTTTGTGAGGGACAAACCACTCCTACTTAGACTGCCTTTATCTCTGCACTTGGAATTAGTTACCTTGCCTGTCCACTGACCAAACTGCTGTGCATTCTCTAAATCAGTGAGCATAAAGTCATGGAGTGCCTCTAGTTTTTTTTCACAGAAGCCTGTGCTAAATTGTCTGGTTTCTTACTTGGGTTTTGGATTTTGACTATTAATTTTCACACTGTCATTATTGCTGTCAGAGTTTTTAGTTTTTTGGGGGGTTTTTTGGTTTTTGGTTGTTTTTTTTTAATATAGGGAAGGTTGTTACATATGTGTGCTCAACAGAAGCCTGGTGTTAATATGAAGTACAGTAAACTGCATATTTTAAGCACTAAACAGACTAAATAACATGGATTAAAATAGGAAGGAAAATGTTTGGTGTGGGGTTTTGTCAGTTTTTTTGTTTGGTTGGTAGCTTGTGGCTGTGGGGCTTTTTTTATTCTAATAAGGCATTGAATACAGTCTGCTGTAAAAATGGCCAGCGTGGTTTTAAGACCATATCTTCTGCCTCGTAATGCAATTTTTCAGTAATCTTGATTTGGGTTCACATGTGCAGTTGGCTGGTTACAATATTCTTTTCCATTAAGCAGTTTTGGAACATATCATGCTCTATGAGCAAAGGTTAACTAGGGCCTGAAGGAAGCTCGAAGCAGCAAAGTACAGAAGCGTTTGTAGCAAAGAAGACCACTGGCCAAGCTCAGGATAATTACTGCTACATATTATTTAAAGATATACCCTTTGTTGTTTAGCTCTCCTAGTGTCTTCCAAAAGATGGTGTTCTGCCCTAACTGATTTCAATGTCCAAAGTCATTGTGACTAAATCCCTCTTTCCCATGTGGAATTTCAGTTCACATAGTCAGAAAAGCAGCCTGTGTGATATAAGAAGGAATATTTTGGTCTGGGAGTTGTGAATATTGTTACCTTAACTGTGTGTTTCTCTGCAATGGCATAGGAGCTCTGAAAATCTTTATGGTGCTGTCTTTTGAAATAGTGTATTTGTATAGAATTTTTTTAGTAGGTGAACACAATCGTCTTGTCAGCTAATGGAATAAGCTTTGGGAGGAATGCAGTAGCTGGGTACTTGAGAGGCTGGGGTAAATGGGGTCAGTTTCAGGGGTCTCGTATACAGTCTGAAAAAGTACTTATTTTTGGTATTTCTGATTCTTGTTGCCCCAAGTAAAGCATTTGTTGCCGTGATTGGGAGAAGGCTTTTATGACTTGAGTTTTATATCTAAAATACTAAATTGCCAAAACCAGTTGACCTTAAGATTATATAACATTAATACTGTTTCAATGAGTAATTCTTTGTTTGGGAACTCTCCCATAGATTATGTACAATGTTGGAACTTCAAGATTATTAAAATAGTTGTATGAAGTTACTTGAAAGCTGTCCTTAGTGTCTGACATCAGGACTGCTCTTACAGAATGTCCTTTGATGCAACTCTGCTAATGCATCTCACCTCCATTCCTCTCAAAAACACTGCCTGGGATTGTTGTCTCCTATGTAGCTTTGAAAGTATGGAGACACCAAACTGTCCACTGAACACACATAATCTTTTGGATAGCAGTTTATAGATATATAAACTATATATAGATAGTCTGGAATTTCAGTTCTGGCTGAGCTATGGCTGGTGAAGAAACTGCCTTAAACTTGTGATGTTGATGGCAAGGGCAAGTAGCCTTTTAATGTCACCTCATGTAGTATTAAATAGGATTGTGTTTAGCAAAGGCCATTTTTCTATTCCTGTACAGCTTGGAAGTGCTTGAAATGCTCAAGACTTTAACTTCCCCCCTCTCCAATAATCTTAGCTAGCAAAATGACTAGGGAACAGCTGAGTGGAGGCTTTTGCTTCCCTTAATCTTCAAGGAGGCCAGTGGCAAAGCTGCCCTCATTCCTGCTTGTTTCCTTTTCCACCACTACCTAAGAGTGATGCAAGGCCAGAGCATGACCAAGCAGTGCCTCTGAAGCTGCTTTCAGGAGATGTGTGCTTGTTCATGTACATCACCCTTCCCCAAAGGGTATAGCCTGTGCTGAGAAGGTAATGCTATTTAAGGGAGACAAGTAGCCTAAAATAATCTCAGGCTGCTGGCTGATATTTAGAAAGCTCTTGATGTCACGTACCATCATCCCTTATAAACCCTTAGCTTTTAATGTTTTATCATGTTTTCATGTTTCCATGTTATAGCCACATTTTTAAAACCCTCTAGATAGGCTTCAGGCTCTTTAGGAGCCTCCAGCCATTCCATTTTATCATTGAACCTAGTCTTTTCTGAGTAGTTGAAGCTGTGGTGTAGGAGCAAACATTTTTTATAAGATAGGCACAAAAATTAATTTGGCTTTAGAATTAAAGTAAAATTCAGTATACAAAGTGACAATTGTATGGCAGCTTCTGAATTGTCTCTGGGGAGCTGGTTCATAGACCCAGGCTCCACTTCTCCAGAGACTTGAGGAGGTGAGGGTGGGCTGTATCTTGCTGCTGGCTCTTCGTGTGCCATGTGGCAGAGGATGGGCTGGAGGAGCTGCCTGCCCTGTGCCCGGTTTCAAGGGTGGAACTGAGGGCAGGAGGAGGGATTTGGGTCTGTGCCACGTCTAGTTTGTCATTGCTCACATATCTGCTGCCGGTGAAGTTAAAATTAATTGTTCAAAGAAAGCTTGATATATTTGCTTTTTCAGACCTTTTTATTTTTCATATAACTGTAGAATGGTGTGAGTTGGAAGGGACCTTAAAGATCTAGTTTCAATCCCTTCTGCCATGGGCAGGGGTTCCGTTCCCTAGATCAGGTTGCTCAGGGCCCCATCCAACCTGGCCTTTATTGAACGTGTCTGGGGATGGGGTTTCCACAAACTCTCTGGGCAGCAATTTTTGTCCTTTTGTCACTGTAATCTGCTGTGCTCAAATTGCAAGACAGAAGGATTGTGGTTCTTTTGGTGTTTTGAAAGTAAGTAGCATTGAGCATGAATTGATTTTGGTAGAATTCTATTAGCAAATATAATCTTTAGGCTTTCTATGACAAAATTGTTCAAGGTGGACATCTTGAGGCATTTACCTGATGTTATTGTTGTGAAGTACTAATTTTGTAATTTTTAAGTGCAGCAGAAGAATTTACATCATGACAAATCTTATTTTAGCAAAACTAGTAAGTGGGTTCAACAGGCTGGCAGGCATAAAACCATTTTGATAGTTTTGTCATGCTTTTCTCATTTCATGATCTAATGCTTTGTAGATAGTTTGGTTATGGGTCTTGTATCAGCTGAACAAATACATAGCTGTCTGGATTTCTGGTATTCTGATACTATAACACTAAATTCTTTAGTTTTCATAATTTATGTGTGGTGCCAGTGCTCATACTTTGGATAGCTCTCCTGTTACTTTTCTTCAGGGGTTAAATGAGAGTTATTTGATCCTATAGACCTAGAAGAGTTGAAATAGTGAAGATCTCTGTGATCTAGCTTGAATGTTTCCTAGCATCTTGCTTGTGTAACCCAGTAGTGTTTCTCCCTTTCCCTCGTATGTGCCTACTATAATTTATGGGTTTAAAAACCTGTAGTCTAAGGTTAGCACTTTTAGTCCTGCTACTGTCCTCTGCTTGGATGCAGAGTTACAGAGTTCTTACTTTTAGTTTTGGGACACGAGGGAAGATCCAGTTTCCCTATATGCTTGCTGTTCCAGCTTTTTGATCTCTGCTTCTTCCTCCCACAGTCTGTTTCCCAGGTGTGGGAGTGTCCATACCTTTGTCCTTCAGGGCATGTGCAGTGTTTTCCTTGTACAGTGTGTTCCATATCCTTCATCTGCCCTTGTGGGGTAATTTAGGTGCTGTTTTGTCTTAAACAAGCATGGTGAGGTTTGAGCACCCCTGTCCAGTAGCTTGCCAAAAGGGCCAACCCAAGCAGGAGGATGCTGCCTTGCTTTCTACTTCCTAGGCTCTGCTTCATTAGAAGTCCTGAGAGGGCACAGATGGGACCGAGGCCAGGAATGAAGTGTTCAGCATGGACTATTGCACCCTGCCAAAGGTGACTGAGCAGCTGCCAAAGGGCAGGAAGCCTGACCTAACTCTTTAAGGAGTCAAAGTGATCCCAGTTGGATGGAAACAATCAATGAATGTATTTGTTCTTAATTTTTGAGAGGCTGTTGGGGAATAGGTAAGGTTATGGGAGTACAGCTTGTATCAGATCCTTCTAGAAACCCCTTTGTATGTTGTTTTATTGCCTAGTCAGCCCTGGTTAAAAGGGAAAAATACATATTCCAAGGAGTATGAGTAACTTCTGATGCTTGTCTTGCTGTTGGGGTACAAGTAAAATCTCAAAGGGTATTTCAGGAACTGCGAGGTCTCTCATATTTCTGCTCAATACATGTATTGTTTCTAAATCAAAACCAGGGCTTTAGGCAAACAACTTGGGTTAAAAGCAATCTGCTTCTTAAAAGTCACTTTTATTACAGAGCTTGCTTGTCCTAATCAGTGGCTCTGGAACTTCCTCGGCTTTGCTTGCAGAAACACATTTGATAGTACACAAGCACTTGAAAGGAAGACTAATATGACAGGTTGGGTTGTTGTATGTTGGGACTGTCTCGAGTAGCTTAGAGTTTGCTGTTTGGCTTAATTCTCAAAGCAGTTTTCTTTTACTGAAATGTGGGAATAACTTTGGCTATGAACTCTGACAGCGGTATGGCCTCTGTTACTTACACTACCATTCAACTGAGCTATTAACTGCACAGATGCTAACAGCAGTTGGGGTCTCTTTTAAAGGGGGATTTTGGAGAGGAAATTAAGAGTGGAAGACTACAAATAATTGAAGCTATGGCTTTCTCTAGCCCTATTTAAATTTTATTAGTCTTTAGAGAGGGAAATTCTGTCCTTCCAGCTTTATTTTGATGTCTTACAAATTGATGTTATCTTACATGAAAGGGTAAAACCAAAACTTTCTCTGCCAGACTACACATATGTGACTTGAAAATATAAAATAATTTTGTCATAGTAAACAGTAGTTTTGACACATGCATATGTCTGTGCTGGAAAGGTAACTGCATAATGAGAAAATCATCTTGAGTCAATCTTGTTTTGTACAAATCAATCTACTCAATATTGTGAGTTCCTTATGTATTGCATTCTTCTGGGGGAGAGATGAGCTCTGTCATTTCACCTGTATTTCATTGTGACTGTTGTTCAGTCTTTTATACATTAATAAACATGGATTCTTTACTTGCTAGCAATGATAAAATTCATGTAATGTAGTTCTGCCTGCATTGGCGGCTGTTCTTTGTCTCAGGAAAGTTCTAATCTCATTTAGTCAGGATGGCTGTATTTTATTTATGTTGATCAAGGTGGTATAATAGTGATAACTTATAATTTAGACTTTACGTTTTGTATATTAAAAAACTCCATACACAGATAGAGGTATAAATACATGAAAAAACCAGTATCTGTAGCAGAGATCTGAATCTTTAAAGCATTCTACCTGAAGGCATAGGGGTGACATAATTGCCTTCCTGTACCTGAAGGGAGGAGCCTGCAGGAAAGTCAGAGAGGGACTTTTTACAGGAACATATAGTGACAGGAAAAGGGGGAATGGCTTAAAACTGTAAGATAGTAGGGTTAGATTGAATGTTAAGAAAAAATTCCTTTCTGTCAGGGTGGTGAGACACTGAAACAGGTTGTCCAGAGAAGCTGTGGGTGCTCCGCGCCTGGAAGTGTTCAAAGCCAGGCTGGATGGAGCTCTGTGCAAACTAGTCTAGGGATGGGGTTGCAACTAGATGGTCTTTAAGGTCCTTCCAACCCAAAACATCCTGTGATTTCATAGGAGAAAATACCCTCTTTTTTGGGGGGCAGTGGTGGGTAAATTATAGATGACTTGTATGTCTGCATACCAGTGTTATTTTCTTGGTTGAATTCTCCTCAGTTGTTAGGGGGCATTGATGTGTACTGACAGCTTAAAACAGAGCAACACAGAAGCTTGTGGTTCAGACAGTGTAACAGAGAATCCTGTATCTTCATGATCTAAAGCAGAAGGTTGTGGTGTCTCCTTGATCTGAAGGTTTGTTCATCAGGTTGAGGAGTGGGCTGTTATCTCTGAGAAATTACTTGGCAGAAATGTAACTTCTTGAAGGAGCTTCTTTCAAGAGCAGGCTTCTGTTTTGTTTGCTTCCAGGAAAAGCTGGATTATTATATTCCAAAGAGAAAAAGTAGAAGGAAATAAAAAGTCTATTCTGGTGAATGAATTTAATAAAGCTAAAGTATCATACTATAAAGACTGAATCATTCTAACTTGCTAGCAAAACTAACAGACTGCTTCCTCTTGGCAGAGTACAGTTGTTGATTTTAGTAAACATACAGATGTTTTGGTGTCCAGAACAAGCATTTCTTCTTTGCACTTTCTGTGGTATGAGACATAAACTATCTTTATGTGCACCATAAACTGTTGTGTGGTCAAATATCTAATGTATATTGAAAGCAATAGACAGAGTCACCTACATAGAGCAGTTCTGGAGTAAATGAAAATCGTGTAATAAGCCTAATGTTGTTCTTAGTGTGAAGAGAACAGGGTTGTGGCTGTAATATTTGAAATCCTTGGTTGTCCCAGGATACACATGCTTCTTACTAAAGTTAGAAATATTAAAAAATGTCAAACTGAACAAATGTGGTATTGTCTTCCATAGCATTTGAAGAACATTTGATGAATTGCCCTTTTGACTGCAGTTGTTTCTACAATTGTTTCTTATGCTGCCAGCTTTGCCCTCGTGGAACTCAAAGAAGGATTGCAAAAGACTCATGGCTTTCAAGATGGTGCCTTTGGCAAGAGTGTTGCACTGGATAACTACTTAGGATGACAGTTCTTTTGTCTGAGAATGCTGAGACTTTTGTCACTTTTCTTGATTTTTTTTTTTAATTAATCAGTATTTTAGTCAAGATTACAGTAAAGATTGGCATTTTTAAGATGCCACTGCTATAATCAGCATTTCTCTCTTTAATGTGAAGAAAAAAGTAATGCTGTAGAAAACTTCAGGTTTTAGTTGAGAAGGGTAAGATATGAGGATCACCATTTCTGGCAGCATGCACTGCCTTGTTGTTTAATCTGCAAGGTGGGAGATGACTAGTTGGTGAAGTCTTGAACAAATTGGTTTTCCTTCTTAATTTGGCAAAAGCCTCTCTTGCTCCTAATTCTTCCCTCCTTCTCCCCCCACCCCAAAGCCTCTCCAGCTCTGGGATTGCAGGGGAAACATCATATATGTTTCATATTAAAGATGCTGCTTTTCTTTACCGAGACCCTGAAGTTTAGTGTGCAGCCACATGACCTGCTATGTTAAGATTGAGTACTTCACCATGCACTTTTTGAATAGTCAGCTCTTTGATGCTCTTCCTTGCCGTGATCTTGAACTGATCTTGCAGGTACTTGAAGTACCTGCAGCCCTTTACACAGTGTGTGTGGTTGAGATGGTATATCTGACTGACACTTTTGGAGATTATTTTTCTGTGATCAGATGAAGTTTGTGAAAAGATCAGTTTCATTTTTCTTTTTAAACTATGTAGAACACACTTGGAGATAGTTGTACAGAAGACAGGACAGATGGTCCTTCAGGGTGTATTTTTTTTTTTTCCTATTTAACCAAGTTTCTAGACTTGCATACTAAGTCTGTTGCAGAACTGGAGACATCCTTGAATCGTTCTCTACAGCACTTGCTACAGCTCTTGATGGGCAAGTTCATCTGGGCTTTCAACTGCCCTGGATAGAAAAATTCTGGTATGATCTATTTATCTTATATTTGAAAGCAAGATCTGGTCTGAATATGTGATAACCTGAGACTTGCTATGCAGACTAAGGACTCTTTGTATTGAGACAGTTTAAATTACTTGGCTAACTGAAGGAATTTCAGGTTGAAGTTAAATTCAAAGCTATGAAAATTATTTGAGTGAGCCCATCTAATATCTCTGGGTCCTCCATATGATGTTTTTCTTGGCATGGTAGGAGATCATTTTCATCAAGCAGAATCGTGGTGTTATTAAACAAGCAAGTTCTGCTGTGTCAGATCTGTGAGAGTCATTTGATTGACGTGTTTTAAGAATGGCTGTGAGGTGACATTGGAGTCACTCTGTGCTCATATGTGTCTAAATCAGCATGTGACCGAGGCTGAGCACTGCAGCAATACTGAGGAGCAGCTGTTGATGGGCCTGTTTGTTAGTTTTTCCTCTTAGTTTTGATCTTACTTAAAAGAGTAAATTGAAGTGTGCAGCTGGGATGTGATCTTCCGTGGTCCATTTGCTAAATGGTTTTGTGTGTACAGGTTGAATTTGAAGTGAATCCTGTATTGTAGAAGTACTCAGACTTCCTCTAAACTGGGAAATGTTGGTACTGTATCTTTTTAAATGTGAAGTAGTGAAGTATTCACAGTTAGTCTTTGGCTCTTAAAGGTTTTCCTGGCTCTCATCTAGAATGTCCTTATATCCTCTACTTCTGTAAAGCTAGGGAGGGGATGAACTCTTAAAATTGGGCTTTAGAAATGTGTAATTTTCAGGGTCATCTCTCCATAGCGCTGTTTTCAGTGAATTAGTAAACAGAAAAACCTCCCTGCTAATATTTCTACTTCTGGCTTTACAAGAACCTTACAGGATATGTTTTCAGGAATACAGCCTGCTCTATTCCCCATGCACATCTAGCAAGATGAATGTCCATACTGCTGTCAAGTTTGACTTTTTCTTTTAGCATTGTTACATGGTTTTAAGAGTAGAAGAAAGCCAGAGTGGTTCTGTGGCTACTCTTAATAATTTCCTTATTGTTGAGAAAGCGTGCAAACGCTTCTCTGAAACTTTTTGTGAGTTGAATGTGGAGGTCCATGTTGTTGTAGAGTTGATTGTATTACACTATACATATTCCCATATTAGTAACTAAGTATTTTCAATTCTCCTGATGTTTTGAGTTTCCATTTTATGGGCCATAAACCATGTCTTTTGTATCAGTTTATATAAGCACGTGACACATTGCACCTAGAAAACACAACTGTGTTTGAATTGGTATTTCCATCCCCAGCTAAATTCTGAGTACAATGTTGCACAGAAATAGTTAAAAAACCAACTGTTTGAAGACTGATCAATTGTAGGAATCATAAAAGAGGGGAAATAGAGGAATATGACAACAGTCTTGTACTAGGACTACTGCTGGACTACAATCCTGGGCTACTGCTGTAAGCATAAGATAATCTTCACTAGATTTTGTGGCTGTATGCTTTGCTGGGTCTTTGGAAGTTGCCTGTTTGCTTTTAGAAGTTGAAGTAGTTTGCTGACCTAGTCAAGTTTGGTACCAAACTTGGAAGATTAGCAAAAGTGAGGATCTGTTCTGAAAGTGGTATTTCTTTCTAGGTTTCAAGACAGGTTTCAAGGTTAGCTGTTGCATATGTGCTATTTATTGTGGCAAGCACTTCCAGTGACTCTTCTGCCCAGGGGGTGTTCCTTTAAATAGTTCTAATGTTTTGCCAGCTTTGGTTTAAACATTAGGGGTTTTTTGTGTTGATTATTCCTATTCTCCTGTAAATTTGCTTCTGCCAGATGTCTTTACAGACCTCTCTGGCACAGCGGCCTGGCAGATTGAAGTCAAAGATTTCACTTAACGTGGTGAAGCTTCTAGGTTGCAATGAAGATGCAATGGAAAATTTCCCATGAAGTAGGGTTGGCCAGTGTTATCTTGATTGGGTTATGCAATGGATTCCTTGCTTAATTCTTAAGTTCTCCTTGGAATATTTTTTACTTAATGCTAGGGGAAGGGGATGTAGCTGGTATTTTGGTTGAAACCTTTTTTTCAGCACAGTGAAAGAATTGTTACATCTGATGATTCAGCTCATCTGTGGACGGGAAGGAAAACAGCAGCTATAAAAAGTAAATTCTTGGATTGGTAAAACAAAATGAGCTGGCACTTCAGTGCGCTCTAGTGAGTTAGCGGTTTGTGTAATTTATATAACCTCATTTATACCAGAACTAGTGGTTTGGAAATTAATTGTAGGATGATGGAAGAAGTTAGCTTGGAAAACCCTTCAAGCTGCTGTAGCTAGCAGTACTTTCTAGATAACTACAGAAGCAGGTAGCATGTGCTATTGACTTAGCTTATAGTTAAACCAATGTGTAGGTTTAACATCTCTTACTGCAGGAGCTTGTTTTGTAAGGGTCGTTTTAAGTCTTCTGAGAAGGAGGAATGGCTGTTCAAGAAAGGTGAATCACTGAATATTCCGAGTTGGAAGGGACCCAGAAGGATCATCGAGTCCAGCTCTAAAGTGAATGGCCCACATGAAGATCATACCCACGATCATGGCATGATTAGCAGCATGCTCCACCTGAGAGGGCAGGAAATGTGGGCAGCCAGAATGTAAGGCTGATTTTGGCCAAAAGGGGGTATGTCTGTCAGAGGTCACAGATCCAGGGGTGAGAGTCTCTCTTCAGCTAAAGACACCTTCTGGCCTACATGATGCTGCAAGCCACTGACTTCTCTTCCTGAGATGTCTTTCCTTGTGGGCCATAGATGGCTGTATGCTTACAATGAACCATGAGTGTACTGCCTGCACAAAATTCTATCCTTTCTATCTCTTGCTATAATTTCAGTGAGTTTGTGAGCCTTTCCAGGGGAACACAGGGCAGGAAAGAGGAGATTTGGAGCTGATTGTCTTATAATTATCCAGTTCTTCTCTGGGTATCAGTGTTTTTGTAAGATAAGCTGAGGGAATGGCTATTATCCTGCTGGAGACTTCTGCACTCAATTTTTGCAAGTCCTTCTGAGTTCTCTTTTTTCTTGGCAAATATCTGATACTGTTGTTCTGTGTTGGATACTGCATTGCCTCATACACCAACATTTCTTGCTGCAGTGTCCAAAGCTCTGGTGGGAGGGAATGGCCCTTATGGTGCACTGCTTCTAGTAAAACCCAACCAAAACAAAGCAAAGAAACCCTAAAGAGCAACAACAAACACCAAACATCCAAAGACACACAATACACAGAAAAAAACATGTTCAAGTTCTAATTAAGTAACCTATACAGCATTCCTAATGTTTCTTATTACAGCATGAGGAGTCTGCTCTTGTTTTTAGTGAAATCAGCAGAGTTTCTGATTACGTTAACTCTGATTGCATTGACTTCCCAGTTGACTTCAAGCATCATGTAAAAAGTATTAATATTTGATCTGTTAGCCCACAAAATAATTGCCTGGTAAATCCCAGAATGTTTGTCAGTATTGTAACTCATAAAGCTGGGCACAGCAGGGATTTTTCCTGAGATTTTAGGAAGTGAGAATATACAGGCATGATATCACAAGGTTTGTTAAAGATCCTGAGCATCCAATCCAGAGAAGACCACACAAACTGTGCTTCAGGATGTTTTTGTTTTCTGCCTGTCAACAAATTTAGTCTGCTATGAAGATTTATAATAGTGAACTTATGATGTTACTTTGTGTTCTGTATGGAAACTATGCACACACAGAACAGTAAAATCTGAAAGTTTATTTTAAGGCAGTAAAGCAAGTAAATGCTCTGCTGAGGGTTTGTATTTGTGGTTGTGACTTGTTAAAATGGAAATGGAAAAACCAACAGGAAGAGAAGGTGGGATAGGTTTATTATGAAATATAGCACTATGTCTTAAATTTAACTCAAGCACAGAGACCGTAACATCTTTAACCCTTAAAGGTATTTATGCCAGAATTGTTCATGTTTTTAGAAACAAATCCCCTCATCATGTCAAAGGTCTAAAAGTAGAATAAAAATAAATTGAAACCTGATTTCCTTAGCTTTTTCAATTTGAGCTCTGTAGTTGACTTTTTACAATCTGTTTTTTTGTTTTTTTTTTCATATTTGTTCTCTGATACTTGGTGGTCTTATGAATGAGTTTTTAAGCCCTTGTAAAGCTCTAAATTGATAATGTTACTCTGATTCAACTGTCCACTTAAGCATGTGCACACGTCCTCTACTGGCTTATGAAGTGTCCATATTTATTAGAATAACCCACTGAATCAAGGCTACTAAACAGATGGACTTTTCAGTTTTTGCACCTTCTGGCTTTCAAGTAAAGCTGTATATCTTTAATATTTGATGGAAATCAATATGCCAGTACTATAAGGTTTGATTGGCAGGCACCTCTCTGGGTTTCCCCAGAGCAGCTGGATGCTCTGTGCCTGGGAAGGAAAACCAAGTTTATTATGTCTAAGTGAAAGGCTTGGTTTATTTGTTTCTAATATTCTATTTCTGTCAGAAGCCCTGACAAACTTACTATTTAGGCTTTATGGATACTCAGTAAAAAAGGCAGGGATATTCCACAGATGTGAGATACTTGCTTAGGATTACTATTGATTTCTGCTCCATCACGCTTGTTCTAGTAAAGGATTGATTTAGTCTTGCTTGATGTGACTCAAAGAAATTTATCCCTTAATGTCAAGCAGAGAGTGAAAGCTAGGGATCAAAGTAGGGATTTTGACTCTAGTTACCAGTAATGAGTTACTCAAAGAAGGATATAGTTCCCTATGGTTTCCAAATGTTTGTTCCCCTGCTTACTTAGAAGGTCTTCATTATATACCCGGAGAGAATGGACTCTGGTTTATTTGGCTTAATTGCTCTGGCCTATAGGAGCAAAAGTTGGTTTTCTTTTTTAAAACATAGCAATTTTAAGTAGTTGGAAGAAACAGAAATAATAATTCATGCTTTTTTACTGTATAAAGCTGTTAGGTTGTAAGTTAGCCCTGTGTATGGAGGAGTACATTGAGTGTTGTACAGAGTGCTGTTAAAATGAAGTGCCTCATTTTTAATCCTTGATTTATAGTGTTTTAGGGTATTATATTAGCAGTGTTACTAATTCTGTGTCATTTTACATGTAAGATGAGCAAGTTCCATGACCAGGGCATGAATTGGATGAGGCTTATCTATATCCATGATAATAACCTGTGGAGAGACTAGTATCCTCAACTGATGAGAAATATCACCTTTTATAAGTTTTCTTGTGGCTTTGTCTTTTGAGCAATAGATGATGGATATTCAGTAACCCTCCTGAACTTGCCCTCAGATTCTCCTGTCTCTGTAGGGGGGAGTGGGGAGTGGTTGGGCCCTGGCCTTCACCCTCCTTTGGGTCAGGTGAAAAGTGAGGGTGTTCCCTCTGAAGTGCCCCAAGTGCTAGACCGGGAATAAAAGGGCAGGGAGTTCTCCCTTGGTTTTAAATAGTCAGAGAAGCATTTAATCAACCCTGTGCGTGCATTCAGGAGAAGGACAGGGGTTAATTCTGCTCTTGAGAGCAAGAAAAATGAGTAAGACTGAGAGGAAGCAGTAAAGAAAAATAAATGACACTCCAAGATCCCAGGGGCAGGGGCTCTTGGGAAAAAATTCTAGTATTGATAACATTACCCAAACTATATCCATTATACCATCCTTGGAGTTCCTGTGAATGTTGTCACTGAACAGTAGTGTTGAACTAGATAAAACAGCTTTCTTCCCAGAAGACGTACCCTTGTTTTCCCAGCACTGGTCTCTTAAGGTTTAAGCACAGTCATCTACTTTGTGTTAGATTTTCAGGTACGGTGTAGATAAAGCAGGCCATGAAGTCATAAATCAAATCCCTCACATTTTAATGGGGAAACAGGGAATTACGCAGTCAGTCTTATAAAGAAGGTGCAGAAGGTCATGTGTGTCTACAGTGGCTGATTTGTGTTCGCTGTCGCACCCATTAATTTAATCTGTAAATTTGCCTCCAGTTTGGGGCTAGTTTTCTAGTGAATCAGAGTGAATTTGTTTCTATTACCATACTAATGAGTGGGGTGAGAGAAAATGAATTGCAAAGCAAGTTTTCCTCTTTCCCCCTCCCTTCCACTTTGTGTGAAAGTGGCCTGATTCTTTTCCTACCTATTTGGCCCAGGAAAGTTGATGTATTTGGGCTGCATTTGGGAGGGCTGTATCACAACTGCTTTGGGCACATCCATCATGCAGGACTGTGTGGTAAAGATGCTGGACTCTGCTCTGAAACAAGATGAGTTCCTAGGCAAGCCAAGGCAGCTTTTGCCAATTTGTGACAAAAGTCAGTATGTCTGCACGAGGTACTGATAACACACTAGCTCATGTCAGTGCCAGTTTGAGTGCATGTGTACTGTGCTCTGCTGCGTGGTCTGGAGATACCTTGCTCTAGTTTGAATACAATTTTCTTGTATTAGGAAGAAACATTTTCTTTCTGTTTTTTTCTTCAGGCAACAAGAGCTTCTCTGACTCAACATTGTACCAGTCTGGGGGAGTCACTGGGCAAGGAAAATGATATTGCCCTGATTATTGATGGCCACACACTGAAGTATGCCCTTTCATTTGAAGTCAGGCAGAGCTTTCTGGACTTGGCACTCTCCTGTAAAGCGGTTATTTGTTGCAGGTAAGGAATTCCGTGTTTCTTCTGGGTAAGAAGTGGGCGTGAAGCCTGTGAAATTCAACCTAGTATGCACATAGCCACACCTATGCACATAGCCACACCTAAGGATTTGGAGAGCAGCTTGCTTAGTAGTGTCTTTCTTCCTCCTATGGAGGAGGAGGCATGTCCCTTCATTAAAATTCTCTCACCAAATAATATAATTCCTTCTGCCAGTGTCAGTCGCAGCTGAGTCCAATCTCTTCTATAAAGTGATGAAAGATTGTGAGAAAACATTGTGCCTGATTGCCTGATTATAGTAGATACTAATGAGAAGGAGTGGTATGGATGTCATTTGTAATCAAAATGTTTGACTGTTCAGCTCAGCTCTAGAGGAGCTCACTGCATGAATTTAAGTTGCTCTTGACTTCTGGTGTATTATGTGAGTCTGTGATAACAGTGCAATTTGCCCTATTAAATTGTTAGACTAATGCTGCCTTTGCTAAGTCATAGCAGAGTTTGTTGCTGTTTGTGAATATAGCCATACACAGATATGGTCCTATGTCATGACTACTTCAGAAGGAAGGAAATAAGAGCCCCAAGGAAATGAAAACCAAAAGCTGGCTTTCTTTACTTTTTGTGTAGCAGGAAGGCTGCATCATTTTTAACTTTGAAAGATTATGTGGCTTTGAGGATTGTGTGTGTTTGTGCTCATTGCTGGTATTTGGGGAGAACTGTGACCTAGTGGAGATTGTTGATTTAGGCAGGCAGGAAGTTTTATTTGCATTCTAGAAGCAAGACGTGCTTTGTGGAAAATGACTATAGGGAGACCTTGTACTACTTTTTTTTTGCAGTCTTACTTACCTTCTATGTGTGCACTTTTGTACAAGTATCACATGGAAAAAGGAGTGCTGTCCATGTACCTGAAATAGCTGAACCCTTGGGCTTTTTATCTGACTAGTTTCTTTCTGTTTGTTTTCTGGACTGCTGTACTGCACGATACTGTGGCTAGAACTGTTCAACATGTTCATTATTACCTGATGAGTAAATGGAGTATAAGCTCAGGAAGTTTACAAATGATACAAGACTGAGGAGTGAGAGATACCACTGAGGGCTTGGCTGCCCTTCTGAGGAACCTCAATAGGCTGAAGAATTGAGCAGCGAAATCTCATTAGGCTAAGGAGTTACAACCCCTTACACCAGTAAGCTGTGGGGGTTGCTGAGCTAGAAAGCACCTTTGTCTGAAGGATCTTTGGATCCTTGCTGGACAAGCTGACCATGAGCCAGCAACGAATCCTAGTGGCAAAGCAAAGACTGGTGTTACCCTGGGCTGCGGTGTAAAGAGCATTGGTAAAGGTTGAGGGAGGTGATCCTTCTTCTCCACACTGGATCTGAAATGTTGTGGCCAGTTCTGGGATTGTTAATATAACAGGTTTAATGGACAGAGTCCAGTGCAGGACCATGAAGATGATAAAGGGGGGCTGGAGCATCTGTCATGAAGGGACAATATGAGAACTGTAAGTGTTCAGCCTAGAGAAGAGGAGGCTCAGAGGGGTTTGTATCAATTTGTATGAGCATGCAATAGAAAGGGAATGAAAGATGAGGGAAGCAGGCTCTTCCCTGTAGTGTTCATTGACAAAAGTTTTTCTTCTGTTGCTGATTAATTTTATTTTTTTTAATTTGGGCAGGGGGCTGGGGGAAGAAGGCTCAAAGCCTTAGAGCAGAGGTCCCATTTCTGCAGCTGTTTAATGGAGTGGGAAGTGTTGTGCAAGAAGGAGCTAACACAAGTGTAGCCATCTTTGCAGTGCAACAGGCCCCGATGTAGATCCAGAGTAAAGGTACCTTGAGCTTTGGGAGCACCAAGTGCCTGGGAAGGGAGCTGACTCTGTCTTGTGCTCTGTTTGAGGGGAAGTTAACCAACAGAGCATGTCACAATGCTTTGGCAGAGATCCTTCCACGGCACTCTGTTAGTTTATTGCTTGAAGATTTGACAAGTTAAGCCAAAGACCTATGTAGCTGAAACAAATAATAAATTGCGAATTATTAAAATTACACGTAAAATATATACAATAAGCTAAATATAATGAATGGTCCTGTTTTGCCAGGAGACATGCAAAACTGGACATTTCCTCTTTTGTTATTTCATGAGGGAAGCCAACAGGAGTTTTATTTATTAGTGAATTAGCAAATTGAGGAACAATGCAGGAAAAAAATTACTTTAAAGTATAAATCAAAGGGGAAGAGATGATGTAATTTCATAGCTTAAAAGGGGGAATGAAAATAATTGAGTTTTAAGTCCCCAGGGAAAAAGAGGAATGCTTTTAATAACCTTTAAGGCTTTTTAAGAACTTTCCAGTCATTTGCCAGGTGCTTGATACTGAAGCAAGAAAAATATTTTTTTTTTAACGCTCTGAGTTGTTTTCGATGGTACTTTGTGTGTCAAATAAGGCAGTGCACTTATACTTCACAGGAAGAAGTTTTAAAATGGAATTGAGAAAGAGGACATTTCAAATTAGAGTTAGTCTTCAAACGAAAATGTTAATTGGGGGGGTGATGTGGCTCTTAGTGGTATGATGTTTAACCACAGTAGGAGTTGCCTTGCTGCTCTCAACATTGCATAAATTCATGGGGCTTAATATTTCATAAATTTGCTAAAACATTTTCATCTCCTCTGGGGAGTTTCAGCTGCATTTGCCATTCAAAATGTTTTAAAAATATAGTTAAGATGTACTGTATATTCATTTTCTGGGCTTTAGGCATAAACTGTAGTTGAACTTGATTCTCAGGGGTAATCTCTTAAAATGAAACTGTAGTAAACCTGGCTCCTTTTTGCATTAAGAGGGAGAGATGGTATCTTCTGATGGGGTTAAATCTTCCACTGTTACAGTGTCTCTAGCAGGCCACTGGCACAGTGGAGAAAAATATACCCCTCGGGAGACTTGGTAAAGCTAGCAAAATCAAATCAAACAACTCTTCAAGAAAAAGCCTTGTTTGTTAAAGTTTTTCCAGAGACTGACAGATCTTATTATCTTTCTTCACACTGACTGGGATGTCAGGATGTCAAAAGTAAGCAAAACTTATTTTCAGTGGAAGTAAATGTTGTTTGGAAGGCAGTTGAACTCATTACTTCATTTATGAGCTCTGAGCTGATGATTGCCTGTCTCTGGTTTTTAAATGTTCCTTTAATGGACCTATTTTTAGTGATGTTTTGTGAGACACAAAATGTTAAGCTTTAGGTAGAAGTAAGATTATTCTTTTAATAACAAAATGGAGTGTTTTCATTCATCTAGTGTTTATACTCTAGCTAGTACGTACAGCATATTGTTGCATTTGCCTCTGAATATAAAAGCAGCAGAGAATTATATAACTTGTGTGTTATGGCATTTAATATTTAATTATTTAATATTTTAAAAATTCAATATAATTTTAAATTAATGTTTAATTCTCTGCTGAAGAGCCTGCCTTGAATTTGAAATATTTATAGTTGAATTAATGTGATGTTTCAGAAACACATTTTTATGACTATGCTTTGGGAACTTTTTGTTTTTGTTGTTGGATTGAACTTCTTTGCAGGTGGCAGTGACTCTGCCTTTGTATGGGTTTAATTCCATATTAACAAGACATCCATCAGGAAGAAGCAATCCATCAACATTTAAGAGATTAAATAATTCTAAACAGTTTGTAAGTACTTCAGTACTTAAAAGTAATTGTTGGACAGCAGAAGTAGTCCTTTGTATAATTTCTTTCACAGATGTAAGCACAACAAAACAAGCATCTCCAGAGAGACGTGTAGCATAAGACTGGGAGCCCATCCCACACTGGGCTGCCTCAGTGTGATTCTTTTCTCTTTTGCTTGTATTACTGACCATTTCTGCCATACTTCTTGAGGTGATGATGCTGGGACGTTGTTTCTTTTCCATACGTGTACTTAGATCCTGCAACTTTTCAGCTGAGTGAACAGTGAGTTGATGCCTGTGTAGGAGAGGTTTCAGGTAATAGAAAAATAAATAAAAATGTCTCAGTTGCTGTACAATCCATCAGCTTTTCTGCCATACTTTGGTCAGATGTCCTGTTCTGCAGAGGTGTCTATAAAGTGGTGCAGCATGAACAGAAAATGAGAAAATCCAGCAACAGCAATTTCTATGGACTGTCTGCTATCTCCACAAGGGCACTTGCCTTGTCATGGCTACTACATCAGGATGATTTTCCTTGCTTTTAGGTGTGAAAGATATATGCAGTTGTTTCTCAGCAGCTGAACACTGACTTCTGGAGGGCTTCTGCCCAACCTCACCAGCTAACTTTAGATGATAGTGGCACAAACTGTTGCTTTCAGTACCTTGAGCGATATTGGAGCTGTAGTGATAATGGTTAGGAGCTGAGTAAAAAAAGAAACAGGAGGAGAAAATGTATGTTTTTTAAACACAACCCCAGCAACAGGAAAACCCTGTTCTGTGTTGCTATTGCATGCAGGGAGGCTGGGGTGAAGACAGGAGCCCACAGGTATCACTCTGAGAACAGACACTAAATGTTTTGAAATGAACATGCCCTTTGACTAGAGTGTGTCTCCTTGGGTGTGGAAAGGGAAGGGGTTTAATGAATTGAAAGCAGAAGGTTGGAGAAGGGAAGGCAAAAAGCAGCTTGTGAAGAGTGCATGTTGCTAACTGTTGGAGTCACTTCATCAGCTAAGGAGAGAAGAGAAATGAGGAGACAAGAGAAGTTGTTTCAGCACTCCAAGTTGTAAGGCCAAAGTTGGGGTGCTTCTGGTCTTCCATCATGATTTGGAGGAGACATTAATAACATAGCTGATAAAATGAACATCTGGAATACTTCTTAAATATTTATTCCCCCCAACTCACATGTTGTTGCTGGTGTTAGTATTTGACAAAATGATCATTCTGTGCTGTAGTTCAGTGTGTATTTATTTATTGAATCAAAAAAGTGTCTTGCTGGTTTTCATTAGATAAGACCCCCATTTTCATAACCAAAAATTGCAACTCAATTCTGATTAAGAGTATGATAGCCAATTCTAATGTTAATTGGTCCCAAAGAAAATTGTGGATATGTTACGTTTTCCTGTGTGTACATCTTGTGTTTCCCCTCATCTGTGACCTACTAAATAATCAATCCTCATTCTCATACTCTATTTCTGCCAACTCATGACAGCAATATTCATCTTATGACTTTGAAAACCATGAGGGAAGAACCATTCTGACAGCTTTAGTGTTTGTAGATAATTGAAGAGGGAGGAAGGTTTGGAGTTGCAGCATTACATGGTGTTCTATGTGCTCTTGAATAAAGAATACTCACAGATGATTAGAAATGATCACCTAAACTGTTCAGTGTGTATGTAGGGATGTGTAAAGCAATCCTGGGACTTTCTTATGATTATTTTTCTTAAAAGCCTGTTGTCTGCTTTGTAAAGCCTGTTTGGCTGCTGTTCGCTGCTAGGTAAACTTGGAAAATGTCACCAGTTCTGTGCTGGAAAGCTAATATGGGAAAACTTTAGGAGAGCTTGATCTTAGAAATTTGGTAATTATGTTGTCCTCTGAGTGGCAAAGTGAGTTTCTGCTGCATGTTTTGACTTCTGTTTTAATCGCTGTTCTGAGCTATGGCAGTTCCTGAACCTCACTGTCGTAGTTCAAACCATTCAAATGCTTAGCTAATGTTTAAAGGGGGAAAAAAAGTACTGTTTACACTTAAACAGTACTTAAAGATACTGTTTTAACTGGTATTGTTTGTTTTTTAAATGACACAGGTGAAGCATGTTTCCCTTGGGTAACTATTAACTGCCTGACAGCCTGAATTTAAATGATTCATGCTATGTGGCCAAACATTTCTTACTGCTTAACTTCATCCCATTATTTTGACTGTTACTATTCTTGGGAATTATTTTGCTTTATTTGTTCAGATGAGGAAATAATTCAAATGGAATAATCCCTAAGTTGAATCAGTGTTCCAGTTTCCACTGCTGTTCACAATTTGGCAAAATGTTTGCCTTTTTGAATTTATTAAAGAAAAATACTTAGCTAATAGACTAAGTTTGTTTTGTGCTTTAAATTTGTGTATGTCTGTTCAGATCTGATATCTGTTTTAGTGTTCACTTTCTCTTTCTGCTGGACCAGCTGAGTTATCATGCTCATAACTGATTATGGATAAAAACCTTCTTCTGAAGTATTCTGCTTAACTTCTATTTCCTGTTTCTGTTACTGTTCTTGCTAGCAAATTTACTTACCACCAAGTAATTGGAAAAGGTAGGAGGAAAGGCAGGAATACAGCTAAAATCAACATTTTTCATTGGAAGCACTTTTGTAGAAAAAATACAGCATGTCCTGATAAAAACCTAATAAGTTTCTCCTTCAAGTAGTGTTTACCCTAGTTGTTATTTTTGAAATTAATTTGTTACCATTTTTCATTGTGAGCCTAATATTTAGGTGACCAAAATCTTAGCAGTTCACTTGATTCATCTTGTCAAATATAAGTGAAATTTGTCTCTTGAGCAATGGGGTGATAATACTCACAAGCAGTTCCAAATGGTATCAGTGTCTGTTTCTTCACCATACTGCAGTATCTTGTCCAAATTGCTCCTGATCTCTTCAGCCTCTGAGCAGGAGCAGCCAGCAGTGCTATGTTTAGCACTACACTTCCCAAATTGGAAAACAAACATTCCATAGATACTGCACATGAGAAAAAAACTATGCTGCTGGAATGTATGCTATTTTAGAAGAAAGATAAAACTGTGGTTTGGAATACCTTCTGTTCCATGAGAAATTCATAGTACTGGTATATTTTTCTTTCCACTAGTGTTAGTGTGTTAACCCCTGTCTTCTGGCCAAGTTCCAAATGGAACAATTACTTTCTTCTCACTGAAATTCCCCTGCCGCCTTTATTGAATATAATATTCTTCACTTCCTATATGCAAAGCTGTTGAGGGTGAGCATGTGAATGCTAAAGGTCACCAGGTTTTAATTCAAAGGTCCTACAGCAGAGTTCTGCTTGTGAACCCACATCTAACTATTTGCATCCCTTCATTTTAAGCTTTTGTTTTGTGAAAACGGTATTGGAAGCATAAATGTTACCACCACTCTCTTTAAGCAAAATATGTAGGGTCTTGTTTTGGAGGGAAGGTGTTTGATTGGTGTTTTTCTTTCAATCTTTTTTGTGGTTAGGGGGTGGTGTGTGTTTTACTCTGGGTTTACCCAGGTTCCTCCAGTTTTCCAGTGCAAGTGTAAAGTAACTTTCTATCTTAGCTGGCAGTGAATGTTTGAACTCTTCCAAGGTAGTTTGTGTGGCATGTGTAATACATGGTCTCTGACACAGCACACAGGAACATCCATTGGTGTGCACACTTGTGTCAGGTAAGAACGTGTTCTTAGTATGATGAGGTGTGTAGGCAGCAGCTCACTGCAGCTCTCTGTCCTGTCTCAAATACAGCTTCTTCCCAAACCAATGATGTCAGACATTCTGATTCTCCATTGGGCTTCAGTAATGCCAGTTTTTTCCTGTTCATGCATTCTGGCACAACTGAACTCTTGACACAGTTGCGCTTATTTCCTACCACTTGTCTGTTGTGCCAAACACCCTTTTCCTGAGTTCCTGGAGCAGTGCTGAGTGTTGTCTGCTAGGGAGTGACTGAATGTTTCCTCTTACGGAATTCCCTGCTGGTCCATAAGGCTGGATGGTGGCCAAGGGTCTGGTGCCTTTCTGCAACCTTGCAACTGGTTTGTAAAGGTTTCTGGCTGTGCAGAAAAGTTCCTTAATTCCTTGCTCACCAGGTTGCAATTGCAAGGAAATAGGTTACAGTTTCTGTTTCTTTTAATGGTTTGAAGATGTTATGAAGAAATAGGTAGCCTTATCATGATCATTCCTCACTATTCTGTACTTTCTTCTCTAAATATTGGGTAGTTTTAAAGATCTCAAAACTTTTCCTAGGAGAGGATTTGAGGATTCTCCTTGCTTTTACTGAAATATTTATTTTTGTCCTGCAAGTTTAATATTAGAATTTCACTAAAACCCTGATGCATGAAGGTACAGAAGACAAAGGCCTCTAAAGAATATGTGGTGCTGCACTGCATTCAGAAACAAGACTCAAACCAACTGTAATATTACTCCTTTCATTAGAGCCAACAGAGTCTCGTGCTCTATCCCAAGGGACCAGCTCAAATATTGTATTTTCCATTGTTAAAAGTACAGATATAAAATTACAGAGGCAGGAACAGTCTGTTCTGCAAGCTTCTTAGTACTGCAGGGAATTACCTTCATGAGGACTCTGGGCTTTAGGGCTCTGTAGTAATATGTGGGACACTGAACTGGTAAAACAGCTCTGGTCAGAGTTTCCAAAAGTGCTTAGTGTTGGTGGAAGCTGACTCTAGAGTGTGTCTAAGTTGAGTAGGAGCACAGCTGAATCCATACTAGATATTTGGAAAAATTTGACCTTACACTGAAAAGAGTGGCTAGGCTTAAATGTATTTCTCTGCTATTCATATCCTTGAAGTCATGATAATAAAGCCAAAACTATGCTTGAGGGAAACAGAGTAAACCTGACTTGATTCAACAGGCTAGACTAGGAAGCAAACTCTTTAAGTTTGTTCACTTGAGTAGAAAAATGAAGAGGCTCTGGCTCCAATGGGCTATGCAGTTTTTGGCCTGCTTATGTGCTTGAAATGAGTAGATCTATAGATCTTTAAATGTGAGAGTAAATACCACCATATTCTGCAGGGAAAACAAGGCTGCCCACTTGGAAGCCATTTAGCAAAGCCGTGTTGGTGGTGTAATAGCTTTCTTGGGGCTTAGACTTTCCTTTGCACAGTTGCCCACAGACAGTGGAAAGAATTCTTTGCAGAATCCTCTGTGTTTTGCAGTCTGTAAGGGATGCTCACCTAGTTATGCAGAGCAATACTAAACTCATCCTTATAGAAAACAAAAATCTTATCTCTGTGCTAATAATTCTCCTTAGTACTTGTAAGAAAAGGCAGGTGAGAAAATGTATGAGGAATACCTGTACTTGCAAAGACATACTCGAGAACTTGAAGAAAATCTGATTTTCTGCTGTATCATAACTACAATACAGCTTAAGGGTTCTGCGTTTTGAACACCACTGGCAGGGTTAAAATGGTAGAGACTTGGATTATGCATCCACCAGTAGGCCATTCTTACGCTTCTTCTGAAAAAGGAGGTTTAAATAGCTTCTCCCTATTCTGGGAAGGCTGCTTTGATATCTTGTTTTGGCATGTGTGTTGAATGCATTTTGCTTCTACTCTTTCAAACTTGGTGTCTAGAATAGATAACAGTGATAGACATTGAAAATCATGATCTCTTTTAAATCTTGCTTCTTTGTATCTCCCTTCTCATTACTATTTTCCATGTCATGGCACACTTATACTTTTAAGTTGCTCTTTCTCACAGGTCTTCTGTCACATCTCACTTGATATAATATCTGGTCTTTGTGCGTTCCTAGGATTGTTTTATTTATATTCTACACAAATCCTTTCTTTTCTGCATAAACACACAAATTCAAGTTCCTACAGGGAGCACTTAGATCAGAGCTTCTAAACCTGTGTAGGGTGTTATCTGTGGCTGTTTGCCTACGTGTGGTCTTGAAAGAGCTGTTACTTGTGGGCCCTCACAGGGAGAACCGAGGAGTCCTAAAAACAACCCAAAACTTGACGTAATGTGTTCAGGTGCCAAAATGAACGTGAGCTATGAACTCAATAAAGCTGGGCTGAAGACATCTATTTGAGAAGTCAACTGCTTGTCATCTTTCTGTAAAAGAGCTGCTTCTTGTTTGGAAGTGTGTTCTGAGCATTCAGAGGTTGCTGGCTGAATTGATCCTGGTGGGTCAGGAGACAGGATTTTGCAGTCTGGGTCAGGAGACAGGATTTTGCAGTCTCTGTGGAGGTTGAAAGGTCTTAAGAACGTCTCTGCAGCTCAAGAATGGCTGCTGTGATTATTATGTATATAGAATAATTTGGTGTGGTTCACTCCTCTGATGTCTTTCACTTGGCTTTAGTCTTTCATCTGGTGAGAAGTTAAGCTCAGAACTGTCTGTATGCAGAAGGTGAAAGGTTGTTTTTGCATGTGGTATATTCAGTGTCCAAGTCAGTGCCAAGTTTCTCCAAAACTTTCTACCTCTACATTCCTTTTCCTCCAAGTGAGGTGCTTCCATATGCCTTGGTACTGGGTTGTACAGATAGGTCATAATTTAAATGTAGCCTTCATGGTGTGATGGGTCTCTTGGGTCAGTGATTTTGTCAGGAGACAGACTGACTCTGTACACTGCCATGGTGGTATGAGTGTGTCCAGGACTAGGGGATGATTTTGAGATCTCTGCCCACATACCCAGTGTATGTGCACATCTCTTGGCTCTCTTGAGGGCTGTTTGTGGGACCTTAGTTATTCTCCAATCCTCCAAAAAGTGTCCTTAAAATTGTCAAAACTGTTAACTAGTTCATAAAACCATCAGATTTAATATAGCCATATTTTGAGCTGATTTGGCCCTAATTTTTATAAAGAGAAAGTAGCTGTACTGTGGGATTTTCTTCTGCTCAGATTTGTTCTCTGTAAACTTTTGAGTACTGGTTGGTATAGTGGGAGCAAGAATTGTGACTGAGTTAAACTTAGAATTGGGGATGAGCTCCAGAGCAACAAGGAACTGCAGGACTGTTTTGCTACTTCGCAAGATGTTTTTTGCAGCTGCATTACTCTTAGTTAAGAAGTTCCAACTTCATATTGGAAGGATGAAATCAAGCAACAGTTGTAAGCAGTTCCTTTCAAGGTGTCAGGCACAATTGCTTTTAACCCCTGGTGCTTGTGACTGTCCCTCCTCTGGTGCTGGGTGGTTGACTCAGCTTTATTTTTTCAGTACAGCAGGTTTTAGGAATCTTAAGGAAGAAATGTGTACAAGCTTTCTTCTTCATTGTTTCTCATGTCTGTTTCTTTTGATAACCAACATGTGTGGGCTGGAAATCTAAGCTGTTCGGGGATGTTGTGTTAGGGTAGACTTTTAAAGGCAACATAGAGCTGTGTTTTATTCTGCCCGAGTGTAAAAATCTAATGAATATTTTTACTTTAATTGCTGAGCTCAGGTGTTCTTAGCACATTCATGGGATTTGCTGGTTTTGTCTGACTAGTTGAATGGATGTAGTAACTAGTGGGGTTTTAAGAAGAAAATGTCAGAGGAGCCCACTTCATGCTTGTTCACAACAGTAGTTACTCTAGGAGACTGTTCTGCTGTACCTGCTCAGCTAAAACCTTGTTCAACTGTTCTGGCCATGTCTGCTTCTAACAATGGACAGGATTGCATCCAGATGGCTCTTGAAATCTGTCTCAGTGAGGGAGACTCCACAGCTACTCTGGGCAGCCTGTTCCAGTGCTCTGTCTCTCGCGCAGTGACTGATACCTGTGGTACCTGCTACCCTGGGTACACCACAGATACATTGTGACTTGCTGTCCTTTTATAGCATGATACTGCCACTAGTACTTTTTGCATTTTGATAAGTCAAAAATGTGGTGAAGTAATCTCAAACTACTGAATAGCTACTCTGAAAACTGCATATTACCTTTGTGAAGGGTTCAGTATCTTGCTGTATGGCAACACTTCTTTGAGAGATTTTCTTCACCACAAGGTGACTTTTATTCACATTTGGAAATTTAGAGTCTTAAAATACCAAGTGCCTTAACATTTAGAAAATAAATATTGTATGGCTATTTTAAAAACAAATGACCACACATGGTTCTCTGGTTTATAAGCTGCTATGTATATACAAGTATATGCAAGGTTCTTGTAGGTTGTGTGAACAGGAAACGGCAGGTATTTTTTCTTCCTGTGATCCTTTTTTCTCTTTGTGTTTTTTTTTGCTGGTGTGGTTAACCTGAAGATCAATATGGACAGAACACAGGCATCCCAATAGGGCTGGCATACCTCATAGCAGCAGGGCATGTCCCAGTGAGGCTGTTGGACACAGCAGCTGCTGTGCAGTGCACTGCTGTGAGTGCTGTGCTTGTGGAGCTCCTGGGCTGCGAGAAACTGTGTGCTTGGAGAAGCTGAATCCAAACTCTGTCTCTCTGCACAGTTCCTAATGTTTAACCAGTTGTTTCGAAGAAGTATATGAGTCTTCAATGTTGTGGATTCTGATCAGCCATCAGAATACTCCCTGCAGAGAAAAGGCTGCTTAATTCAGTTCATGTCTGTGGCTGGGGAGGAATTGACCTTCAGGTACTGTGTGTGCTGCTTGGGCATCACTGCCCACTGTCACTTAATGGGTCTTTACCTCAGCATTTTTTTTTAGTTACCATCATGTCCTGATGGGACTGGAGAGTGTGGACTATCTCTGTCTGAGGTGATAATCTAAGCTAAAATAAAGGGTGAAGGTGGAGATTGATTTTGTAAGTTGCAGGTATTAGTTGGGGTCCCTTTAAGCATATTGCAGTTGTAGCCCTCCCCAAAGCAAGTTCTGCACCTGATTCGATTTGAAAATAGAAAAGTGAAGGACCGCTTAAACATTACTTGATTTTTAAAGAATAAACCTGATGTAATTACTGCTGGTATTATTAAGTTACTTTTTGCTTATTAAAAAACCTAATGTTTTATATGATGTAGGCAAAAAGTGCTCCGAACCTAATCTATGGTATGGCTAGTGGGGTCCCTGCCTGTCCCAACTGTGAAGACCTTTGGATCAAAGGCGAGCACTATACTATTATTATTTTACTGGCACTTAACTATTCTTTCTTCCTCAACTACTACTTTCAAATTGTTGGTTTAAAACAAATATGTTTACCTCAAATTGTGGGTAATAACAGTATTCACATTAAACTCCAAAGAACAACATGCAGAAGAAATTGTCTGATTTAAATGTCAGAAATAAAGAAATGGTGAGTTAAAGCTTCAACTCTGCCCACGATGCAGCTTCTTGCACATTACAAAATTTTGGAGATTCTGTCCCTACTCAAGAAGAGTGTTGTGATCCAAGAATGCAGTCCTAGTGTTAGTTTTTCTTGTCTTGGTTTCTTATTTTATCTCCAAATAACAATTGGTGGAAGTAGGGAGAGGATCATATAGAAATGTCTAAGTCCAGAAAACAGATGGCAACAGTTTCTTTAGAGCTTTTGTGCTTTATTAACTGAATAAGCATTTAGGGAGCTTTTAAAAGCATGTGTCCTGGACCCAGTACCGTATCCTTAGTCCTTAGAGCTTAATATTAATGTTTCAATGCAGTTGGGATCTATTACAGGATATAAAAAGCTCCACTGATTTAGAGCTCTGTTTTAGTGGTATTTGTGCCTCTTATCAAAGGTTGGCTCTTGATGTGCTGTTCATGGCTCTACCAAGAGGGGAAGAAGTGTTCCAGGAGTTTGGCTTTTTTTGCAGGCATCTCTCGAGGTAAAGCCAGTGCTTGGTCTCTGCAGTCCGTTGCTTAGAGATGGGTCATGCGAAGGACCCCCAGTGGTACCAAGGGTCAGACTTGTTGCTCTTTCAGAGACTGGCAGCTTGGAAGAGGATATTTTAAATTATATAAAGCACAGCAACAATTTCTGTACTTTGGCACACTAGGATCAAGATGTAGTTTGTGAAAACAGGAAAGAATTGAGCATTTTGTCACAGTCCCAGGTGTGCCATGGTGTAATGGGGGCAGATCTGACATTTCAATATTGTCCACAGCAGTGCAATTTTTTCTGGGCCCTCTTAATTTAGAGAGACTTGCAGAGAGCCTGGAGAGCTTTGCTGAAAAAATACAAATTGTTAGGAGAGTGGACAGTGCAAGGGGGGAAAGGGATTCCTTCAACCTGCCTGGGAGACTTTACTCAGTTTTGATGCTGTTCTAAGTCCATTTCATTAATGTGTCACACATGATTCCTCTGTACAATTTTGCCTGTGTTTTTGTGTTCAAAGAACAGAGGTGTTTTTATTGTGGGATTCTGGCATGGGTTCTCAGCCTGTGCTGATATTTTAATGTGTGCAGCCATTTTATACAAACACAACAGTGTAATAGGATGACAGCATCCAGATGTTACAAACTGCATCTTTCACAATAATAATAATATCCTTTTTTAATCTGATTTTCCTCTTCTAAAATCCCTGTTTGCATTTCCTTTTTCCACATATACCTTCCACCTTCTTCACATTGGGCCTTCAGTTCATTTTTGGATTTTAGTCTTGAAAACCAGGCTGACAGGCTGATCTGTGATGCTGTTGCCAGTTGGTTATGTCTAGGGGAAAATTAATTTTTTTTTCTTTTATTGGATCTGTGCAGTAAAAGCCAATATTTTACAAGATGGTAGAAAGCAGGAACAGTGGTGGCAGCAGCAATTTAGCTGAAGGTGCAGCAAGCAAGCCCAGCTCATGCTCAGTATTCACACTCCAAGAATGGGAGGGTAGGAAAGAATTTTGGTTTTGGCCTGAGAACAAGAAAAGGATTAAAACCGCTAAACTTAGAATAAGTTTTTGGGTTTTTTTCTAAGAAGAAGAAGGAACAGAGTGGAGAATGGAGTATAGTGTGGTGTTTTATGTGGTGATGACTGAAAAGCATAAAAAGACTTTCTTCTATTGTCAGTTCTAATTGGAGGCTAGTAATTAGCAAGAGGGAAGAAGCCTAGGAAAGGAAAGACAAATGGGGAATTTTATTGAGTGGAAAGCTGCTGAACAAAAGAGGATTTTTGTTCATCTGTATTCTAGTGGTTTTAAAGAAACCTACAAACTGCACACTAATTCTGCTCTCAACTCTTTCAAGTGTAAGGAGGGGGGGAAACTAAGAAGAGGTATGAGTACTAAGTAATTCTTCTTAGTAAAGATGGTCTGTAGGATGGTTTGTTAGGAATTCCTATACTGTGAGCTTTTGTCTTACTTTTCATGCAGTAGGGACAGTGGTGTGAATAAATATTTTACCTGAGGCTCTTTAGCAATGAAACCAGAGCACTGGGACCACATCTTCTGGTGAAGATATCTCATTCCTGGTTATGAGAAGATCCTGTTGGAATGTTAAACATGAAGTGCCAGCAGCATAAAGGCTGTTATACACATTACACAGTGTAATGTGTTATAGGCACGTGAATCATATGGATTTGACTCTTTAGGTCAATGGAATTGTCACATCTCTTCCAATTTAACACAAACATGCAAAGGTGGAGTTTGCTAGTGGCTTAGTCACAGCTCAGTTAGAAAAAGCATCTCAGCGATGTTATGGAAGTCAAGTTGTAATGCTGAAGTTGCAGAAGTTTAGCTACAGAGGCAGAAATGCTGTCTCTGGCTAAAGACAGCTGAGAATTCAGCTTCTTGCCCTTCCCATTCTGAAGACTTTACAAGGAGCAGTAAAAGTAACTGGATGGCTCTGTGTCTGTGGTGCTTGTCTCAGAAGTCTGAATACCTGATTTGTGCTACCAATTTGCTATGGAGACTTGAGACACCTGGCCTTCCTCAGCCTTGTGCAAAATCAGGGGGTGTGATGATGCCTGTTCCTGCAGGCTGTGCACAGTGAGAGGCTGTATGAATATCTTGTTTGTTCCAAGATGGCTTCAAGAAATAGCGTGGTTCTGCTAATATGTGGGTGGGAATCTGTGTTTCACAAAATGGTGAAAGAACATCTGTAAATGAAGAGTAGCTTTGTTTTTAAATATAAAGGGATTAGCAACATAATTTACAAAATTAGCAAGAGGGTTTTGAAAGGCTGATGATGGCAACAGACAGGGTAAAGAAATGCAGCAATATCTTAAAGTACAAGATCAAGCTGTTGTTTGGCTCTGAAATTAGTAAGATATCTAGCTGGCTTAGGTGCTGAAAGTAGTTGAGCTGCAGCTGCCACCAGCTTCTTCAACAGGATGAACTGCATAGTGTGAAGTCTAGGCTTCTCCAGCCAGGCTGTGAGTATTTGCTTGCCAGCATCCGCTGCAGAGAAATTGGCTCCCTGTATGTATGTTGACAGTAAGAGTCCTCAGTGTTAATTCTGCATCCATCCTTACATAAAATATTAACACCAGCACTGGAAGGTACATCTTGAGTAGGCTTGAAACTAATAGAGCTGTGACAGATGAACTGCTGGTATGAGTAAATGAAATAGCATACTCCTTCTAAAAAATTCAAATTACAGTATTTTGCAGGTTAAGAAGTGTACTGCATGTGGCAAATACTAAAGGCAAGCCATTTGGAAGCATTTCCTCGTAAAACTTGAGAAAAAAATCCCCAACTTTATTGGCCTAAATATTGCATGGACTAGAAATTTGCTGAAGAACTTAAAGCAAAAATAGTAGATGTGGCAGTAATTTGAGCTACAGGGTAGAGAACAGTGCTTGTAGGATAAATATCAAGCTCAGATTGAGTGTCTTACTAAAGATTTAAAGGAGGAGGTGAAACAGCTCATCAGTTAAATTCAGAATTTGATACTAAATGGGTTTTTTTTGCAAGCTCAGAATGAAAAGAAGTACTAAGTATGTAGTGGTTAAGTCTTAGAAGACAGTATAAAAACAACCTAAAAAAAAAAAAAAGTGTGTTTTAGCAAAGAGAGCTGGCATCTTTTTTATATGGGAGAAGTTTGTTCAGCATGTTTTACCTGGCTGTGTGTCTGCCTCGGCTGTACTAGCTCAGAGACGTGCTTTGGCAGCTGTAATTAGTGTTGAATTTTTATTCCTGCTGAAGACTATGGCTGAGAATGAAAATTGGGTCATAAATATTGCAACAAATCCAAGGCTATTGTTAATAAGACCGTGCTACTCCAAACAGCAGTCTGATTCTGCAGAGATGCTGAGGGGTTGTATCCCTTAGGACTTAAAACAAATGACATTTAATACTTCAGAAACCAAACTCACTTTTAAGTTTCTTTCAGAAAGAGGTAGTTATCACATTTTATGCCCTGAGCTAAGCTGCAGTTCAGCCTATTGTTACTTGGTGTTTATGCAAACTACTGTTTCAAAATATTTCTTAGTGAGTGGCTCAGTGAACCGAGCTTTTTTTCTCCTATTCTCTGTATAGGGCACTCACTGGAGAAGAGGGGGACACCAATTGTTCTCCCCTCTTCAGTCTGTGTGGGTGTGTGCACAGTGCCTGTGGGGTATTTCAGAGAATCAAGCAAATGGTCTCCAGTGTATTTTTACATTATAACACCCTTTAGCTGTGTAGGCAGGAAGTGGTGACTTGTTTTCTGTGGTTTGCTGTGTGGAGTCAAGAGCGCTGATACACTTTCATTGGGTCCCAGTTCAGAACTTCATTAGCTTTCAGGGAACAGAGCACTTCTGGATCTGCTGGTGCTATACTTGTCAGCCTTGCCAAAAACATTTTACTAGTTGCTGTTTCAACTGATGCTTGGTGTTATTACAGCTAGGGGAATGCATTGTTTTATAAATGACATTAATAAAACATGTAATACTGAGGAAATCCAATGTTAGCAATTTTAAAATTGATCATGCACATTGTAAAGGTAAGTTTAAATACTCTAATAGAAAACATTTGATGGTTTTCTCCAACATGTCCACTGTTATATTTTGCCTGATTTAATGTAGGTAATTAAGACAGACAAACCTGACACAAAGTACTTAATTTCTGCTTTTATTCTTTTGAAAAATGACTCTCTATAGATTTTTTTCAAAGCCTTCCACTTTTTCTGTCAAATAATTCAAGTATTTTGAGGTTTTATTACTATTAAACCTTTCAAATTTCTGGTTTGAGTTAAGTCCTAATGCCATCAAGTGTGCCTTACCATTAGCTCAGAATATCTCTTCATGCCTTGCATTTGACCAACTATGCAGTAATTTCAGATGTGCTGTGAGTTGTGTCAGTACTGAAAAAAGGAATAAACTTTCGACTAACAAAGGATGGAATTTGGGTGGGCTCCAGCAGGAAATTTTGCATCAGGCAGTTCATAAACTTCTGCCAAGGAGCCAGTCATACAAAAGACAGCCAGTGAATGTGATGGGGTTTGTGCTGCTTGCAGTTGTTACAGGATGACTCTGAATGTCATTGTGAGCCTCAGTTACTGCATCACTAGTAATTTCTGTGTTTTTTATCACAGCGGGGTTGTTGTTCTGGAAAAGAGTATCTGGTGAATGGAGTGCCTACAGAGGTACTTATGGGAAGTATAGAGAGCAGAAGCAGAATAAGCTTGGGAAAAGTGGTATGTGGGGAGCTTGAGAGATTAGTGATGAATTGCTGAAGTGTAAAGGATGGGCCACTTGGTTTGTAAGATTTAACAGTCAAGCAAGGAAGAATACTGAAAATCAAGACTTAATTGAGGGCAGAGTTTGATAGTGAATGCTGGTCTCTTGGAAGCAGCATTTTATTTTGTGGTGTGAGAAAGGGGCATTTGTGGAAGTAAAAAGAATTGCAGTAGCACTTGGAAGATGATTAGGATGGAGGCAGGGATTCCAGTTTTGTTTTCAGACCTGCACGTATGAAGTATGGCTCCATCTTGAGAATCCAGAGTAGATTTGTACTGAAGAATCCCAGGCTACAGCTTAGTTATCTCTTCATGATGAACAAACAAGTTGTTCTTCAAAAGGCTTCCACAGTTCTGCATGTAACTTATACACTCATAGAGTGGGGAGGGGTTTAAAAAGGAGATTGTTCCAATCTCATGCAGTGGTGTGGAGTATTTCTTGTGTCTGTGATCTGTTGGGGAGATCCAGTTTCTGCAGTCTGGGATCTGTCATAGTTGTATTGGAACTTCCTGTGATGGAAGCAACCGGGGAAATATGAAGTGTGAATTGTACAGCAGACAGCTTCTCTCTGGTCAGATATGGAGAACAGACACCACCATTTTCTTGACTTGTAGAATAAGACTTGTGCCAAATAAAAGCGCTCCTGTTAGCTTGGAAGTGCAAAAAAAAAGCAAGGTTTAAACATTAATTTATTGTCAAAATCTTGATAATTTTCTTTATGCACAATATTGAGGTGGTGAGTAATTACTGAATCTGAGTAAGTAGCTGAGTTGAAAGCTTATTGGAGAAAATAGAGTTTGAAATACCACAACTTTAAACATGCCTTTCTAGTAGCTTCTTGTTTTTACTGTTCTTAGAAAAAAATCTTACCCAACTTTACAAACCAGTGACTCTTCTATGACATTTGCCTGGCAAGATAAAAAAGCAGTGACCTTATACAATACAAAGAGAACTTGCCCAGTTATATGTAACTGAATGAACCTTGATGCATTTAACTGAGCTCCTTAAGTGTTTTACTGTAAGGAAAGTTCTCTCTGGATTTTCCTCTGCTGTGGCTTGTGCATTTTTCACTGAGGTTTTTAATTCCTTTCAGCACAATAACACACACCTTTTGAAGGCTCAGTGCACAGTAAATACGTTGTCTGCAGTTAATGGATTATCAGTTTTATGATTACATTCAGATCTTTTGGCTGGGTTTCGCTGGCTAGTAAAATCACAAGTTGTAAATTGGGGTCTGTTTGTTTTGGTGATGACTGGAGTTTAGGTGTATCAATAGACAATTCTGAGTGTCAATAGCTTCAGAACTTACCACAGGTAGGGAAAACACTTTTTTTTAATAGTAACCTTTCTCTTGGACACTGTGAATTAACTTGCATGTTTATTTAACCCAGGCCTATTTGTGATTAAACTGATTATCTTCTGATTGGCATCTGGCAACAATCCAGTGGTGAATGCCTTTTTAAACTTGATTTCGCTAACCATTTCTCTCTAACAAATGGTATCATTATCTGGAATTCAGAATGTTGATGGCTTCTGAACATACTGTCTACTGCTAATGTATGCAAACATGCATTTTTTTTCTTTTAGACAGCTTATTTAAGGAGTTCTGCTTTTTTAATGTGTTTTTCACAGTTCTTGTGCTACTTGTACAGCATGGAAGAAAAGCAGCATAACAAAAATTTTAAATCAAGTTTGTGGGATTTTCTGACTTCCCTCTCCTTCACCACAAGGAGCAATAGTTTAAGTGGCATAGAAGCTATCCCTGTATTCTTAAACTGAAAAACTATGAAAGTTCATTTGAAAATAAAAAGTGTGGTAATGATTGTATTTCTTGTGGCCTGTCTCCTGATTTATATGCAACATTTTAACCCTGATAGGATTAAATTATACTAGTTCTCTTTGTGGCAGTTGAAAGGGAAATAATTAGGTATTCCTTTAAAAGTTAAAAAACTTCCATTTCCTTCTGTTGGTTGTACTGCCAGTTGAGTTGTGTGCATAATTGTCAGACAGCATGTTAAAGAAACCTTTTGCTCAGTACATACTGGAGAATTTTCTGTACAGCAGTACAGGTAGAAGACTTGAATGACCCTGTAATCTAGTTTAAGTCTAACATTTGGGAATGACTGGGAATTAAGGAAGATAACACTGAAGACAATTTTAGGTATTCCAATATTTGTCTTATTAGCAGGTTCTTGAGGAATTAATTTACATGAGTTATTCTCTGGAGGTCCAGGCATAAATCCTCTCTGGAAGTCAGCTGCAATACCTCCCCAATTCCCTGAGGATGGCAGCCTCATCATGTACACTGAATTATCAGGCATAGTACTTACTGAAAGTGGTTTTACAGGTGATAATTAGTCTCTCTCTTTCTGCCGGCCACATCTTTGCTTTTGTTTGTTTGTTTTTTTAGGATCTCTTGAGCTGTACCAATAATATTTTTTTCCCTAAGTGCTGTGTCTTTCAGAATAATTATGTGTTAAATATCTTCTTTATAGGAGAAACAAATCTGCCATGACATCAAGCCTGATGAATAATGACTTAAAAGATTAGGTTGCTTATCTGTCTTCTTGTTTAATGCTAGCAGTCTAGTTCTATTTCCCAAACATATTTCAACAGGAGCAACTATTCAGTTTTAGAAGTTGTATAAAGCTCTGATAGGCTTGATACCAGAATGTCGTGACGTAACAAAGTGATTTGAAAGGCTGTGAACGAAGTGTTGCTTTATTAAGTTTTGTCTTTGCCACAAAAGTTTAAAATAAGGTAGAGATGGGGCAGTTTTTTATGAACTCAAGAGAGTCTGCACTCCAGTGTGAATACAGCCACTGATACATAACCTCAGACATGGATTTGCAGATACAATCGACAGCTGCCAGGGTCTAGAGGATCCTGGACCCTTGATCAAGGTGATTCCTTTAAGATAACTGATACCACATAAATATGAGGACTAAGTGAACATTTGTTTTTTCTTCTGCTCCACGACTACAAATCAGAGTGAAATGCCTGCTCAGGAAAGGACTGTGGTGTCCTCTCTGTGAATGTTTCAAATTTCCTTGATCTTTGCAATAATAAAGCTCTTAGAAACAGCCAAGGCTCTGTCCCTCACTTGATTTCACGTGATGACATGGGGGTAGTGCTCAATTTGTGTGGTAATACATTGGGGAAAGGTCTACGTGAGTGCTGGTCTAACAGGGGACTTGAGCTATTATAGAGCAGTAAAACCCCTTCCTGTTCTAAGCCATGTCAAAAGAAGGAGGAAGGAACTAGCAGATTGCCAGGCAGGCACCACAGTGCCTTTGCCCTTTCGTGCTCTCCCCAGTATTTTTCAGTGTTTTCCCCTTCATTCTCCTTTCTCTGCCAGGTGTCAAATTGTGTCACCTGGGGTCATAAGTTTGGCTGTAGATGTGGTTTAAAAATAAATTCTCTCTCACTAATAAAATTCTCTTAGCAGCTTGATTCTGTGAGTTGTTGACATCTCCTACTAGATGCTGAGTGCTTGATGCAATGTGGCATTAGATTTTTAAATCAAGTTTGTGCAGTGATGCTCTTATTTATAACAAATAATGGTGAAAGGATGTATAGAATGTCTGAAATGGCAAAGTGGTGCTTATCTGCAGGCTTGAACCTGTTTCTCTGTTAGAGATTGGGCACAACTGCAATCTTTCTAATGGTCTTTTGAACAGTCTTAGAAACCTTTTTCAGTGCTCATCCATTTTAAAGCTGGTAGTGTAATAGCTTTCAAAAGTAAAACTCCAAGTCGTTGAGAATACTTGTTGTTTACATGCTGTTTATTTGCAAAATTATTGCATTGTGTGTTTTCTGGACTTAACTGTACTACTATTCCATTATGTCTAGGAATTAAAATAAATGGATCTTGGGCATTTTTGTTGTGTAAATGGACCTTCAGGACTTCATGTTTTACTCTTCTAATGAATGATGGTGAATTCATAATTTTCTGTTGTAGTATTGGCTGAGTTCCTGAAATTATTTGTGTACAAGTGTTTTGAGAGCTGTTGAAGATTAATTTGCTTTCTGGGTTCTAATAATGGAATGATTTTTCATTGGTGCCACTTTATTAATAGCAAATCAATAATTAATAAGGTAGAATATGACAAAATTTCTGTCTTTCTGCTGTTAGCTACCTGTTACTGAAATTGGCTACTGTATTGAGTTACAGGAGCATTTCAGAAAATTTTGGTACAACTTACTCTGTTCTGTGTAGGCAATTGTGCTTTTGCCTGATTCTTCAGGATGGTGAAAATATCTTTGCTTACAGTATAATGAAAAAGCATATAGCTTTTCTCATACCCACAAGGAGAAAGGCTCATGAAGTCTGCATGGATTTTTTTGGGAAGGAAGGCACTGAACCCCCTTTACGTGCAGTATGGGCAGGTGTGCACTGCAGGATGAAATGCAGAGCACTCACCTGAAATTTTTGCAGCAGTGAGAAGGAATAGCAGGGGGTTGTTGTCTTTCACCTGGTAGTTGCAGTGCACAGTGTAAGCAGTGAAAGCACAAAGTACAATTTTAGTCTCCCTTTCTTCCACTGCCCTCCATCACCCAAAACTTCATCCCCCAAGAGGCTCCCCCTCCAAGCATTGCTGTCTGAGTTAGTAAAACAAAACAGCATCTGTGCTCTAGAGATGACCAAGATGGAATTGAATTATTACTAGAGAGTAAACAATGCTCTGTTATCTGGAGGGAAATAGCCCTCAGCAGAAACGGTTTGTTTCCTAATTTGACCAATTTACACAAATCAATTTAATGCATCTTTTGCCCTTGCTTTGACACTTGCATTCTCAGACACAGAAGATCCCACCAGCAAGGGGAGAGGAGGCAGCTGGGCAAGGGGAGAGATGCTCAGTGCCAGCTTCAAGTACTGAGAAATGTGAGAACTGACATCTGTCTGAGACACTTCTTCCCAAAGTGTGACACACAGAGCAGTCCTCTGTGGGATTTAGCAGGGGAATGTGTTGTGGTACAGGAACAGCTGGCTACAAATATGGCTTGAAAACACAAGCAAAAAGAAGCCTGAGCTAAGCTGGCTACTGTTTTCTTCCTAACACTTTTCTAATCAAATGTGTGGGTAAAAGTAATTTCTTTGGTTATTCCATTGGTTCTTCCAGTATTTAATTTATATATGTTTTGCTCTTGGTTTATTACAGGTATCTGGCCTATCCCCCACCATTACTTCCCCTTCCAGCCAAAATATTTACCAGCTTTGGTAATAAGCTTTTGTGGGGTTTTTTTGTTTGTTTGTGTTAAAAAGCACATGTTTCTATTTTGCTTTATGTTGTCGTAGATTGAGTTAGTCAACCACAATCAAGACAGGTCTGTAACTGGTTAAAAGATACTATGCTTCTGAGCTGGGAAGGCATTAGAGATTAGTCTAAATATCTTGGTCATATGAATTTTCTCACTGGCAGTGGAAGGAAGCTTATCAGGGGCCCCATGGACTCAGCCCTGGTCACAGTTTTACAGCATATAACCAGAAATGGCTCTTCTAGAATATGTTTACGACCACTTTCCAGTTTAATTAAATTCTTCATATCACATGTAACAGGTGGGATTTGGGGGGAGGGTGCGTATGCAGGCAATGAAGGGGGCCCCAACCAAATTTTCACCCCTTCTTGTTCCAATCCAGCTTGGGGGGGGTTTTGTTAAATAAGAACCATGAATTTAATCTTGCAAGGAACAAGCATTGCTTTAGCAGAATTTGTTGCTTTCTAGTGTAGAAAGTGTAGATGGGAAGACTGGAACCAAGGTATTTAAGGAATTGGAAACTTGCCCTTTTTAGATGTCCAGTACATGTAAATTTTTTGTTCTAAAAGAATTTACATGAGCCTAGGGAGATTTGATGATGATCAAAGTGGCTTGAGTCTGCCTGTGAGCTGCCATGAACAGGAGACACTTCAGTCAGCTACAAGGAGGGCTGTGAACACATCGGGGTAATTTGCCTCAAGGCCAGTGTTCTACAGAGTAAATAACAGAAGGAGGACTTATCTGAGGAGAGTTAACTGCTGTTGTGTATCAGACTGGAGACCTGCTAGAATGTGGAAGTATAGTTATGTTTTATTGCGTTGCATCACTAGCTATTGCTCAAACCTCTGTCTACTTTGGGCCTTTTCAGTTTTTTGTTTCTGTAACTTTATATTAACAGTGATCAAATTCTTCTTAAATTGGTGAGGGATAGTCAAAAATGACAAAACCCATCTCTCTCTGTGGATGTGTGGGGTGATGTGGCAAATACATGGGGCTAAAAGGATGCAGTTGTTAAATGTGTGGTGGTAACTTGTGATTGGGGAAAGTCTTTACAAGTGCAATGCACTTAAGTCAGAGGAAATGACTTATGCTGGAATAAATGGGCACTAGCATTGTTTCGTGGAGAGGACTGGCAGAGGTGAAAGGGTAGATGATAGGCACCACATTCTTTTAAAAAACTCCTAGGAATGGGATGGAAAGCAAACAACCATATTAACTCAGTGATGAAAACAAGTGTTAAAAAATTTTCATGTAAAGCTATTTGTGTTTAATTTTTTCTTCTTTTTCTCATACCAATGCACCTAAATCAAAGAAAAAGACCAAATGTAACAAATAAAGCACTTCTTGCATAAAAAAGATGTGTGTTTAGGTTGGGGGGGGGGGGTTTGCCATTTCACTGAAAACTATCTTTGATCCAAAACTGATTAAAAATAAAACAAAACAAAACAACAAAACTCTGATCCAAAAGTCTCAAACAATCTTTGCCACCAAGATCTCATTTTGCTCCTCAGGAAAAAAAAAAACAAAAAAAAACCTAACAACTGTTTTCTACTACTGCATTAGTCTGTTATTTAGCTTTTATTGAGGGAACACCAAAAAACCAAAACCCCATCCTTTTCTAAAAGCTAAGACATTCTTGACATTTCAACACTTGAAAAGTGTGATTTATGTTATCCTAAATCAGTCTTCTTGATACTAATCAATACTTTCTCTCAGTTTTAAAACAGGAAATAGCTTCAGTCTGTGTTTAAATCCTGCAATGTCTCATGTCATGACCTTTTAGTAGTTTGTTCCTTTTCTCCCCCTATCCCAGTTTTCCCTTCTTTTCCTTCTCACAAAGGCCTCTCAGCTTGTCCTTGGGTTTTTACTGAACAGTGGGAGCTGGAGATATTTCAGTTCCTGCTTTTGGGTACATGTATCTTAGAGGCTTCTGGTGCCTACTTTCTCACCTTCTTGGCCTTTCTCTTTGCCTTTCTTTTCATATCATGCTGTACTCTTCTGAACTACTCATTTTCTCACATGCACTTGAGCCCTGAGGTACAGGCTTCTGGTAGTCTGAAAGCCTGCTGCTCCATCTGTGGGGATAATGAACTCCTTGACACCAGCTGCATAAATCTCTGTTGTAGGCAGTAGTGTCAAGTCAGTAGGAGCATATGGGAGATTTGTTCTGTGTCCAAACAGGCAGTATGGGCACCCAGTGGTGCTGTGTATTAGGAAGTGGAAAGCCTGTATTTCCTTGCAGCATTCTGTTCAGTAATTCAGTGGTGTTAAATCCGTTGCTGAAGGGACACTTGGTATCTCTCCATTGGTTTTGATTTGTTTCATTTGGAGTCCTGACAAAATAAAGTATTGGAGAACTATTAGTCTTAGCTGAGTAGACATGTATTGCGAGAACCCTGTACATAACTTTAACAGACCTTGGCATAATTAACAGGATCTTCTAGGAGAGGCCCAAGGCCTCAGCTGGCCAGGATATCAAGGCTTAGTTTTTCAGACATTGAGAATGGAGGCTCCTGGCAGGGCAGCTGTCTGACAGGATGCTGGTGCAGTGAGGAATGCTAGTGTTAATTTATTCATTCATGTACCAGCATAAAAAGATGACACTGCTGCACTTCTGCATTTTTTTTTTCTTTTTAGTACAGAAACTTACCATCTTTATGAACAGAAAATGTTTAAAAAGAAGTGCAGAGGAAATGTGTGCTAACTTATTGTCTGCTTTATTCCTTTTTCTTTCCCTGCAAGATATGTTGTGGGGATTTTGTTTTAAGAGAGCTGAGTCTCATGAGTGCTGTCCTCAAGTTCAGTTTCCTGGTTGAAAATCTGCATACGGTAATGTAATATTCTTCTTCAGGAAAGATTTTTTTATGGCATATGTAAATGAAATAAGACCAGCCCCTGGTGGTATTGACAGGATGCTGAGAAGGAAGCCGAGTGTGTATTAACGTGCTTGCAGCTTAGGTCATTCTCACCGAACCCTGCAGCTCTGTGAGGTTTAGCTGCTTGGTGGAGATGACTTCTCATTCTTTCAGTGACCCTTTGTAAAATACTGTTTCATTAATGAGAAATATTTTTTTTACAGGCATCTCTTCCCTAAACTGTAGATGATACTGGATTGGATATGTAATTGTTCTGTTTATACAGAGATAATTAAAGAAATGTGAGCAGGAATCCAGCCAGTATCTGGTGTAAACATTACAATGGAAATAATCACTTTCTTTTGTGATCATTCAATTCTCTGGATCAAACTGACTACTCCATATTTTAATCCCTTTGTGACTAGTGTGGTTTCCTTGAACTTTCAAGAAACTTTCATTTCTATCAATTTCTTTGTTTTAAAAGTCAGGAGTTTTAGTGGGAATGGGATGGGATTTCAGTAGACAGCAAACATAACTGAAACATGGGTGTGCTGAAGCACTTTTCAGGCTTGCTGTGGCATTAGATGTATCGCCCTTTTAAAAAGTTGTCTTTTGTGCAAGCAACTTGGTTTAAATAAACTTTGTAGTTCTCTTTCCAGAACAGGAGAAAAATGATCTGGACAAAATTGATCCTCAACATTTTATGTTGTACTTGATGAAATGTGGTGTTAGTTGGTAGATTTCTTCCAGAACTCATCAAGCTCCCTTATTTCGCAGCTGGAAGCTTCCTTGGGATTTTGGTGCACTAAGAAGAGTATTTGTTTCCTATATTCAGGAAGCAGTAAGCTTTTTGTCTGCTTTCCATAGTGCTGTGTTGAAAGCAAAGCTTTTCACAGGTTCTTTTCCCTTTTAACAAATATGCATAGGAGAAGGAAAAATATCCTGCAGTGGAGTAATTGGTTGTTTCCACCAAGTATTCTTTTTCACAAAATTGGTAATAAAGCTGAGGAGCTTCTGTCAAGTAAAACAGTGTCAAAGGACACAAATAGGAAATTTTATGTAGCAGGAAAAACTAGTTTGTCTGATGTAAATTTTTTTTGTACCAGGTGTAGATTGAAGAGCCCTTCAGCATCTATTCAGATGGAGCAATGACCATTCAAACCAATGTAGCTACACTCACCTCAAAATCTTTCAGTTCTGTAGTGGTGCCCAACATTTTGTTATAGAATACTTCCAGAACAGTTTATAATGAGACACTTGCAGGCCATATGTCCTGAGTATCCTCTCCCTTGTACCAAAACTGCTGCCCTCTCATTCCTCTCTCCTGTGAGTGGTGACTCCTACCCTTCATCTGAGCAGGTGAAGCCATGCATTTGACCTACACAGTGTATTTGCTGTTAGCATTCACTTTAAGTAGGAATAAAGATATTTTATCTGGGATAATTGGTAAAATACTGTTTCAATGTTTTTGCTGATTTTAAAATTGCTTTTATGTTAAAGAATAACTCAAGCACGGTTAAGGAGAAATATTTGGTGTCTTTTTGCATGTACATGATGTCTGACCGAGTCCTTGCAGGGGAAAATCTTGGTGTAATTAGATCTTTGTTATCATCTCCTGTGAGAGCTCCTTGGTATTTTGCTCTCTATCCCTTTGTGTTTCCTGTTTACTTTGCCTTCTGTAAGTGTGTTAGCTCAAACAGGTATTTAAGACAACTGCCACCCAAGAAGCAAAGGAACAGAAGTATCAGTAAATATCTAAGTACATGGAAGAAGAATTTAATTCTCCTTCTTAGCTGTCTGAAGTTTCAGGAGTAGTGATAGCTGTGCTTTATTATTTTTCTCCTATGCTTTTCATTTCTCTAGAGGGTTTCCTTAGTACCAGTAGCTAAAGTCTGTTAAAGGCTGGGTATTCTTTTTAAAATGTTCCATTGCTGTTGCATGACCACTTTGTCTCTCACTGCTGAATTAAAGAAGCAGCTGTGGTATGCATGCAGTGAAATGGAATTAGGTATTTTCATTTTCTTTGTAGCTGATTATTCAATTAGAATTAGTTGTCTTGGGATATTTTTTGTTCAGATCTATATTATACTGTCATAAGACTGGATTCTTAAAAGTTGCTGCAGCCTTCAAGTGTCTTCTTTACAACTGAGGATTTGCTTAAGCCTAGAACAGAACCATGCTAAAAGGGACCCTGCAACACAGAAGTTTCATAAATGACCTACTCTCTGCCAGATATGCAAGAGGAAAAATACAAGATAAGGGAATGATAGATCAAACACATGAATCCAGAAGTTTTGTGAAAAGGCTTTTTTGGGTTTTCTCTATTGTGAACACCCCCTTGTGAAAAAGACATAGACAATGAGAGTACAAGAAGACACCATGTTCAAAAATAATGCAACTTTTCAAAATTCCTTATAAGTTTAAGTTATTCTAAATTTTTTTCAAGTTGCTATATGCTGTCAGTGGTAACTGATTTCTTTTTGCCTAGGAGAAAAACATGTAGAAAAGTAGGCTTATCACTGTCAGGATTTCAGTTCAAAGTGGTGAGGGGTCATTGCAGTGTATTATGTTTCACTGCACAAACTGCTGTCCAGTCCGCTGCAGTTGTGCCATTCACTGCACAAACTGCTGCCCAGTTCATTGCAGTTGTACAAGTAGAAGGTGAGCTTTTCTCTTCCAAGAGGTTTTTAGTAGGCAATCTCCAAACTTTATGGATGATGTTGCAGTACGACTGTTCTTTAACTATTGGTAAATCCATATAGAAACTTGGATTTGCTGTAGTTGTCAGCTAGTTGATCTTAAGCCTGCTTTCTTATGTGAATGTCAGTGTTGGACCAAACCCAATTTAATCCAGGTTTTGGTTTTAAACAGTGACTAGTAGTGACTGCCTTGGGAATGTGTGTATAATTAGTGACTGAAACCTCTGTTGCCAGCAGCTGTATCTGCATCTTGTTTTCACAATCCTTCAGTGACCTTTTTTCATTCATAAATTTTAAATCTTTTTCTCTGAAGGTGTTTAAATTCTAATCTGAATTAGAGATTAATTCTGTAATCTCACCCTGGACAGAGGGTGTTACGTACAGTGTAGAGAACGTATTTTCCTTTTAAGTCTCCCTGGTAATTTCATTGGATGCCGTCAAGTTCTTGCATTTGAAGAAGCTAAGAATAATCATACTCTGACTGCTTTTCTTCCCCCTCTTCCTCTCCAATAAATATGCCTTCAGTATATTGACTTCTAGTTGACTTTTTCAAACAGAGGGTCCTTGTTTAGAAGGACTTTCACATATTTTTTTTTCTTCCCTGCCTCCCTTTCTTTTTTTTGTTTGTTGGTTTGGGGGTTTGGTTTTTGTCTTTCTTTTTTTACTTCTGGATCATTTTATCTGATTGAGAGAAAAGGGCTGCCAGTATGAAGTAGGACACACAGTGGATTTATTCATTTGCATAATGGATAATTTTTTCATTTATATTTTGTGGATTTATAAAGTTGTTGCCTTTATGGACCTAGGTGAGCAATTTACTTATATAGAGCTGAGATTCTTAGATCCAGAAATATGATTCATTCCAAAGCCTGCATGACAACTGAAGTGCTGAAGGCTGTAAACATACGGCTTTTTGCTGGTCACCTCCAAGGTGAGATCAGGACTGAGATTAATGAGTAGCTGTTACTCCTGAATTTGTCTGAGATGCGTGAAATAGGTCTCCACATGTGTAAATGCTTTTAAGGAATGGCTTTGGTGTGCATACTGAAGGCACCACATGAAGCAGGCTTAAGCTAAGTGTCCTCTTCAGACTGTGGGAGTTTAAAACTACAACCCTTCTCCTCTTCTCCTGCCTGCCTGAAATCAGGTTTAGGTAAGGTATGCTGTTCATCTCCCATTGTGCCACTTGAAGACTGAACAGTGCATCTTGATTTCTAAATCCTCTTCCTGTTGTTGTGTATATCAGTTACCCAGAGACAAAAATGTCTTCCTCTCCTCTAACTTTATGCCTGTCCCCTGAAGTAGATTTAGTCATCTGTCTGCATCTAAAGAAACAATTCATTTATCCTTTTGTGATTTGTTCATCTGGGACATGGTCAGTGAAATATAACCAGAGATTTGTTTTCCTAGCACTTAAATAACTTCTAATTAGAGCCTACGCATCAGGGAAGGAAAAAAAAAAAAAAAAGACATTGTGCTGAACCCTGGAAGGGTAGAACATAACACATTTCAGCCAGATTTTGTACTACTTCTGGCACACTTGAAAGAGTCATACACCATTGGTTCAGGTTTATTTTTATGTGTGTGTCTTAGTGTTCTTCTGTGAACACTACAGCAGCTGAGTAGAGAAACGGAGTATTAGAACTAGTGGTGGAAATTTGAAAATGTCTTCCCTAAAGTAATGCCAGAGACGGTTGTCGCTGGAATCTCTCCAGTGAAAGGATGTTGAAAGAAAGGTGACTCAGTGAAATGGAAGAAAGAAGAAGGAATTTTAAGTAGCATAAAAAGGGAAGTGGGAGGTCATGTTTGTTTTCTCTAATTATGATTTCAGGAGAGTAACTGGCTGCAGAATTAGTCAATTATCTTGTGTTTATTGTAAACTCCTATGCTTTTTCCGAAGACACCAGAAGTGCTTTTGCTTCATAAATCAAGTTAAATCAAAGAGCTTTCATTATATTACAGAGCTCTATAAATTGATGTCACAACTTGAGAAAAACACTTTTATCTGCAAGCACTTAAGAACACTGCCACTTTCAGAACCATGCAAGACATAGTAGCTGGCTTGTTCAGCTCCTTTCAGCTTTCATGCTGACACATACCATATTGAAGACATGGGTTGTTTGTATAATACTTGGTTTGATCTTTTTTCGTGGTACTTTCAGTACTGTTGAATCAATCAGAGGAAGTTATTGCTCTGTTGGGCATTAGCATGCATTTAGATATTTCTGCATTAAGAGCTGTTCACAGAGGAAAAGGCTTTTATGTCAGAAGGAGAGTAAACAGTATGACTGCCGCTGCTTTGAGCTGTGATGTTACTTCTGACCCACATGTATTTGAAAGCGAGTCTGTTTGTACTAGCAACTATTCCAGTTTGGGCCACGTCGTCGTGAAAGGGTACTTCTTCTCCCTCCTCTTTTTGAATTTTCAGTTCCTTTAGTTTTTAGCAACTGCATGAATGCTACAGACTCTCAGTTGCTCTTGTGGTGGTTTGCTTCATGCATTGATTAGCATGCACAACTGAGTTGACTTCTTTATCTCCTGCTGCACAATGTACTGGGAATAGTAATGCTAAGACAGTTGGTAATGCTGAATATTCATAATTTGTGCATGACATGTGAATGTGACTTCCCTTGGAAACTTTTTCACATGAACTTAGTGGGAAAACCCAGTTCTACAAAGGACTGACTAATCATCTGGACCTTTTTCAAGCCTCATTAAATTCCATGAAGGATTAGTTTTTTGACTGGGTTTGTAGTGATTACTGTCAGCTACTAAATTGAGTAAAGAGCCACTTAAAATGCATCTGTGCCTCTTCTAATGTCTTACTTAATGCTGTTTTATAAATGTCACAGATAAGTACTGAAGCACAGGAAGGAATAGAAATGAATAAAAGTGTGTCTGAGATATAAAAGACTGGGAAATCTTATTGTAGAAGTTAGCATTGACTATGATAATTATGACCCAATGTAATTAAAAAAGGTTTTGTTCTTCTGGAATCCTCGGTCTTTTAGTCAGCCTTACTTGTAAATATACGAGACATTTCATTTAGGAAGATTCCAATTCAAATATATATGCTTAAGTTTTGTAGAAAAATAAGGCTAACAGTCAGTTTTCAGTTCTCCTACTTATTCATGGTCATTTTTCTTGAATTGCAAGAATTAGATCTAGTTATCATTTTTGTTTATCTAGCAAGGGTAAGGGAAAGAAACTAGAGAAATGTCTGTTACTACAAAGTCTTTCTTGGAGAAGTAGGTTATGATCAGATATTATGAACTTACGACATGAAGATGAGATGAATTTTTGCTCGATTTGGGAATAGTCATGTGGAGCGTGCTAAAAATCTAAGTGCTTGAGGGCTGACCGTCTTGGAAACAATCTACCATGTGGGACTTTTTGCTTGATCAGAGCAGTTTCTGTTAAGTCTACACTGGCTGTCTAGCTTTCTGAAGAGATATGTTTATTTCTTCTGATGGACTGGCTTTTATGCCAGATGCTTTGGGTTTTTTTTTTAAACTGAAAAGTCTATGGTATAAAAATAACCAAGAAATTTTATAGTGTCTACCCAAAGAGCTGTTAACTTAAAAGTTGCCATCTATTGTATGCACTGGTAAAATACAGAAATTTCAAGTTAAAGAAATTATGCACTAAGTTATTTATATTACTTCAATACCAGTGGGTTATTCAGGCAAGAGAAGGGGAGTGATGTGATGGTGCTGATGGATGAGGAAAAGGTAAGGCTTGAAGGAGAAGACTTTACCCTGGGAAGATGCTCCAATAGCATGGGATGATGACTACATGCAGGGGAAGGAGGTAAGGTTGTTTCTCTACTGCAGTGCCCAGTTATGCTGTGTCTCTCTGGAGACCTTCAGCACACAAGGCACCATGTGTGCTAAGTGAGCCTGTTTGGAACCCAGGCCTCGCTGTGTGACAGAATCACATGGGAACCCTCTTCAGGGACTGTTTCCATCTTTTAGTAGGGAAGAGCTTCCATTGTCACTAAACTGAGATTTCAGGTATAGGTAAAAGTGTTTTCAATCTGGGGCCATTTGCCCATGTTTCGTTGTTTGATGTGACAGGAAACTCTTGAGGTAACTCTGGGTTGTGCAGTAGTACAAACATGTTGTTAAACTGCCCCTCACCTGCACTAAGCCAAGTGACACAACCTCCTCTTACATGTTATGTATTTTAGGCTCCAAACCATCTTAGTAATTCTCTGCTGGGCTCTTTACAGTACTAGAGATCTTACCTCACCTGTGCTGAGGAGAGAACTGATAATAACTTGTGTCTCTGTCTTGGTCACACTCGTGTCCTGATTCATTTCCTAGTGCATGGTGTGCCTTGATCACACTAAAGGCTTATTTCTGGCTCACACAGAACCCAATGTTCATCACAACCAGATCATGGGCTGACCATTTTCAAGCATGCATTATTACATGGGGTTATTCTTTCCCAAGATGTGGAGCTCAGTCCTTCTCTGTCTGAACTCTTTGAGGCTTGTTAGCTCAGTCCCTGATTTTTCAGAAGGTTCCTTTCAGTAAAAGCCCTTTCATTCCTTGTAATCCAGTCTCCCTAGTTCAGCACCATCTTCAAACCTGTTGAGGGTTTCCCTTTTGTCAGCATCTGTGTTACTGATGATGTTGAGTAGGATGGAATCTCGTGGTACTTCTGACAGTTGCCGCTTTGACATTGAATGTTTGTCCTTATCCTGTGAACTTTATTCTAGATGAAGTATGATGTATTTGTTACATCTCTAATATGTTAAAACTGTTGGGTCCCCAGGCTAATTGCTCTGCCCTGCACCAGCATGTTGGTTTGTTATGTTTGGGGGTGTTACTTTTACTGAACAAGGTGAACATGAATTAAATCTGTACTCCTAAAAATTAAATGGCAGGGCATCTACACTATTATTATACCAAGTGCATGTAGAGAATAAGCAGATTTTGTGTTCTGTGTAAATTATTGATATTATTTTTACATTCAGAAAATGTAGGAATTTACTTTTTTTGGCATTCAAGTTGTTTTTACAGTTTTTTAAAATCCAAATTGCTAACTTTGATTTTAAGTCACAGTCAAGTATGAGTTTAAAAGTAATTAGTAGTTTATGATCTTGATGATTTTCTATTATGCTCATGGGAGAGTTGCTCATATGATCTCTCTCCATCTTCATGAAATGTTTTGAACACTTTCATGTTAGATTAGAGTAGCTGTGACCTCCTGGAGTTTTGTGGTTTTGATTATACCATGAACATCACTGCCAGCAAACTCCTGGCAAGGCTACTCTGGCCCTGTTTGGAGAAATGGGATATAGAGAATTGTACAGATGTGTACAAAATAAAATCACATTAAAAATCTTAGTTTAAGAAAGGTAGTGTCCTGAAGCAAGACAGCCAAGCCTCTTTGGCTGTGCCAAGCAAACTCTTACGATGGATTATCATACATAGTTGTCATTACCAAAACATTGGCGCATCTGATTTTAGGAGGCTTGAGATCAGCTTCTTGTGTATTGCCCCCATCCGCCCCCCTCTGCCCCCCAGGCTCTCAGGCACAGTTTGTTTAAAGGTACTATGTGCATGCCTTCTATCCTGCAGTGTAGACCAGCTTGTAGCAGGCATTCATTCTATGTCTACTGAGTCTGTTGAATTTGAGCACTTTTCACATTGTCACATCTGTGTTCCACTTCTGCAGTGTATTTTGAGATCTTTCTTTCCAGTTGCCAGGTCATATTTGAACATGGGGCTCGTTTTTTCCTTCCATACCTGTTTGGCTGTAGGATTTTTCAGTGTGTTGTATTTGAAAATTAATTGCTGTTACCTGAATTTTGCCACTGTGTGAAACATAAAACCGTATTGAGTTCTGATAGATCCTAAAGAGATTTTAGTGAACTTCGGCTTCCAAATCTTAGCTTTAAACTAGAAGATAAAACAAAATGTACTGTGTAAATTGACCGTTGACTGCATGCTGCTACAAAAGCCATATTATTAAGTCATGTGTGCATGCATAGGCTTAAAGCTGTTCTCTAGACAGAAGTTACTGTAAGCTGACCTGCTTTTCATGGCTGGATTTAAAAAAGAAAGCATCAGCTTAGCTGTACTGATATGCTCTGGTACACATGGAGAGTATCCTATCTAACTCAGAAAAGCTGCTTTTCTGTTTCCTTTAGAACCCATGAGTTTTTCAGCATGGGCAACTCATAATTTTTTCTCCCAGGTTTTTTCCTTCTAATCTTGCTTAAGTCATGAAGAGCGTCAGTGAGTACAGTTCAACTTCAAGCAATTCCTTTTTTGTCTCAAGTTTTAGGTATCTTTTTAAAGAGATGTTTCATGTGGTCTGGCTTATTTAGCTCTTCAATTTGTAGCTGAGGCTATGGGTGACCTAGGTGTTACATTAGCAATAAATAATAAGGTAGCTCTGTCTGATACTTCAAATTTCATTGATGGTTGTGACTTGGATGTGGTCAAATTCAGTATTGCTGTGGCACTAATGGTCTGAAGAAGCCCAGTGCTTAAAAACTGTTGTACCAGTGGGAGAACAACTCTCTTCTAAGGCTGATATGGTAAAGAAGTGTATATGGAAGAAATGTGCTTTCCTCTGACCCTAGTAATGTGCTGGTACTTCACACTGCCTATCAGTTGCCCAACAGTCCACTTTAAAAGACCACAAGTTAATAGGAAATGGCTAATTATAATGCCTGCTGAAATGTTTCAAAGCTGGTTTTCTGTCCAGGGAAGAAGGTCATTTAGGCAATGTCCTTCTGTCAACTTGCAGGAGAAAGTTGACATAAATGCATCTATTTTCTCTATGCTCTTTCAAAGATCCTTATGTATAATTTTTCCTGTGTCTATCTTTGTTCCTTTAAGTAAAAAGAGTGTGGAAGGCATGAGTCCTTTTGGCAACTTGGTACTAATTAAGCATGTCCTGTGATAGATGGACATGTATGTTACCAAATGGGAACGGCAGCACTTTGTGTTCTTTCTGTAAAGATGAAAATGTTTGACATTCTGAAGATCTGGCTCCTGGTTCTGTACTCTTAGCTAACTCAGGAAGCAAAATCGTTGGCCTAGTTTATTGTATTAAGCAAAATATTTGTGCTTTTTTAAACTGTCTGTACTCCATAGATCACAGTCCTGTGTTAAGCTCTCTCTGTACTGATATGGGTGATCCTGTGGTTAGGAATATGGATGAGAAACTAAAAGTCATATGTGGAAAAGAAAAGCTGTTGAGACACATTCAGGAAATCAAAGCTGCAATTTCTTTGATGAACTTTTTGTCAAAGCTCTTGAAGATCCCTTTTGGTAACTGCAAGGTAGCCAGCTTGGAGCTTTCAAGAGACATAATTCTGAAGTCAACACAACTTTGGGAAAAGAAGAGGGAATTGAGTTTTTGAGGCTTTTCCTTGTGTGTTAAGCATTTCAGGCTGTGTATGTATACAATGTTAATAAGAGCTCTAAGGAGCAAGTATTGACACTGGGGTGGTGTGTTCATCCTGGTCTGTTGAAGTACTCCCTGACTGCACCAAAATGCCTCCACAAGCTTCTCAGGACAGCCTGCTCAGGCAGTATGGAAGAGGTGAGACTGGACTAGGTTGGCTTCCTCTTGCCCAGCAGTTTTCCCCCACTATTGCAGCAAGTGGTGTGCTTATGCCTCGTGTGACAGCCTGTGATGTGCGGCTTTGGTTTCATGTGCTCTTCTCTGCAACAGAGTCCTCATCCTTGGAAAGTGCTTGGCAGTCAAGGGGACCAGTATGTGTTGTGTTCACTCTGCCATCTGTTCTTCTATTTTGCTCTTACAGAAGCAGCTGCTACGTATCAGTGTTGTTTTCACAAACCACAGGACACTTCTGTGTCTTAAACAAGATGTGTATACATTGAACCATGTGTTTGAGGGTTACAGATTGCCCTAGAATGTGGGTGGGTTAGTGGATGTAAATTTGGTCATATTAACCTAGAGTATAGGTTGTGGATGAAGATTACAAAATCACCTCCTTGCCCTGGATTCTGTATTTTAATGCTGTGATTTAACCATGGGCTTAATGAATAAATGACCTTGCTAAGAAAAGAGTGAGGAAGGGAAGGAAGAAAAATAAAGGAATAATATTCTAAAACAGTGTTGCTAGTATTAAGTCTGAGGTTAGAGGTTAATGTCAAGTTCCTTTCTTTCAGGTTGTGTTTAGAAGTAGTGAGAATGCTGTGAATGTTTGCTCTAAGTTAATACCTAAGCTGTCTTTGTGCAGAGCACAGATTTAATAGTTGACCAAGAGTGAGGCAATCCTAGTCAGACTTTCAGTGGTCAGTGGGGTTCCTATATAAAAATGGTCTAAATTTTTTTTTTTTTTGTAAGATGTCCTGCTCCAAATTGTGTCTGTCTTGTCTGTTCCAGGAGCATATAATTCAGAGATGCTAGGCTTTTGAACTATAATATGTAGTTGCAAATAGATAATTTACATGCATTTTTATAGTAAATTCCAGGAAAAATTTCATAGAGAGGGAGAGAAATCATGCAGAATTACTAGAATTCAGAAGCAAGAAAAAAATTTGTCAGTGCTTATAGAGCTGCTGAAATAGCAAACTCTGTCAAATCTACTGGCTACGTATCTTCCTTCCATGTCAGTGTTTGTAGTTTGTTTCTTACATATTTGATCCTGAAAGCAGCAGTAGTTTACAACAGTAATGGTGTCCAAAGCTGCTTTATTTTGTATTTCTGAGCTGTAGTTGAGTGGAGGAGCACAGCACCTGTCAGGCTCCTGAAAGGAGGTTACCAGGAGATGCAGCTCAGTCTCTTCTCATAGGTGGCAAGTGACAGGATATGAGAAAGTGGCCTCAAGTTGCACAGGGGAGTTTAGATTGGACATTAAGAAAAAAAATTCACTTGAAACTGTGATTTCAGGCTTTGGAAGAGGCTGCCCAGGGAAGTGGCAGTGAGTTACTATCCATGGAGGTACTTAGAAGATGTGTTTGGGACATGGTTTAGTGGTGGACTTGGCAGAGTTGGGGAAATGGTTGGACTTGATCTTGGTTGTCTTTTCCAACTTTAATGATTCTGTGATTCCCTGGTGGCCGCATATATGGTGTGACTGATGGTCTCACCGTATTGCTGCTCTGTTTCTAGAGGTGGGTTCTCACTCTGGCTCTTCCAGTTGATCTTTTGGCTTCACCACAGGCAGAGGCTCACTAAATGGGCTGATGTGCTTATTAATTGACATAGTGTCAATCATCACTTAATTTCATCATGTGTTGCAAAATTTTGTAAACAGCTCTGCTGTTTGAAATGCACGGCTGCTGGCTCTGCGTGCATGTCCTCAAGATTACAAAAGGACTAATCTGTGTGTTTTGCAGACTGAAATTTTTTTGCTCCGTCATTTGAAAAAGGCTGGTTTCTGTGTTGCATGAGAACTGCTCCAGCTGATTAGCATGGAAATGAATGTATGTGCCTTAATCAGCTTGGGTTGAGGGAAGCTCAAAATTAATTTGATATATTAGTTTCATTTTAAAAACATATAGCTGTTACCACTAGTGACCATTGTAGTTTAAAATGCAAAATAGCCTTTCATTCAACACTGTATTTATGCCAACTCATCACTTTCCAAATAATTTGTTTTCCAAACTAGATTTTCTGTATTTAATCTTTGCCCCATAAAGCAGAATGGGGGAAGGGCAATCAAGACAGAAACATGCAGGGAGGGATATCAAAGAGGAAGAAGATGCTGACTTGAAACTTAACCCTGTGTTCCCTGGAACATTGTGTTTGTTACACTGCTTAATACCTCGAATCCAGCTTATAAAGAGATTATTTCCTAGCCCATGTCCTCTGAAGATCATTTCAGTGGGAACTATGGAAGGCAAGTGAGTTATTGAAATATGAAATGCAAGTGAGAAATTCTCTAGTGATACATATGTTAAAAAAAACCACCCCATATAATTTGCAAAACCATCCTTTTTTTTTTTTTTTTTGTGGTAAAAAGATACTAAATTAATTTGTGTTCTTCCTGTTCAGAAGACTGTGTAATTCAGTGTGTAATTCAGGGCCTTTATAACTACAAAGAGAGCTTTATATTAAGAAGTCATATCTAATCTATCTGGAGTGATGCAGAAGGAACTGCTTTGGTAACCATTACATTTTAAAAACTGCCCCATGTCCTGTGAGCATGTAGAAGTGTGCATGTGTTTTGACTTAGAGCCCTGCTAGGCATCAAAAATACCCTGCTCTGGATAACCTGAAATTTAGAGGTATATATATATATAGGTGTTGCTGCAGAAGTCAAGTGTGTGACTGGCACACCAGTGAGACTGAAAATCCAAAGGCAGATTTTTTTCATATTTATTATAAGATGAAATGAGACTCCTGATGATAGGTGAAATAGGATGTAACACTCTTTAAAATTAAAAAAAAAACCCAAGACTTAACCAGTCTGATAAATTTGGATGAGTGAAGCAGTGTGAAGGGTTGCTCGGGAGAAAACTTAAGTATGGAGAAGTGAGGCTGCAAATGATATGACAAAGGATGATGAAGCTGAGGTTGTTCTTACAGAAACCAGCAGAGGGTTGGTAAGGCTTCTGGCTGTCTGTTTAAAAGGGATGGGGCTATAGAAAAGTATTAGCAAGAGCTGGGAGCAGAGTCAAGAAGTGAGGATTTTAGAAGAAGGGAAGGTGTGTCAGTCAGTTCAGCATCAGATGGCTGTGTCAGGAGGAAGCAGGCATTCTACCTTACCAGAAAACACAAGAGCAAAAGCCTGTGCACTTGATTAATGTAAAGGTGTTCAGCCCTGCTGTAATGTAAAAGAAGGGCTTAATCCTGTGAAATTTTATGACTTTTTCATGTGAACCATTTACCTTCAACTCCCTTTACCTTGGCTGAGAGAAGTCAGCAGTTTTAAGAGGAGATGAACTACAACCCTAAAAGTACATGTCTAAAGCCAGATGAATTGCACTCCAGAAGTGCCTGTTTCTCTCTGACTATAAAAGGAGTGTGGCGTGATTAGTGCAGATAGAGATGTCTCCAGTGAAGACACTTGTATGTAGTTGGATGAATTGGGTGGATTCCTTTGGTGCTTTCTCGGAACATTAAATTATCCCATCAGTTCACAGTGCTGACTCCAAAAACATAAGTACTGCACCACAGCCAGTCCTATGAAAGTTGTCAGCAGGGGAAGGAAGTTCAGAGAACTTGCTAAATGTAAAGCATTCAATGCAAGGCACATTTTGAGTCAACATGACCTGTGATTTTCTGACCTGTTCAGTTTTCTTCTGTGGGTTACTGTACCATTGTGAGATTATCCAAGATATCTCAGGGCATCATGGCTGCAGTTGAGGCCTAGCTCCTCTTTGGATGACACGTGCTTGAAATCTGCAGGCTGGTGTGTGTCAGGAGAAAATCAACTGCATAATTAAGGGCTCCTGAATGTAATGTAATGGTAATGTTCCTTCTTTTCCAAGCACTACTTTTAGTGGTGTGTTAATTTATCTTACTTTTTTTCTGGGAACCAATGCATACACTTATGACAATGTTATTCATAGCTCTCAGCTTTCTGGTCTCTCTCATCTGCCTTTTCTGCAGATGAGGTCACGGAGCTTTTTTGAAGTACTAGTGTATTTTATGGTAGAACAGGGTAAAATCATGTTCACTGCAGTAAAGGTAAACTCTTAAGGGCCTTTTGTGTTGCATTAACAAGGCATTTCAAGGAAGTAGGATATCAATTTCATGTTTCATGTTAAAGACATTAATGTCTTTGTGTTTATGCCTGTTAGGGCATGGAAGCAGAAAAAGGTAATACTTGAAGCAGCTTCCTTCATTGCCTTCCTTTTTTCACAAATGAACATCAAAAATTTGAAAGCATGGGTTGGAGTATCTTCAGAGTATTTTGTATCAAATTGGAAGTGTGGAAAGTATGTAACCTTCAAGAGAAATGCTCTAGTCTCCTTGTTTTCGTGGAAAGAACCCATTAAAAAATTCCCAGCAAACACAACACATGTGGCAGAACACAGGAGATGACTGACAATAGGTATCAAACTGTGCCTTGCGCAGGTATGGAAGACTCGTGGGACTGCCTCTCTTTGTGGCCTTGTAAGATGGTCTGGAATAGAAACTGATCTCTAAAAAATTACCGAATCTTTTTCTCTATATGTATATCTTTCGAATAAAAGGATTCCAGTAGGATATACTTACTTTATTTTTATTGATCATGTATCTTTTTCTAAACAATTGATAGTCTCATTTGCTAGCTCTGTAGCAGAACCCTGTCTTTAATTGGTCCTTTAGACTCAAATGCAATCAATAAAATAAATTGTTTTCTGAAATACTGCATTTTTATTTCCCATCTGGGCCTATATCCAGCTTACACTTTTAAGCATCTGCAGTGACACAGCTGTAGTTTAAGGGCCTTGTGTGAGAATTATTATTTACAGTTGCCAGCAGTTGCTGTCATACATCTGTAACTGCAATAAATGCAGGTATGCATAGGGACAGAATTAAGAAAACTGTTTATCACTTCCTACTGATAAGATCTTATGGAGTGTAGCTGACTGGTGTGACACAGGAATGCTTGTGCTGATTGTGTCCTTCCTATTGTATTTGTGACTGCATCCATCTTGATATATTAGATGGACTCTGGGAATAAGAGAGATAGCCTTGTAGATTGCACAAAGTCTGCGGTAAAGGAATTGATTGTTTTAAATCAGTTCAAGTACATTAAAAATCAAAGTTGTATTGCATTGCTTTGCTTGGTTAAAAGTGGTGGTTTCATGTTTCTACTTTTGAGGTTTTCAAAAACTTTGGTACCAAAACGAGTTTCTAAATAAAATGTTTGACATTTATTTTAAAATATCACTGCTTCACTGTTGGTTTGGGGTTTTTTTTTTTTTTTTTTTTTTTTTTTTTTTTTTTGGGTTTTTTTTTTTTTTTTTTTTTTTTTTTTTTTTTTTTTTTTTTTTTTTTTTTTTTTTTGTAGTTGTTGATGGTTTTGTGTTGGTTGGTTTTTGTTTGGATTTTTTGGTGAAACTTTCCACTAAATTATGACAGAATTTGTTAATTGCTCTGGTTGTCCCATAATGTATTCCTGATGAAAAAATTTGAACTGAAAGATCTTTCATCTTTCTTAAATTCTCTTTAAAAAATGAAGTAAGCCTGAACAAACCTCCCAGTGAAATGCTGTGTGGAATTGTAGAATATGTCAAGTTTGAAGGGGCCTGTAAGTCCATCTCCCTACTCTTTGCACCTAAGACAAGATCATACAAGTAGAACTTTTCTGAACAGACAAAACATATCAGGTAAGAATTTTGCTTGTAAAACTGTATTCAGGCTGAAGAAGCAAATGCAAGTTAAATATATAAAGCCATTGGGACCTGATCTGCAGAAGTCAGTGGGAAGCCACTGATATCCTCGTTGGAAACCATCTGTGTTACTGCTCTGTGCTGTGCCCTGTGCTATTTTTTCATGAGCCTTCTGAAAGTTCAAGAGGGACTTTAAAGTATTTACTAATATAGCAATACAGTATGTTGTACCTGAAAAATACTCACCCCCTTCTTCCTTCCACTGTTTCCTTATGAATTCAAGTAACATATGGATAATTAGGTCTGAAATAATTTGTGCCCTCTCTTGCTTCTACCTGTCCTGTTACAGACGATGCCTTCAACGTGGTATGAAGGCGTCAGTCATCTTCAGGATAAAAAGCCCTTTCTGTCTTAATCTGTTAAAGATGCTGATAAAATGATTAAGCAGGTTTGAGACTGATAAGAACCTTTCATTTTCCGTATTAGCTTTTGCTTTCTCGAGCAAGGCTACCACAAGGAAGTCCCAGAGGTGGGCAAGGAGCAGCTCTGCTGCATGATTGACACTTAACTTGATGCCATCATCCATGGACACTTTGTATTGCACAGCCAGATGCTGAATGATAGGCACTTTATAAAGGTGAAGTCGTGACCTCAGGCTCTCTTGTAACCTGTGTAGGCTAAATTCAGGTCGTCAGGAAAAGAGTTTGAGCAAGAATCTGAAGACTTCATCTTATCAGATTGTAGCCATCACTGCAGTTGTGGTACTTGAAACCTGACTTCTCTTTTTCCTCAAGTATGTGTAAAGGAGCAAATCAATCTGTTGTCAAAGATATTTTTGAGCAGAGGCAATAAATATAACTTCTGTATAATTGAAAAGGTTTTAGTGAGTTCTTGAGTGGCACTCAAAGAACCTTTGTAAGAAGCACTGCTATCTGACCAGGGAATAAATACAAGAGTAAGCAGAAGATTTTGATGCAACTGATGCTTTATTCATATCTTAATTCTTATTTGGGTGTATACCCAGGTGAGGCTTACATCCTGATACTGTTGCAGTGAGCTCTGCAGTCAAAGCCAGGGATCTTCATCAAATTATATGTACCGATTCTGTCACTGCAGAATTTTTTTTAAAGAAGTTAGTTCTTTCCTTGTGCTTTTTCCTTTGAACTCTTGCATTTATCCATAATCTTTGTGAACTTGGCTATACCTGAGGGAGCTGCAGTTTAATAGTATCCTGTGCTATAATCTTCAGTTCTTCCTGTAGGCAGCTTATCAAATGTGCAGAATTGTGCCACAGCTCTGATCATCTGGCTAAGGGGATTAATGTCACCTAATGCAATGTGTTGGTACCAAACAGATTACAAGGAGCAAAAGAGGTTTGGAGGCTGAGTCAGTGACTTGGAGGAGGAGAGCTGTAAAACCCCTCAGGAAATCACTAATCATCTCAATTTGCAGCTTTTGTAGCTAAAGTACTGTGTGCAACAAAATGTGCTCTCTGGAGTTGTACTTGCTGTTCAAGTGTTGAAGAGGATGCTTGATATAGAGCTGCTGTTTAGGAGTAACAGCTACAATCGAGTAACACTCTGTGCTGAAATCTTGTCTTACATTTCATCTTCTTCAACCAAGTCCATAGATATTTGTGGTGTTTAAAACACACGTGTAGCATTTCTGGTAGTTTGTTTAGCCTTACTAAGCATATGGGGATGTTAAACATTAACTGGGTGCTGCATAACTGTGGATATAATTAACTTCATTTGGTCATGACAGTAAAAGCATGCTCTGTGTACATTATTTAGTGGATAAATGCACTTTTATAGAGACATTCCCTTGACTTGCCAAATAATGGGTCGCTAATCTGACACCTACACTGTAGGCACAGAAGTGAACACAGGCTGCATTAGCTTGCTTGACATGTCCCAGCTAAATTGCACCAGAACAAGCTTGAGCATCTCTGCCACATTCTGGTCATGTCTGAAGTGTCTGTAGACAAGCTGCTAGTTTAAACTACAGAGTCAGAGATGCTGTTCACATTTTGTCTTTTTACCTTTTAAGCATAGTTGAAAACAGGGCGCTTCTTAGATATTTCTATTGCTATGTAACTGAAAAGTAATTGAACATAAGTTGAAATTCCAAGACAAGTGTATGTCTGGGAAGGCTGTTAGCAGATGTGTGCATTACTTTGCATGAGAGGACTGCCAAAAGTATATGGTCCTGTGTACTGGAGGTGCCCCTGGGGCTGGTAATGAGGGTCTGTGCACTTATCAATCCAAACCCTCCACAGCTGGTCCTAAGTCCCTCTGGAGTTTCCATTTTAGTGAAAAGTCCCTTGAAGTCCCATTTGACTCCTTGCTCCATGCTTTAGTATTTTATTATGTGAATACTGGGGGAGAGGGAGGAGCATGTGTGTGCATGTATGAGAGAAAAGTTAAAATTAGGTGTAGGTGATACTCAGAGCTGATTTATAACTAAAAACCAACAGCTTTTGTGCTCTATAAGTTGGTGTGTTGGGGTTTTGTGTTGGTAATTTAACTGAACCTCTACAGTGCCTAGTGGTGATTCACTACCAGGTAGTGGAGTGCTTAATAGATCTATCCAATAGTATTAAGTAAATTTTATAGTTTAGTCAACTTTTTCCTGCATTTGGCTTTTAGGAACAGGACAGCTACTAGACTTCTCAGATGGTTTAGTTCACATGTGAAGTTTGAGCTTAGGAGGTTTCTTTTTCCCCACATTATTCATCAAGTTATTTTAAGAGTGATTTACTAATAAAACACCTATTTAGGTATTTACAAAACAAAACCAAGTCCATAAAGCATAACGCTGAACAAGATAATTCTGCCTTTTTTTTTTTTTTTTTAATCAGCAGTGATCCAAATGGGTGTATTAAGTGGCTATTTAAGTTGTTCTCACAGGATGTAAACTCTGGAAAAAAAGCCATGTTAAAAACCTCTGTCTCCCCTATTCCCCAAGCTCCCTGTTCTCCTTCTATTTTAATAGTAAAGCTTTTAGCTATCAGTTACTTTTTTTTTTTTTTTTTTTTTTTTGAGTGGTATGTGGCTGACTTGAGATGTGGAAAAGTTTTGTCTAAAGCTTTATTTAAGGAAATACAAAGTAATTTGGAACTTTAACCAAAACTGATGGGGAAAGGAATTAGGGTTGTTTGTACAGATGGGGTTAGAATGGAAATATTTAATCTACATGTAGGTGTTTCCAAAATACCTCATATGATTTGGTAACCTGATCTACCTTTTCCATGACAAAAGGGCATTTTGGGTGTCTTATCCAATTTAGAAACCTAGTCCTGAGTATTTTTCTACTCTTGCCTGATTTAGACTAGTTCAACTCTGAATTCCATATATTTTTATTGATGTGAAACTGATATAAAATGAGAGAAGAATCAAGTCAAAGTAACTGCCAATAAATCTGATAAGGATATTCAGATATAATGGAGTCAGTCTTTTGTTTTGGAGTTGGAATTGAGTAACATCATTGCTGAGGTCAAAGTTGCATACACAAGGCATATGTGAGATCAGGAAGCAGCCTTGTGCTTTCTGATCTGACCTGCATAGTCTGAGACTGGAAGGATGGCCTGGCACTTGGGGAGGTCACCTGGAGGAGGGAAGAGAATCATTAAGGTTGGGTAAGTTCTTCAAGATAATTCTAACTGACAAGTCCACCACTAAAGATCAGTGCTGCATCTACACAACTTTTAAATACCTCTGGGGATTGTGACTCCACCACTTCCCTGGGCAGCCTGTTTCAATACTGGTTAACACTTTCCCTTAATTTTCCCCTCATATCCAATCTAAACCTCCCTTAGCACAAATTGAAGCAATTTCCTTTTGTTCTTACCATCTTTTACCTGGGGCAAGACATCCCTCCTTCAGTACCATCTCCTTTGTGGTGGTTGTAGGGGGTGATTAGGTATGTACCCCTGCCTTTTTCTCCAGGCTGAATAATCAGAGCTCCCCCAGCTGCTCCTCATAAGAGTTGTGCTCCAGACCCTTCCCCAGCTCCATTGCCCTTCCCTGGACATGTTCCGGCACCTCACTTGTTTTTTCCTGAATTGAGAGACCAAAAACTGAGCTCAAGGTGCGGCCTCAGCAGTGCTGAGTACAGGGGGACGGTCACTGCCCTGCTCCTGCTGCCACACCAGTGCTGATCCAGGCCAGGGTGCCATTGGCCTTCTTGGCCACCTGGGCACACCCTGGCTGATGTTCAGCTGCTGTTGACCAGCATCCCTGGGTCTTTTTCTGCCAGACAGTTTCTCTGCCAGTAGTACTGCCTGGGGTTGTTGTAACCTCAGTGCAGGATCCAGCACTTGACCTTGCTGAACCTCATACAACTGCCCTTGGTCCATCAATCCAGCCTGTCCAGATTCCTCTGCAGGGCTTTCCTCCCCTCCAGCTGATCAATATTCTCACCCAACTTGGTGTCATCTGCAAACTGACTTAGGTATATACTTAGGGTATACTCAATCCTCTCATTGAGATAATTGATAAAGATGTTAAGCATTAATTGTTAAATAATAAAGTAAGCCTACATTATCTTCTGTAAACCACTGGAAGTGTCTCTGAATGTATTTGTGGTCTTTCTCCTTCTGGATGGTGATGACAGGAGGCAGGGAAGCCTGCACTGTTAATCTGTAAACTCTCATAGTTGAAGAGGAAACACACTTCAATGTTTCCAATATAACATCACCAGTGTTATGCCAATTAGGAGGGGCTGGGTAAGGAAAACAAAGCTTTGAAACCTTTCATATAGATTTGGTCTCTTCTGCATCAACTATCAGCAAGTAGGTAAATGTGAAACTATTTTTAAAGTTACTTTTTTCTTCTGAAATAATTTGGCATGGGTTCTGAAGCTTAGTTGTTGAATAAAGGAACTTCCCAGCAACTGCCTTTGATTACTTCTAAATGTAGGTTACAGCTGTCCTTTGGGGAAAGGCACACAGCGCAGCATGTGAGAAACTGACACCTTTTTCTCTCCTTTTCAGAGTATCTCCTCTGCAGAAGTCTGAAATAGTAGACATGGTCAAGAAACACGTCAATGCCATAACACTTGCCATTGGGGATGGTGCCAATGACGTAGGAATGATCCAGACAGCTCATGTTGGAGTGGGGATCAGTGGCAATGAGGGCATGCAGGCAACCAATTGCTCGGATTATGCCATTGCACAGGTCAGATGCAAGAATGAACAACTGCCATATCATCTTTGAGAAATGCACTGTGCTGCCATGTAGTGCTCGATTGGCTTCTTCTAAGCTAGAAGCATCTCTGATTGTTTCTTTTTCCAGGCAGCTGTCTAGAACATATTTTTAATACATTTTTGGTATTTGTTACGATTTTGTATTCTTCAGGGCAAAGCTCCACCTCTCTTCAAAGCTGTAGTTTCCTCCTGACAGCTGTACAATATCTTGGTTCTTCAGTAATCAGGGGGAGGCAGTTTCTGTGATGCTTGTGTTAATATGATTTTAAGTAACTGATCTGTCTTGGTGCAAACTTTTTTCTTACTATGAGTAGGTACTATAACCAGGTGTGTGAGAATTGGGCTGTTCAGCAGTTTTTAATTTGAGGTGGCTCCTCTATCTTTTTTTTCCCCACACCCCCTGTGTTGCATCCAAGAACTGATCACAGTTCTAGAGAGCTGGCCAGCATTTTCATTTTACATATCTTATTTTGAACATTATTTTGGTGAGAGCTACTAAATTAGCTCATCAAATTCAGAACTGATTACTGCAGCTAAAAAGAGGAGTTAAAAGCCTTGTTTGTTTGTTTTGCTGAAGAAACCACAATTCAGAATCAAGATTTTGAAAGAAAAATCAGAAAGGAAGATGCTTCAATTGCTGAATATCCTCTGAATACTGTTTACACCTGAGATACTCTATGTGTTTGAGACTGATGCAGGGCAAAACCAGATCCAGCTGACAGGAAGCAGAGACAATCCCTTGTCTCCTCAGTGACCAGAGCTTCAGCTGATGATCCCTTCTGGCAGGGTGTAGTCAGATTTCTTCTACCAAGTGACGTGAAATATTACCATCTTTTGATAGCTCCCAGTAGCAGGTGAGGCTTGAAAAAGCAGGATAATGCTGCTGTATGCACAGATAGCTGTTTATTATGGTAACCCTGCTGAGAAGCAAAGTGGCGGTCTTGTATTTCTGCCCTGTTGTAACCTCTGAGGAAGAACACTGAAGAACCTGAAGTTTCAGGTTTGAATAACTGAGTCCTTTCACAAAACCTATCTTGAGAATTTTAGTCAGTTTTACCAAGTTTTTCTGTCATGAACATTAGCACATTCCAAATATATACCAGTATAGGAACTGCCACAGCCATTGTCTCTGGTATCTCGTAATGAGTTTTACATTTTTAATTTCAGTGGATTATATATAGCTTCTGCTATATAATTTAATGGAATACTCTTTACCTGGACTTCCTCAGATCATTTATTACTTCTGCTTTGGTAACTAAGCATGAGCAGCAAGAGTTTTGTCCATAGAAGGCCCTACATGTGTTATTTCTTTTGCGGTAGCGTTAAATCTGGAGAAGTAATTCCACGTTCATGTGGTGCTTTTGCACTGAAAAATCCCTATACTTCAGTTTAGTATTAGAACATGGAAGCTGCTCTTCGTTTGAATTCCAGTCAGCAAGTTACTGACAATAACGATGAATCTTTTTCATTCAGTAGGAAATAAAAACTGGTGACACCAGCACAGGATTGCAGCATTCACAGACTAGTGGAACTGGGTTTTTTTGATTGTGTAAAAGAATCTGCACTGATTAAATCAGAAAACATATTAAAAAATCCCTTTAGTAGAGGAGACTAATACTGTGTGGTAGTGCTTAAAAAAAAAAAAAAAAGAAAAAAGTAAATTAGTGTTCAAAAGAAAAACTTGATCTCCGTGGAGTGTATTTCTTTCAGCAAAGACATATAACTCCCACTAAAACATTACTGTATGTGCATGCCTTGAAGGCAGAGTATGTTCTTATTGAGTAATTTAAGACGACCACTGTAATGTAGCATCTCATGTTCAAATGCTATTTCAAATGCAGTGCTGCCAGAAGTAGGCACTTAGAGAAGAGAGAGTCTCTATATAGGCTCATTTGGGATTCCAGGGAGAATCAAAGCATAAACCAAATAAAAATAAAAAGCCAACTTGTGTCTGACTCCACTTGAAATAGCTTCCACAGGTGCAAGGAGCATCTGTTTGAATCATCCTTTTCCCTTGAAATGATATTGCACCAGTGACCTCTATTTAGAGAATTCCCAAATCAAATGACCTAACTAGTTAGAGAGACAGTAGTAGAGTTTAATAACTTTTCTTTTTCTCAGTAAATAGTTTAATAATCTTAATCCAGAGAACATCTGGTGTCTAGGGACAGTTTCCTTTTCTTAATTAAGGAAGCTTCTCTCTTCAACAAATGTTCTTATTTCAGTTTTCTTCTTTGGAAAAATTGGCTTGTTTTCTGGATGCCTTTTCTCTGTCTTAAAGCCCCCAACATGCCATCACCTCATCCTTTAGTCAAGATAGATTCTAGAAGATAATCTCTGTATAAAAAGTTACACTACAGAGTAGTGTAGGGTTGATACAGAGGCACACACTGTTTCACAGGTAGGCTGGCCAGATGGTCATAATGTTTCCTGCTGATTTAAAATGCTGTTAATACAGGAGCAGCCAAACAAGGACAGTGTCTTGGTAGAGCCCCTGTCTGTACTGCTCTGTGCCAGTAGCTGTGCGCTTGCATAATAGCAGCATCAAAGCAGATTGATTCTTTGCCGTGTTTTAATGGCACTCTTCACTGCTGTGGGCAGGCTCTGTGTGTTCTTTAGGCTCCGAGTATCTTCCTTGCTGTGCTCTGTAGTGCACTCATTTTCATGAGAGCACAGACAAGAGCAATTAGTGGTAGGATTTTTTGTTGCCTTGAGCTTTCAAGAAGGCCACATCCTCGATGGTCACTTGATAGTTTCAGCAGAGAGATGTTCTCAGGCTGTTTCTGACTGTTCTCCACAGGAGCTTTGGGATGGCTTGTAAGGACATCATGGCACATTTGCCATCGCCTTGGTGGTGTTTTGTTAGTGATTTTGATGAGGAAAGTTGTAGCTCTCCTGCAAATTAACTTGAGGCATTTAGGGGTCTAACAGGTCAGCTACTCCCTTGGGAGTGTCTCAGTTATAGCTCTAGCTCAAGTTAAGCTGAGAACAGTGAAGCCTGGTTCACTTTTGTTTTCTCTCCTTCTCTGCTGGTATATCCTAACAAATCTGAGTTGCTGATGCATGGGAGAGAGACTGTCCTTACAGGATTTGTGGTTCAGTGATTTCATTGCTAGAAAGCATGGGAGCAGAGCTGCCTCACTAACTCATTACTGTAGCTTTCAATTTCAGATAAGTTTTGGTTAAAATAAATTATCTATAATCTACATTTAGAAAGTCAGGGTTTTCCTGTCAAGTCACTTTGTGGAAAAGAAAGCAAAACAAATAATTACCTTAGTGTCTAAGATCCCTTCAGGTATATACATGCTAAACAGTAAACACAGTCATCTCTTTGAGCTGTGAGCAAAAGAGGAATGCTGCAGGTCAAAAAAAAGGTTCACTAACAAAGCCAAGATGAGAAAATTATGCATTTCCCAGTCTGGATTACAACACTGGCTCCATAAAAGTGCATTTTCAAAAGTTCTAAATTTGAGCTCCCTCTGGGCTTCAAACTAGCATTAAAAGGTACGCAATTCTACAAGATTAATTTACATGCCCTTTTTGGCAAGTACACCTTGCTTTATACATTATTTTATATAACACACAATCACATGCATTTTGTGGGCAGAAAATGTTAATGTAAGTATCTATTCTGTATAAATGCATGCATTTTTCCACTTTTGTTCCCCTCCTGTGTATTTTATTTCAGCTCAATACAGTTTTGTTTATTAGGTTGTTCATTTTACACCGGGAAAGGAGATTCTGAATCTTGTGAGCCCTCAAACATTGATTTTACCATCAGGATGGTAATAACAGTTGAAGACTTTTTGCCCTTTAAAACCACTTTTTAGAACCTTCAGAAGTTTTGCTACAAAAAAGATTTTAGCTTTAAGTATTTTAAGAATTGTTTTTTGCATATATCTTCTGTTTACATATTTAAATATTGCACTTCAACAGCTTTCAGGGCTGATTTGAGGATTTTTATTTTTTTTTTCCTTGAGGACTTTCTTACTTTCAACTTGGTTTACTTGGTTTACTTTCAGCCAATTTTTTTTTTACCAATTCTTCATATATCTTAATACTTCTTTTCTGTCTTTCAGTTTTCCTACTTGGAGAAGCTACTGTTGGTCCATGGTGCTTGGAGTTACAATCGAGTTACCAAATGCATACTGTACTGCTTCTACAAAAATGTGGTTTTGTATATTATTGAGGTAAGAGTAACTAAATGGATGGGTCTTACTGGTGCTTATTCCTTAAATCATCTCTTATAGCAGAAAAGCTCACCCGAATGGATTGAGCAAGAGGGACTGCCATTTTTTTCCATGTTTAACAATTTAAAATTCAGTTTTCCTCCTCAAATCAGTTCACTTGAATCTTTTAATGTTTGTAAAGGAAGACCAAAGGTTTTCAGTACTGAGAAGTTTTGGATATGAGATGTCAGAGACAAAGTTCATTCCTTCTGTGCAAACACTCTTATTGAAAACATCTTTGTATTCATGGAAATATTTCAATTAGTGCTTATATTTATAAAGACTGGAATTTGGGAGCTAAATTTAAATCAAAAGTTCATTTAATAGCATTTAATAGGCAAATAATAAACTATTCAAAACTATAGCTTTACCTTCCAAGTTACAAAGACCATAGATTAGCTGGAACTGAAATTAATTTGCTTTGTTTTCTGAAAAGAGATGACATAATTTTGCAAATGACATTCATTTACAAAATGAATCAGGTTATTTGATTTAATAATTAAAACATAACTGTATTTTGAAAATAATTTGTTAGAAGGTGTCAAGTACTGAAACTGGTTTTCAAAGAGGGCTGAATACTGTCACTACCATTCCATTTCAGCAAGCTTAAGACAGGAGTGTAGTTCTCATGCTGTAGAATATAGTCTTGAATTTAAGATCTATCAGGAAGGGAATTTTATAACATGCTGTTGTCTAGTTATAAATACTCAAGGAACTTGAAGTCAGTGGTTTGATCAGTTGAGTATCAGGTGATCACTTGGTACAGCATTTTGCACAATGTTCATCAGTTTTATTAATATATGTGCATATAGATTAGATTTTCTATTTATTTGTGCAGCTGAGCAGCCTTGAATGAGGTTACCACAAAATTGCAACATTTATAATTAGGCAGGTAGTTATATCGATTAGAAGGAAGAGTGGGTGAGTAATATTTTGCTATTCAGTAAGTAATATAATAATCAGAGTGGTCAGGATTCCTGATTGCATCAGGGTTTGATCATCTTCTGTGTATGTTGTAAGAGAACAGATACTGTCCACTAACTTGTTCCACTTTTTCTGTGCTATTTCTGAGTTAGCTGTTATCTGTTAAAATTTCAACACTCATTAGTCTATTGCAAGAGAGTTATCCTATACATCGTGTTTTTAGTAAAGGTTTTTACGTGCTGTTGGAGATTATAACAATATTGTTGTTATTGTGCAAAGAAAATGTAAATAGCTTTAAAAAAACCCTCTTCTATTGTTTTTCTTACTGAGCATGGCTAGCTGTTGCTGGGGTTTTGCCTGAATGTTTCAGAAAATGCTTAATAGCTTCATGATCATGTTCTAGGATTCTTTGCTCTATTTGAAAATTAGTTTTGGAAGTCCTGCTTCTAGCTTATTATAGCACCACATGTCTTTGTTTCTTTTACCATAGTTTGACAAATAAGTTCTTCATCAAATATTGTATGGCAAAACTATGCTTTCCCATATAAGCAAGGAGTTGAATACAAGTGAAGTTCTCTGGGACCTCCATCCTGAGGTAGCTCAATTATTTTATCCTAGGATGGAATTTTATTCACCAGATATCTCTATACGATATATAAAATCCAAGTCTGCTCTGAGAATATGACATCAGAGGTTCTCTCCACTTAGGCCATGTTTAGTTCTTTTTGCATGTGTCCTGAGCCAAATGAGCTTTTGTGTCTCCTCATGTCCATGACTGAGGACAAGACAGTTCCATCCAACATCTGAGCATTGAAAATGTCTTACAAAGATGCAGCTGTGCACCTCAGTTACATCTCTGTGCTTGTGCTGCATAGAAGTTTGGAGCAAGTTTAAAGCTTTAAGGGAGATGAAGTGGCAGAAATAATCCTGTTGTCCTGCAGCAATGGGAAGAGCTCCATTTGGTTTTCCCTGGTGAATTTCCTTTACTAGCAGCCTTAAGGAACTTCCCCTCCCAAACTGTGTAGAAGTAGCCAAATTGCCTGGAAACTGAAGAGAAACCAGTTTTGGTATCCTGGGGATACAGGGTAGAGAGAAGTGATTTTTCATTCTCTCCTTAGCTTTTTACAGCGAAAGAGAGGTTGTTTTGTGTACGTGCTGTGAGTCTTGGCAGTGTTGATCAGTTTGTGGTGTGGAATGGTGCTCATGAAAGAGATGCACCATGAGGGAATAAATCCTTCAACTTCAGAGAAAGGTAGTTAAATGCCTGGCACTTCTGCAGTGTTGCTTATGTATATGGTGTGTTCCTTATTGTTTCCCAGTGCTCTGGACAAGTTTAATATTTACTCATATTTGCTGCTTGGATGGGGAATATCCTTTTAGCATCGTAATGAAACAGGGATTTGAACTTGAGCTACTTTCTAAGTATCTTCAGAAGGATTGTACTAAGTAAATATTTATACAGTTGAATGAAAAAGCACATCATGATTATGACTGCCAGTTCTGCCTTTGTCACTGTATCTGTTTTATTTCAGTGAAGTTTTAACACCTGAGGAACAGATCTAGTAAGCCTTATATAAATGGCTTTTGCAGCAGCGAGGCACTGGGGCTATCATAACTTTTATTCCCTGATACTTTGCAAATACCAGAGGGAAGGAAGAGGTGGTGGTCCAGCTTGGCACACAGAACAACTGGACAGATCTTACAGAAGCATACAAGTTAAGGTATTAAGATTTAACTTAAACAATAGCAAATGCTTGAGAAGAGCACATTGCCATCTCTTTTCCTAGCATCCCAATGTTGGTATGCTAAAACCCCACATACATTAGAAGTTCATCTTGATACCAGTTATGTACACTTAAACCTGGAGGATCCAAAGTGTTGCATCCCTGAAACATTAAATTTACCAGCTTTTTTTCAGGTTCTGGGCTAAAATAGAGAATTTGGGGTTTTGTGAAAAGTACACTCAGGTAATTGTAGGTATGGGCTCTACTCGTAGGAGGTGCTGTGGGGTTAAGGCTGGTCCTTACCTTTCTGCAATGGCTGATCCTTTGTGGAGAGACAGGGGCCCAGGAACTGTTTTCAGCTGCTTTGATAACTAAAATGTATGCCCATATTGAGATAGTTCCTTGCAGCTAGAGACGTGGTACAGCAGACAGCAGGCCTTGTGGTTTAGTGATTGCAGGACCAATGAGCTGAGAGTGTGTTTTCCCTCTCTCTTGAAAATGCCCTCCTAGTATTTTCAAGAGGTGAATTTTAAGTCAAATCAAATAATTTTAAATCAAAAGTTTAGTGAAATCTGAAAAGATTTTGTCTTGGCTTAACAACTGGAAACTCTATGTTCCTTTCCTTTCTCTAGCCTGGTCTCTCCTTTACCATTTCTTCATCACTGTCCTCCTGCCATTCTCTTGATTTCTCCCCTTGATTTTTGAAAGTACAAAGCTAAGTGAAGTATAACTAAAAAGCACAAAGAGAAGCAGATCCTGGAAATTCAAGTCCTTTTGGTGTAATTCTTAGTTTGATTCCTGAACCCTTGTGTATCACTGCTGCCAAGGTGCTTCAGGGTATGAAGTTTAGGTTCTCTTACTTACGGACTCACCTATCAAAGGGGTGCAGAATCTAGCTTTTCCATCCACAGAGCTGGGTGGCAGATTAATTGCTCCTTCTTCCCCACTCTTGACTATCCATGCTGGTCTGTCCTGAGAATAGCAGGGGAATCTGCATGGAAGGCTACCAAGATGGCCAAAGGGATGAAATGCAAATATAAAGCTCTCTCTTTGGTGTCCATTCCTGTGTTTCCCATGTCTGCATGCACTAGCAGTGTGCACTAAATCTGTTTCTAAGGAAAGCCAACCATTCAGCATCATCCTGAGGCACAAGACCAGTGACAAGGTTTCAGCTTTTAATGATGTGACAGACAACTAGCTGTGCATACTCACAAAATACCATTTCGTTCAATTACTTATGTAGCTGGCTTCAAGCTGAGTAGTGAAACAAAAGATGCATTTCACATCTGTTGAGCAGATATGTTTAAGTGGAGATGATATAAAGTTGTCCTGTTGACATCAGAGCTTTGAAATATAGCTGATTTCAAATGTAAAAGAATACAGGAATGTTGCTTTCATGTCATGCTTGGAGAAGTAGAAACACAGCAAGATCAAAGGTGGTATCAGAAATATCAGGTAAGAGTTCAAGGCCTTTGGGAATGGTTCTGTGGAAACAGTAGCATGGAAGATAGCTTTCAGGCCAACTCAGTGTGCAGGAAAAATACGCTCAGTACTTCACTGAAGCACATGCCTTTTTTGAACGCATATAACGTAATATGAAGCACTTTGTTATTATGTATTGCAGAATGAGTCAGGGGGTGGGAATAGATGGCCCCAGTGTCAATGTCTGGCAGTGTAGGGCAGTGACAGAGAAATGAATGGCAAGTACGAAGGGGAGAGTATAATGTACATACCTTGGTTGCTGCATAATTTTAAAATTTCTACTTTAGAATCCAGAGATAAATTGTAAGCCTAGATTAGAAACCTGTTTCAGCCCAGCTTTCTTTCCAAAAGCTCAGAGTTCTCACATAAAATATAATTCCTCTTATGGCCTTGAGCATGGAATTGAAAAACATTGACTGCTCTGACTCAGTATTGGATAACCCATTGTTTTAATAAAAACTATTTTTTTTAATAAAAAATGCTTCCATCGAGGCTAATTCAGTGCACATGACATTACTTGTTGATACAGAGAAGGCTAAATTTGAAATTTGTGTTGGTGTTGAAAGTGTAGATAAACCTTATAATGGAATTACCTGTGCTTAGCACTTGAATGCTGAGTTTAGCAATGCTATTCTGCACTGAAGGAGTGATTTTGAGGGAGTTTTTTAAAAATCCAAAACTACAGATACATCAATGCATATATGGTAATACATTTATTCACAAGTATATCCTTTGGGCCTGTGCTGGTTTTCTTTCTGGCCTATACCCCTCTAAATGTGCTTCCTTTAGTCGAGACATTCCTCATCTGCGTGGGAATAACTGATAGCAAAATAAAGTCCTATGCATATTGCATGTGTGGAGCAGGGTTTTTTGTCTGTTTTTCTTTTTGCTAGATAAGCCATGGGGCTGTCATGCTGAAGATGTGAGATTTCTCCATTTCTACCTGTACCTCATTGCTCTAAATAGCAATCTTCAAAATAACATTTCTCCAGCAATTTCCTTGCCTTTCATAGAATCGTAGAATAAGCTGAGATGGAAGGAACCCTCAAGGACCATCAAAGTCCAGCTCCCAGCCCTGCACAGAATATCCCCAAGAGAGTCACATCATGTGCCTGGGGGCATTGTCCAAACACTTCTTGGGCTCTGTCAGGCTGATGCTGTGACCACTTCCCTGGGGAGCCTGTGCCAGTGCCCAACCACCTTCGGGGTGAAGAACCTTTTTCTGATATCCAGCCTACACATCCCCTGGGACAGTTCCATGTCATTCCCTCGGGTCCTGTTGCTGGTCACCAGAGAGATCAGTGTTTTTGAGAATGGTAATACACAGTGCTTAGCAAGGAAGCTGAGCAGGACTTGCCCTGGTGCCCGTGCTGACTATTTGGAGCAGTGAGTCTAATTCTCCTGTTTAGCTTTGAGGCACTGGCATTAAAATGGCCATGTAAGTGTGTGTGTTCTGTTACTTAAACACAGCTTGGAAGGTTTCAGTCTTCCAGGGGAGAGAAAAGCAGAATTACTTCTACTCAATTAGCTGTATCTGCTGCAGTTAAACTCAGATGTTATCCTGGTATTTCAAAACACTGCTTAGCCTAGGTGTGAAAAGCAGGTTGCTGCAATTCTTTTTGCACAGCTCTTTGTAAAACACTTTTCAGAGTGACGGAGGGTTTGGAAATGCTGCAAACAAGGTTTAATACTGATTCACAAGTCATGCCTTTGTGCAATTTCACGGTGTGGAATTCAGCTTCGAGCCCACTTTTGGAAATGCATGGTCGCTAGCCTGTGAGCAGTCTCACTGAACTGACTTGTATGAATAGTAATTGCATTTTCTACTTTCTGGGAGGTAGTTTGCAAATAAAATGAGTTTATTTGTTCCAAGCCATGTGCTAGGATATTGTTGTGTGAGCCCAGTAAGTGCTGGTCTATGTGGGCTGCATTTCCCTTGCCTTGCCTGCATTTCCCTTGCTGGTCTGCCTGGCTGCGAGCTGCTTGCCAGGAGTAAGGTCCAGCTACAGCCTGGAATTTTTTGAGTGTAAGTGATCTTAATTCTGAAACATTGTGTTTTGTGTTTTGGTTTTATAATCTTAAAGTATTTTACTCATGCTTCAACTCTTCATTCTTGGCAAGTTAAGCAAAAAAGCTAATTTTACCTGAGCTCCAACAACAGGCTCATTGGCAACTTTTCCTTTCTAATTGTTGATAAGGGCATTTTTCTGGCATCTTTGGAGGCACTGCTGGAGTGTTTCTAAAGATCATATTATCTAAGGAGTCCGTTTAGTACAGATGCATGCAATCAATGAATTAATAACTCCTGGTGTCTTAATACCACTTCACAGACCATACTAAAATCCTTCTGAATGCTAGCTCAGGAGTGTAGGGTCACCAAATTTTTGGAATATAGAATTTCTTTCTATTACATGTATTATGAACTGAGCTGGTCCTGATTATTTTGAGGTTTCTTGGGTTTGTATGCTTATGACCCAAAGAAGCTAGGGCAGAGAACAAATTTAACTGAATACAGATTCCATTTTTAAATGCTGCTAGCAAATAATTTTGCCATTTCACTTGGATGAGTACTAATGATAAAAATACCTCTATCCAGTTTCACTAATTAACCACTAGAGATTGTTTTATCTTGGGATGCATAAAAGGCATCTGTAACCTAGTTTAAACGCATGTGAAGGATTTAAAATAAAATGTATCTTACTTTGTCAAAGAAAAAAATCGAGGGTGTAGCTTTGGAGTGCTTGTTTACCCAAGTTCATGGTCTTGAAACAAATTTTTTTACTGTAGCAGGGTCAGAGGTAAAAACTATACTATGTCTCCCATGATCAGTATGCAGAGTAAATCTGGAGCAGCATAGGTGGTGCTTTCAAATGTGCTTTTACAAATGTGCTTCTACTGTTGGTTTTGGCTGTATTTGACCCAAAGGATATATGCCCTGTCAGGACAGAGAGCTCTGTGGCTAGGAACATTAAAAAAAGGCGTTGTCACTCAGTGCCCTTGGGAGTCTCCCTTCCAATTTGGGGATCCTGTGTCACTTAACTGAATAGGCATTAGGAGGCATTGGCTTGCGTGACAGCCCACAGCAGGAGCGAAAGCTTTGAGTAACCTGTCCAAAACAAGTTATCTTTTCCCTCTGTACTGAGGTGTTGAGTCCTTGCAGATAGCTGTGGCTGTTATTATGCTTCTGGTTATTTCTGCGCCCTAGAGAGTAGCTGCTTTTTGTAACTCCTTACATCTCCTCTATGTCTTTTCAACAAAATCATTTAGAACATGTTAAAATGCACTAGAAATGGTAAATTACACTATTTTCTGATAGTATTACTTTTGAGTTATTCACTTTTGTTTTTTACCAGGGTGTCAAAAATTAGTCAGTTGTCAGTTGTCTCCTGCCTGATACTGCCCGTTGATAATTCATAATGTTGTCTTGTTATTTCTCCTCTTCCTCACTGTTTTTTGAACCTGATTCCTTTTGTGAGCCATTGCAATTTGGATGTAACTGCTGTGAAATAAAGACATCCTGAACCAATGGGGTTTTTTGCTTTTTTTGAGCCAGGATTCACAGCCCAGTGTAATGAGGTCTGTGTCAGACAAGGGAGAAGAGATTCGGAGCTAATATTTAAAGACTGAGACAACCATGTTCTTAACACGTGTTTGTGGGTATACTTAAATGTGGAGTATAAATGTCAGCAATCATGGGTTTAAGCTAAAACCCCAAAGCTATACCCCAAAAGGCAGAGGGGCCCATTCTGTGGCAAAACAAGAGCTAAGCGTTCTTGATGCATGTTTGGGTGTATGTTACAATCTGTTTCTGTTCCATCAAGACAAAGCTATGAAGAACCACTGGTGGCTTCCTGCTGTCAGAAGAGTGAACAAGGTCAAAACTTGGTCTGCCAGCTTTTAAACGTGACAAGATTATTTTGCTTTCTTTCTTCTTGCTGGATTTCTTTCCTTAATTGCTTTTGCATGCATTTGGAAAGGGAGGAGATGGAATATATTAGCTGTAGCTGTATCTAGCTTCTGCAGAGTTTCAGAGAAAGTATACATTATGAACTGCATAAATACTACATGTTAGAAAAAGAAATCCAATACTGTGTTTTCTCATCCTACCCCAAATAATGCTATCTTTGTTAGTAATTGGCAATGCAGATTGATTTTACTGGTGGTAACTAAAATACATAACTCAATAGCAGCATAAGCTTAAACCTTCAGTAGGCAACACCTGAACCTCTCAGCATTATTTGTGATGATGGTTCTTGTCAAATTCAATTTTGGTAGAAAAGTGAGTCTCCCTTTTCATTTTTCTGACAGTGTCTTGACCTTTTCTCCCTTTTGTTGCCAGGGAATGACAGGTGTCTGGAGCAGCAAAGCAATGTGGCACTCAGCTTGTGCTTTGTGTCAGCTCATATTCATTAACCTTAAAAATTACATGTGGGTTTGTACTACTTGGAAATGTGTTTATGCCCATTAATATGTCCTGATTCATGGACAGTATAGGGATAGACTATTGAGTTGCTCCACTTTCTCCTGTTTTTCTTTTGTTTACTGTTGTTGAATGTGTAAATGGATGATATCTGGGAAATTTCAAGCTGTGGCTTCTATAGTGGCATTATTAGTCCTTGTTTGTCTGCTGCAGTCCGTGTTGGTGGCACCACACCATGTTCTTGCAGTGGGTTCAGCAGCTTTCTCCACTGGGAGCTTTGTGCAGTGCTCACCTCTAGGTGACACTTCCCTTAGAAATTCCCAATCCCTCCTGCTGTGTCACGGATGTTGCTGTACCTGTCACTGGGCTGTGCTTTTTCCAGCACTTGAATCCACAACTGGGCTGTGCTTTACTCTGACATGAACGTGCACGGCCATTAAAAAGGGCAGTCTGGTCTTCATGTCTCCCCAGGGGTGTGTTCTTTCCTCTCTTCCTTGCCAAGGCATTAGTGTTTGCACAGCTGCAGGATGGGCTCTTTAAGGTTAGAATTCAGCCAGATGACCTTCCTGATGTACACAGGAGCTCTTGGACAAAAGAAAGCTCTTCTGATAGAGGTATAGAGTTTTGTCAGACTTTACATGTTATTTTAGTAAGCTAAGATAGGAGCCTTTGCTTATGTATATCTTCAGAAAAGGGAAACAATTTGGAGAGGTGGAGCAAGTGAAGGGCATGAATTGGTTTTCATGATATCCCTAGTAATCTCCATGGCGTAACTGCTTGGGAACTTAAAGTGTACCAATTTTCCCTTTTAGGCTGTCAGGGTATCTTTTACTCAAAGACATTCCTTCTGGGGAAGAAGAGGGAAGGAAGTTGAAAGTGGTAGTTGATCCCAAAGACATATCTGAACAAAAAAGCCTTTCCCTATGTCAGTCACATGTTGTTGATGTGCATAAAGAAGCTGTGATCTTTCAAAACTGAAAATGCATCAGAGACTGTCATTTTAGCAAAATGTATGCACCATTACTAGATTTTATGGTGTGTGATTTGTGGGGTGTATGTATGTGGAAATCTTTAAGAATGTGTGTTAGGCCGTCTGGGCAACAAGGAGGAGCTGGTTTGTGCTAAAGTATAACCTCTTTCTGCAATGGAGGAGTGATAAAATGATAGCAAAGAAAGTTCTGGCAGACTTCATTTCTCTGGAAGCAGTTACTACTACTTTTTAAGCAGCCCCTGATTTATGCTGAGTTGAAATAAGAAAGTAGGAGCAGTAAATCTAGGGGAAGAAGCAGGAATGTTACCTAAAACCAGGACAGTGCTTCAAGGGATGCCAGACATGAGAGTTGCCGTTCTCTTCAGACTGACTGATAGTGCTGAGAAAGCATTGTAGGGAAGGCATGAGAATGAAAGTGGAACACTTTAAAATGCGGATTAGGATTGGAAATCCTTATGTATTTGGCTTTTGGAAATGTAAAAAGTTACATGTAAGCCTGGCAAACCTTCCTTTCTTGGACTTGGTGAAGGAAGGGGAGTGTGTGTTGGTGGTCTGTGAAGGGTCTCTGTGGGGTTTGTAAAGCCCACTATGGTTGAGGGGGGGAGGGGAGGTGGCATTTGGATAGGCACAAAGCTCTCCCATTTAACTTTCCTCCCTTCCTGAGGAGAACAGCTGTTGTGTCTTTAGCAATGAAGTCTTTACCTTGTTTGCATTTTAAAAAGGATAACACACAGAATAATGCAACTTTTAGTATGCTGTTTTTGGCACCCAAATGCACTGCTGGTACGTACATTGTTTCTAATGACTGAGACTTATTCCTGCTCATTATTAGGATAACCAGGCTCACTGGGAGCTACTCATGAGCATGGAAGTCTGTCTGCCCAAAAGCTCAATTTCAATTTTTTTTTATTTTTTAGTAGGACTTTGTTCCCTACAGAGCAGATTGCCAGATCAGGAAATTATGCTCTCCTGAGTGCTCTCTTCTTGAGGAACTCAGCACAGTTCCACTGGTCATTGCCTGACCCTCTTCACATAGCTGACTTCATATAATCTCAGTGTTGGTGACTGGCTCTGGTTTCCTGGGTGGGTGTTTTGGTTGTTGACTGATTCTGTCTTCCTACATGTTTTAGTGATGTGTCAGTGGGGAATCCTGTCATGGGAAGTTTCAGGTGCTCCCTTTACCCACACTGGTATCTTGAGATTCATTAGTAAATTTGTTATTGCTTTCTATGAAAATGCTAATCTGCACATTTTTATTAGAGCTCCAAAGCAGCAATAAATGATACAAGTGCTGGGTACAATAAACTCCACTTGGGGTTGTGAGCCCATGGTTAAGTTTCTCATTTGTAAGGAAAGTTGCTGCTGCATACATTTCTATAATACAAAGTCTAGCAGTACTCCTACATCTGCTGTCACGTTAAAAAATACTGAAGATAGATAAAACTTTAATTATCATATTTCTCCATTTGGAGGTATAGCTGGAAACCACTCTGGTGGGCAGCAAATGTCTGCTCTCTTCTGTTTGAACAGAGGTAATTACTATTTAATTCTAATAAATGGGGACAAACAGAACTTCACCTGCCAGGCTTCATTTATTTCCCCCTCCCCCACTGGCATCAGTCACATACTCCTGTAGTGAGTATGTATCTCATTTCAAAAAGCAGCTTTGGCAGATGGCTGCCTGCTTAAACAGTATATAAAGAATGATATCCTAAAAAATGGCTGCTGTATTTCATTTAAGTAGTTCCTGCTTCCATTGCAAATATGAAGTTTTCTTGGCCTTGTCTTGTGGAGCTTGGTACTGAGAGCAATCTTGTGAGATAAATGCTGCAAAAATAAAATTAAAAAAATATCACTGTCTCTCGTCAACACTTGCAGAGCTGATGTAAATTTTGAGGGTTGTACACTTTCCCCACTGGGTGCCTGGCTCATGCAGCAGTGTCCCCAAAGTCATGAAGTACCTGTTTTTGCCAGACTGTTCTAGGATGTCCTGAAAAATAATTTGGGGTAATACCAGCACTGTTCAGGTGCTCACTGCTGTATCCTCTGAGACTGATAGCAACTACATCAGAAGTTTAAAGCATTGTCGTAGAAATATATGCGTTTTTCTGTCACAGTCGTAGGTTTTTTCCTTCCAGACCATAAAAGGCTTCCTTCTGAATTGAATGTGCATGTTTGTGTGTATACCACCTGAAAGTGTCTTGCTTTACCAGCCATACAAATGTTTAATGTCTGCTGTAAAGCAGAAAGGTACCTTTATAAAAGTTGTCAGTCACAGCTGTTTCACTATGTTGGGGAAGAGGAGCAGGGGAAAAAAAAAGCAAGCAAGTTGTAGCCATAGCAGTACCAAAATTTAAACAGACTTACAGGTCTCTGTTTGGTGCTTCAAACAGCTGGAAGTCCAGCACAGTTCCATCTGAGAATTAATAGCTTCGCATATTCTATCAATGATTAGTGAATTTCAGCTATTTCCTGAAAAGCATTTTGAACTGAATCCCTTGGATGCACATCTCTTTGTATCCTTGATGTATTTCTCAAAGAGGAGCTATTTCTGTGTTTGCATTACTCTTGCTTAAACCTGCTCCCAAACTATTTTGAAATCCCCATTGTATGTACAACAGGAGACTATAGTTGCAGTGTGTCAGACTTGGTAATTCCCAGTATTCCTCATCTTTAAAAGAAATTAGTTGCTAATGAAAATTTAAAAGGAATAGAGTAGAACAAGCACGTTGCAATTCATATTTTCAGTATTTCCATTTGTGGTAGTGATTTCCCAAAATCTGAAACAAGGATTATTTACTGAATTTTATTATATGAATAAAATCTTCTAAATTGTATCTGTAGCCTTAGGAAAATTAATCTGACGCAGCCAAATGAATTGCCTCTGTGGTATAAAATGTTCCTATTTGGTGTTACTGAAAAGAAAGTTAAAAAATACAGCCGTCTCAATCTTTCCTCTTTTCCTAGAATGACAATTTTTGCAGCAACAAGTCATTTATGGTCACTTCCCTGTTGCACTGTATATAAAGTTTAAAGTAGACTACTGACATAAAGATGAAGAAGAGCTTGAAGATACTGCATTTTGGCTTTTTTTTTTTTTCTGGGAAATATGTATGTTTTTGAGATGATACCGATTTAATGTTAGAAGACAGTTTTGTTGAAAGGCCATCTTGTTGGTAGACACCAGAAAACTGACCTTCAGTACGGTTTGTTTTCTGTAGTCACTTAAATTAGGAGGGAAATACCGTACCTACTGTTTGGGGAAGAATTTGGGCAGTTTTGTCCTGTTTTCAAATTTCTGTGCACTGGTGACACATTATCTCTCAAGGCTGTTTACCTGTCTTTCTAACCTGTTTTTGGACCTGTGCTAAAATCTGGTCTCTTTTGTAAAGATTACAAAAACCTAATGCACCTGAATATAAAATGATCTTACTCCTTAGTGTTTCAGTGTACTAAAGAATTTAATCAATAATATCCAAAAGTGGCAACTAGGCAATTCCTGAAAGATGACAGGTTGTCATTAGGGTGACACAAGATGTACTGTGTGCATTTTTAGTAAGAATGAGTCTCTCTAGAGCCCGGAGCGGGAGGTCTTGGGAAATGCAAGAAACTTGAAGAAGATACCATTCCAGGTAAAGTCTACAAGAAGGTAATGAGTCCTACAGGCTCATTGTCATGCCTGGGATAATCTCTATCCTGTTACCACTGATCAGGATCAGGAGGATCTCTGAACTTCTGGAAGATGTTTTCTCGGGGGTCATGGCTTTTGGAATTACCACATAGGTTATGAATACAATTCAGAAGTGTAGCTTATGTATCATTAGTGTTGGTGTACATGTCAGTCTTTCCTATATGAAGGAAAGGGAACCTTGTGCTGCAGTTGTTTGTTCTCTGACGTTATTCCTACTGGCCTACCACAGGTGATCTTTTTTCTTCACAATATTTATGTGTTTTCTCATCTGGGCTTCCCTGAAGCGATTCCACTTGTGTTGCTTGCTCTTTCTCTGAGAACTTGTTACAAAGTTAAGTATTTACATGGTGTCTTGTGTCATTTATTTCTATAAAATATGAGCATTGAAAATGTCAGAGTGAGTCTTCATATTCCACTTTACTCTTCTGTTGCAATGTCACTGCAGAATTGAGAGGTTAAAGTGAAGTCCTGATTGTTTATTGGATTTAATCTGTTTGGATCTGAAGGCAGATTTCCATCTGCCAGCTGACTGGGGCAAACCCTTGCTTTAGCAGCCAATTCATAAACTCAGAAAGGGGAAGATGAACATTCATGCTTAAAGTAAACAAAAGAAAATCACAAAGTCTGTGTTTTCAGCTATTTGAAAAGATGAGAATGCAGTATCAACAGCAATATAGCAAAATTATTTTATTAAATAGCTTGTAAATTATACATATGTATGGTTCTCTTTTCCCTTAATGTAGGATTTACGGCATGGCTTTCCAATAGAGATGTGTGGTGTGTAATACAATATATTTACTGAAGTTTTGATTTGAACCTGAATAGCCTGTATTAAGTTTGATCATGTGTGGGTATTAAAATGGTTTACAGTATGTAGTAATCAATCATAATAAATGACATATGTTGATACCAAGTTGTAACTCTGCTCAGTGCCCACAGCATTGTTCTGATTTGAAGTAACCCACTGCCATTAAATTGAACACATACACACACTGGGATAAATAGAATTGCCTGGCAGTTTGCTGTTTGGTTTCATGGTACCACACAAGGCCAGAGTACGGAAGACTTCAGAAAAATGAGGTGTCCAGAGTTTCAGCTCTTTATCTGTCAGACATGGTGAGGTAAAGTTTAGAAGACCTTTAGAAAAAAGACTGAGAGGAAAAAACACCTTTAAATCACTCCAGGGAGAGCTTCAGAAAAGCAGAACTCAAACCAGTGCTTCTCTATTTTCAAAGCAACATATGCAGGCATAGCTGCATGACTCTCATTAAGTTCGTCTGAATCGTGCAGCTAAAGCCCCATGCAATGTTTTGAAAATGCAGGAAATAAAAATGGTCTTAAACCAGACATCTGGGCTTCTATCCAGTTTTCTGGTGATAACGTCTGAAGCATGCTATTAATAAAGCATCATCCATGGGCTAAATTATTCAACTATAGAACTCTTTGCAGAAGGCTTATAAGTCATCTTTACTTAAAAAACAAAGAAAAAAAAAAAAGCCAAAAGCTTCTGTTCACAGTTGACTCTCAGCAGCAACCACTGCTAAGCACAAGGCCCTTTTCCTTTTTAAGTATTTTAACATTTTTTTCCCTTGTACTTTTCAAATTTTTTTTTTACTTTTTCTCAAAAATTCTCACAGGGTACCCGTCTGAATGTTCGGATCGTAATTTTTGTAGAACAGAGGAAATGCTTTCTCTTTGCTGGTTATTTTATCTCAGGTGAATTTCTATACAGTCCAGGTGCCAGGATTGGAAAGAAACACACCTTTTCAGAGGTGTAAACCCTGCTGTTTCCCTGTCTTTTGTATTTTGATGTTGACAGGAAGGTAGTGATCTTAGCAACACTTTTTAGAACTTTCAAACCTTAATATTAAAAAATATTCTTAATAGTGAGGAAGGTGATCTAATTAACTACTTCTATAGATGAAGGTCTTCATGAGCAAGGTTTGGTTTTGCCTTCAAATGCCAACAACTAAGCTGTGTGTAGCTAAGAGGTTACTTTAAGAATTTCATAAATGTAAGTAACTTGATCATATTACTATATTGTAGTGTCAGCTATGGTATCATTTCATAAGTATTTTCATTTTCAGTTTATCAGAGGTTTTGTTTTGTCTTAATCTGGTATAAGGTGTGGAAGGAATTACTAAAAATGTAATTGTGAAAAGGTGAGTTACTTGCTTTGCTGTGATATAACTGTCTTTGGTGGCTTTTTGGAACACTGGAATCTTTATAATTTGCTTGTAACCTCTCTGTCATGTTGATGATAAAACATACAGAGCAGGCTAAGGAAAGTATGTCTGTAATGGCTATGGCAAGTAGGAGACCTTTCAGTTGTGAGAAATAGCTTGCAGTATGCTTTTGTGATGTACTTTCGTGCGTTGGGTTTTTTTTCTTTAATTAGCCAAGGTATACATTGCTTTGTGGCAATAGATGTACTTCACATTATATGGTTCTGCTTTATAAAACATTGAAATTGTTGGTTATAATTCTAAATCTGGTGCTGTGTTAAGAAGAATAATTGTGCTGTATTAGAAATAACCTTTAAAATGTCCATACAAGTGAAAAACAACTTTTCTGTGGTTTGTGTGTTACATCTTATGTGAGAGATAGATTGTATCTTAACACTGAGTGCAGTTACAATCTATAACTACCAATATTCTCTTTCTTCTTCTGTTGTTCTTTGTGGGAAATCTGACACAGAAGCTTTGAGTACAGTATCTTGTTTTAAATATGACTTAAGCTGCAGTTTTATCCAGGAGAATGAATGTGAGTTGATGGTACAAAATTCCTCACTTCTGGTTGCATCCTCCCTTACATCTCTGGTTGCATCTCTGACAGTGGACAGAAGGGAAAAGCTTGTATGAGCTTCTGTAGAATCCAAGTGCATGTTTACTTGCCTGTGGTCTGTTTCTTGGTATCTGAACTTGAAGACTGGAAACATGTAAAACAATTGCATTGTACTTCTGGGGGCAGGGTGGTGATTTCAGCTGAACGTTGAAATAACTTTTGCTCTGTTTCAGAAGCATAAAAAATATTTTGACCCTAAAGAGGGCATGTAGATTGTGAGGTAATTCAGGTGATTAAATCCAAGCTGCTGTAGCCTTTACATTAGGACATATTTCCTAACCTGTCAAATTCTCTTTCCCTCAAGAGGAAAATATTCAGTAGTACTCAATTAGGACACTGTAGTATCTGGACAAAAGGAACATGTGTTCATGCTAGAACCTGATACTAGTAAGACAAACAAGACAGAAGTTAACTCCCTAGTAATGATGGAAGGCACCAAGGACCAAACATTAGTATGTCAGCACCTTGCAAAGGTCTTCCAGCCCCGTGCAGCCCAGGAATTAGCAGTGTCATACACACAGTGGCTCTGAGGTTGGGGCTTTTCCTCAATGAGTTATTTTCAGGGGAATAAAACCTCAACTTTGAATGGCAACTTCTGAATTACAAGATCACTAATGCAAATAGCCACTTGCCATCTTAAAATGATGTGAAGACCTAACATTACAGCGGTGAAATGGATTGATTACTATTTCTGGGGATTAAGCAAGATGAAAATAAAAGTTTTGGGTTAAAGACATTAATTATACTTATAATTTACCTGAAAAATATGTAGTTTGCTAAAGGAAGAGAGTCTGACATGTAAATTCTGGATGTATTTCTTCACAAGTGGCTGGATGTGCCTGCATGAAGTGGTACATTCTCTATTGTTAAAACTGAGTGACTGAGACAGAACCCAATGTAAAGTGGTTTAAAGTTTCTTCTAATATTTGAGCAGTGCAAGTATAATAACAAGCTTTTCCCCCCACCTTTCAACTTTCAGAGCTAAAATCCCCAAACAGTGAAGTGAAGGCTATTTCTGACATCCTCTTTCCTCTCATATAGTCATCCAAACTATAAACAAATGTTCCCTTGCCTGCCATACGGGCTTGTCTACACAAGGAAGTTACAGTGGTTTAACTGCGATGTGATTGTAAATCCACTTAAATTGGTTCCAAATGTTCTGTGAATGCTCTAAGCCTGATTTAAACTGAAATGATAGCCCAGATAGTTTGTTCCACAGACTTAAAACCTGCATTTAAAATTGAATTGATTCTTGTGCTGCAGTATGGAAGACAATCTTAAATGAAACATCAAGTCTGCTGTGATACTCTATTTAGAGCTGAAATGACTTTTCTGAGAAAATGCTCGTGAGAGACTGGAGGCTGGGAGAGCCCTATGCAATACAAGGCTGGCTTGCTTTGTTCAATTCTAGGTGGGTCTCTGGTGTCTTTTGAGGAAGCAATAGCTATGCTGTGTTTTTCAGCTCTTCCAGAGAGCTGACTGCCAGTCTCACAGACACCGACTGGCTTGCGTCCACACTGCCCAGCATCAGCACCTGGAGGAATGGTAGGTGACTGTCTTGTGGCCCCTTGTGCTTGCTCTGAGTAGGCCAACAGTGTGGAGATTTTTTACAAAACTTGAAAGGGCTGGAAAGAATGAGGTTTGTGTTTATAGCATTAATGAGGTCTCGTGTGGTGGATATAGTGCAAGGTAAGAGGATATTTGAGGGTACAAAGCCTACCAGCATGATTTAAAGGCCTACACATGTTGAGGGTGACAGTTCTCAGACTAGCTGTGGGCCATATGCAGTGAAAAACACTTCATACCTTAAATGCTTTTGCCCCTGGATAATCTTTCTTACGTTTAGATTAAAAGACTACTTCTCTTACCTATTAGCACCATTGTTTAGCAAAAATATTTTTCCCCCATCCTGGCTCCAAAAGATCTGGGATACCACTCTATTTCATATATATTGGTTGCCAGCTCTATTTTCTAGGTGGAGTTGACAAAAATCTGTTGTTACACAAAAGTGTTTGATATTGCCAATTAATCAACTTTTTGACATTTTTAAATTTGTAGAGAGGCAATCCCTCATTGACTCACTGGGTTTATAATGTTCCTTTCCTTTCCTAGCCAGGTAGGAATAAACTGCTGCATTACCTTCTGCTTCCCGTAAAGGCTTGCACTTGAGCCCAGTGTTTTGAACCCACCTAAAACTCAGTCAAAATTCTGGACTGCCCCCAGAAGAACAGTGTATTGTTTTACATGTTTCCAGACTTCAAGTTCAGATACCAAGAAACAGACCACAGGCAAGAAAACATGCACTTGGATTCTATAGAAACTTATACAAGCTTTTCCCTTCTGTCCACTGTCAGAGATGCAACCAGAGATGTAAGGGAGGATGCAACCAGAAGTGAGGACTTGCCAGCTCTACTTTTGGGCAATTTTTGATAGAAGAGAGTGCTTCTCTGAGGAAATCAGTGTATATGATTCCTTTTGAATACTGGCAACTCTGAGTATCCCAGGATTATAAAAGTGAAGAACAAAGCACCTGTTCAGCAAACAAAGAGCATTCATTTGATATGGCAAGTTCACAGTATGGCACATGTAACTTCAACTCACATTCATTCTCTTGGATTAACCTGCAGTTTAATTTGTGTTTAAAAGATACTATTGCAGGATGTTTGTAGGGGCTTAAGAGGAAACAACAAAGCCACAGAGGAATAGAACTGTGAAGGTTACTGCATAGGCAAGGCACAGGAGACTTGGAAAATGCATTGTGCTGGACATTTACAGACACTGAGTGACTACCTGGAGACTGCATGGTACGTACTCTTTCCTAGGGCTTGGAGTGCATGCATGTGCTTTTAAAAATAGGCACCTGGATGGGATTCGTCATTTGTTTGAATGTCTGTGACTGTCTTGATGCTCTTATGCCAAGTTAGCATTTGCATATCTTGGTGGAGCTGAGATGCTCCTTCAGGGAGCTGAGCCCTTTCCCCAGTCACCAAGATCTTAAGAGCACTGATAGATGCTTCCAAGAGGAAAGATTCTATATTGCGTGTGACATAAACAGAAGTTTCCCTGTACGGCTGATTACTCCTGTTTCCTGGTTGTCTTCAATTTACATTAAGTGCTGTGAGGGTGTTTTTTTGTTGGGGTTCATTTGGAGTTTTTTAAAGGTCTTATTGTGTCTCCACTCTGGTATTGAATGGTTGCATTCTGCACCTGGGAGAGCTACTTTTCTAGAGATGTATTCTGTCCCTACCTAGAATGAAGGGAGAAGGCAAGAAAGGGGAAACCATAACTATGATTTAGTTGGATACGTTTTTTGCATAATAAATGGTTTCCATACAGAAGAATGTCTTTCGGAGCCTCTGCTGTCTTCTGAAGAGTTCACTGTCCCAAGAATTCATGAAGAGGGAGTAAATATACATCTCCCCTGCATTTAATTCATCTGGCTTGGAAACTGAACACATCTATTTATTCCTTCTTGTACTCTTTAGGTGCTTTTATGCACCTGACTCTAGTTCTGAAGTGCTGCAGCTGCTGTTGGAGCAGTAGAAAGGATGTGTACTGCAGCTAGACCACGGGAATCATGGTATGGGTGCTTTCTGTACACGTCCCTGCCTCCCATTTTCTGCAGTATTAGAAGCTAGCAGCGCTTTTTTTCTTGACGCTGGTTAGTTTGTGGAAATTCTTCTTGGGTTATAAATTCATTTGGTGTCCAAAATAGCTTTGGGGCCTTGTACAAATAGTGTTTTACAGTTTATATGTATTTGCTAGTTTTTAAGTAAGCTTGTAGCTAGTCTTCTATCATATTTCTCTTGTGTTGTGTAAAAGATGACAAATGCATCTTCATTCTCAGGTTTGCTCCTTAGAGCATTGCCAAAGCTAAACCTCATTTATAGACTTCATTCCTGTGAGTGTCATCTCAGATTTTCATTGTGTATAATCTTACTGTGGTTTTGAGGAACTTGTTGAAAGGAGAGAGCAGATGTATATCCCTGGCCCATGTTTGGAGGCAATTTGGTGGTCATTTGTCTTGAGGAGTTCACCCAGCAAGAAGGTGATGGTACAAGTTAATTCTCTCTGGTTAAAAATCTTCAAAATGCTGTGAAACTAAGAACTGGTTTGTAGCAAACATCATCAGTCTGCCATAGTCTCTTCTGTATCACCCAGCCTTTGAAGGAGACATTTATAAAAAGAAGTATCTTGTCTGCATGCTTGATGTCGTGAGTGTGCAATACCCTCCTAAAGCCATGTAATGATATTATAGACTGAATTTGGGAATCATGTGAATGCTTTGTTCCTGTATTTGAGCTTACAGTTTTTTCTTCTCTAAGGTGTTTTTCCCAGCAAAGAAAAACTTTGGTTTTCTTTGTACGCAGCTCTATCAGAAGATACAGCAAATTCTTTAAAAACACCCCAGGAATTTCTTTGTACATAGTGCAGGGAAAGCAAGCTAGTTGCTTTCCTAAAGAAGTTCAAACATTATTTCTGTAGTTAGAAGTACATCAATAGGTAATTTACTAGTGAAGTGATTGCACATGTTTACAATGTGCTGAGTATTTTGGCAAAAGATGTTTAGAACCCAATTCTTTTCGCTTTTGCCAGCATGTAAAGCAATAAATGTAGACTTAAGTTACCAATATTGTGTGCATTTTCTGCATGGGAGGAGAGGCAAGGAGACCAGGGGACAGATTTTTTGTTGTACTAGTTTTGAAGCTTAAGGGAAGGGGTAGCATGTTTAAAAGCAGCTGTGTACAAAATAAAATGCTAGGTCCTGTTTATTATTGGATTGTCCCATTGACCAAGAAAATGGATGTGTTAATAAAAATGGAACAAATGCAATGAAAGTATTGGGAAGCTTTTCAGATTGCATTGTGTGTCCTGGTGGTTTTGGATTCGAATATTGTCTCTGCTGAAATGCTAATAGGGTTGTGGGTAATGAGAAACATGGGCTTCTCCTGGGATTACCCCTGTAAAGGTTTTACTCTTGTCAGTATGACAGAAGATGAGCTACAGTTTCTGTAGTGGTCTGGCTTTTCTGTTGCTAATTTTGCTATTTTTCTTGAGTTCCAAGCTGTCAGGAAACTTCATATAAACTTTCTGGATAAAAGTAGCTTAATTCAAGGTCTTACAGACATGAATTTTATTTCATAGGGAGGAAGGGAGGAAAAAACAGACTTGCAAGGGAAACCTGGCCCTTCACGTAGCCATAACAGGGAATCCTAGGGGGACTGCAGTTCCAGACCTAAAATGACCTTGCTACAGAACTGCTCCTATTACATTTAATTCAACAGCTCTGCAGAAGGATTCCTTTATGTGGTGACAAGAAAAGCAAAGTCTGTGAACCTGCATTTATAACTGTAACATAAGGGACTTCTGCAAATAAAAGTAAGAAGGGAAAGAATTGAAGTGTCCTATAAAATAGGAGCTGAATAATAACAGTCAGGGTCTTGGTCACTCTGTTTTATTCAGTCAGTACTGGGATTGCATCTCTTTCTTGGAAATTTTAAAATAATTTTGATTACCTAACACATTGCATAGGTTCATATCCAGGGAATAAGAATGCACAACTATAGTTTAACTACAGTAAATGAATATTAATTTCCTTATTACATTTTATCCTATTGCTCATTGTGTCATATGCAGGTATAAATGAATGCATTTGAGTGTGGGTTGATAACTCTATTAAGCTACATATAAGTTAAATGGAAACTGCCAGCTACACAGTGCTATGAAATGAAAGAAACTAAGAGCAAAACTAATACAATTTTCTTAATGAATTATACCATGCTATACATTTCTTTCTCTAACTTAATACCGATCCTACTCCATCCTGATACCCTTTACCCCTAAGAGGTTAATGCTACTACATTCATAAAAATCTTTACTACATTTCCACTCTCCCTTTCCCAAATACACAGAATGTTTGATAGTGGGGGCGTGTGTTGCATTTTCTGTGCTTGTTTCTAGAGCTAGATTAGTGTCATAGCTCCTGGCCTCAGTCTGGTTTTGCTTTGGTATGAGAGGTGTGGAAATACTTGTTGCTACTTTCTGTGCTGATATGTTTTATTCAGGTTGCAGTGAGCCCTAGTGCATATCCCAGGTGTGAAGAGCCGTGGTGTATTTAGCCTGACTTTTGACTCATGGCATTAACAGGCTTCACTCATGGAGTGCTGTGTGTTTTGTTGGCTTTCTTTCTGCTTCTACGTCTGGTGCCAGATTTGAACTGCCAGGTTGATGGTTTTTATAGCTGTTTCTGTGCTTTCTTTCCATTGCCCTTATTTGGGTTATAGTTTTAGCATCTTTTCTTCCACAATTCCCTGATCTTCTATTTCCAATACTGCTTTTCTTGCTATTGGACATGTATTTTCTTAGAGGACTCCAAGAGCTTAGCAGAATTTCAGGTGGATGTTACCTGAAACTGTTGATGTTTTCTCACCTATCAATGTAAATAGTTAAACTTCTTTCTTTCATTTGTTTATTTCAGCACTAGAGAACAAATCAGGAATAACAAATCCAAAGCACTTCTGTTATGTTATCAGTGGTTGAAGATACCACATAGCTTCAGAAAAGCCAGCAGATAATTTAAAACCATATAGTAGTGTGTCCTTATCTTGTGCATGTGATGTGGGTCAATTACACAGTTGTGAAACTTGTATCAAGACCAGTCTATCATGATTATGTGCTGAGGAGATACCATAAGCTATTAAAAGTCATATTGTACTTCTCAGCTCCACAGTGATGTGCTAGTACTCAAGGGCAGTTAAAGAAGCTGATTAGGTAAAGCCAAGAGGCAAAAAACCCACCAAACAAGCCCCCCGCCAAAGATGTGTTAACATGCCTGATTTGACTCCAACCCTGTAGTCAATGCTGCTGTATGCATAAGGATGATGTCCATGTCAGTGGAAACCTCTCTTTACAGTTGTTTGCTTGGTAAAGGAAGGCTGATAGCACTGGGAGTCCATAGCACGAGTTTCCATTGCTTGGCATCAGACGGTGTGGCCTGGCGCAATGTTCCCAGCTGAGCCCTCCTCACTCTCCAGGCTGGCAATGGGAGGGAGGATGTGGACAACAGGCTGCTGCCTTGTTTCTTCTCAGCCTAACTCCCAGCCAGAGCAGGACACCCTGGTTGCTTTGTAGGGTAATGATGGCAATTCCCAGCATCATCAGTCCTGGCAACTTTGCTCTAGCTGTGTGTTTAGACCCCTTTGGCCATGCAGATACAGTGAAACACTGCATCATGGTAGGGCTTGACTGAACCATGCTGGGTATTAATTTTCTTTTTGACAAGTCACTGTGTGAGTCCTGTGACTTCAAGGGTGTCCCATATATGCATATGAAAATCCTAGTGTAGCAGTGTCAGCTTTCTTCAGAAAACTTAAGGAAGGATGAAGAACAACCTTGGAATAGAGCTGTCTATATTTGCAAAAGGGAAATGCTCTGAAGAATTGCTAAGTTTAACCACATCTTTTGACAAGTACATCTGCCCTTTGGCAGGGCAGGCCATTTCTAATCACATTATCATAGGCATGCTTCTCCAGCAATTAGTGTGCTAGACAAATATTAAGTCCCTGGAATACTTCACACCAAGAGAGGTGGAGAAATAGCCTGCCTTTTCTCTATGTGATTTCATAAGATTTTAAAACAAAGTTGTATTACAGCTCTGAACAATGTGCTCTAATGGGCTGTGCCTTCATTTTAGCAGTGACATAAACATGGATAATTTAGCACACTGATCAGATGTTCATGTAACAGGAACAAGGAAAAAAAGTAAACCACTATCCAACAAAAGGCATTGGCAGAGTCTGCTATATTTTGTCGTGTTTCTAAATGCATTTATTAGTATATTTGGGGCCAAATGTTGCTGGAAGAAGCAATCTTTTTAGGTCTTAGTGGTAAGGTCTTTTGATGTATGCTGCATTGTCATCTGCATGCTGCATTGTCATCTGCAGGTGTGGTGTCTCATCACAATGCTCAAAACTCTTGGGATAAGCAGCATAATTGTTCTCTAGTGGGAACCACTGAGGAAAAAACCCAGAACTTTGCTAATTCTTACTTTATTTTCAAGTCTTCAGAATTATTCTGAGCACTGAAATGGAAAGAAGTGAGTCCAAGTGTGGGGTGTGAGGCTCCTCTTTGTCCTCTCCCACTTCCGTTCTGCTTTGTGCCTGCCTCTCCTGTTGAATGTTACCTGTGCTTTGCAGGAAGTATGTTAGCAGCTGATCAGCTAGAAAAGAGGAGCACAAAAACTGTTTTTCTAAGGAAGGAGTAAAATTTTCTGCATATGGCTCTTCTGTAAACAGTGAAAAATGAGTCTGATAAAATCTGTGCTCTTTAGTGTGCTGAAATATAAACTATATGAAGTCAGGAATAGAAAAAATGGAATAGGAGAAATAATAGATGTTCAGGTGTATTTAATAAATTAGTGTTTAAAGCCAGGAAATCTCTATTGTAGTGGTTGCTCTACTGTCTATCTGACAAAGCATTGCAGTCAATGCATAGGGTGTTTTTAATGAGACAAAAGCAGCGTGGAACTTTGAAAATAATTGTTAAGACTGGAGATGATTTTTAACCTTGAATAGGCACTTGTTTGGAGTGCACAGGCCTAGAGCAAATTCTTCTCAGTTGTAAAATATCGATCTGTTTTCAGCAAAGAATTATTAAACACTGGGGGGAATAAAAGGAGCAAGGGAAATATTCCTCAGCAAATGAAGTGAGTCTCAGAGCGCCATGCCTACCCTGTCAAATCTTATTACTAACACACTTTTCCTACATTATAAAATTGGTGCTGTACATTCTCTAATGAAGGGATTATTTTAAGGTTGTGAGCATTTGGGTAGGAATAAGAGGCTGGTGTTGAGAGACACATCTGTAATGAGAGATCTTAAATCAGGATACATTATTAATGAACTGCACAGGAGACACACAAACCTGCTTTATTGAGCAAACTGTAAATGAGCCTATTTGGTAAGAACATGCAAAATGTGTGTGTGCTGAGAGAGGGTATTTTGAGAATTTAACTAATTTCTGAATAGTAAAGGCATCCAGTCTGGCTATAATTGGTGCCTGTGGCAATTGTTGGTACCCTGACTACATTAGCTTTCTGTGCCCTTTAGCAGAATTGGAAAAACATTTCTAGTACTTGTTAAGCTGTCTATTATCAACCTTCATAAATATACACATTTAGAATAGAGATGATTTGCTATCCCAGTGCCTTAGAGCGCTTAAATAAATTAGTTCCTACTATTTCAGGCATTAATTTTGCAGTAATTATGCATGAAGCAATAATGCAATTAAAATTGCCTTCCAACTTGCTCGAGTGGGAATACTTTTTGAAAATAATACTTGATCTTTTCTCAAAATACACTCTAGAGCAGGTGGATGTGCTGTGTAGCTCAAACAGCAGTGCGGGACTGTTCTACCTTGAGATCCTCAGTTTGCCTGCAGCTGCAGTCAATATTAACCAAGTATTACCATCTGTTGGCTTTTGCTGACCTCTGGTTTATTCCCTTCTCCCCTTTCTCTAGTGGCAAAGTGCCCACATCACAGCTGGCATCAAGTGCTTCAGCAGTGGGGTTTCTTATTTAAAGAATGCAACCCCACTTCAAGGCAGGAAACATGGGCTAGCTTTCAGTTTGCAATTTTCCAGTTTCTTTTTGCATGGTACCTACTGGTTTCACATCTTTGCAATATCTGCTATAATAAAGCACAGCAATGTATCTGCCCAGATTTCAGCCTTAGGTCTGAATCTCTTTACATTTAAATTGGACCTCTCGTTTCTTGGGGAAAAAGTATAGATTTTGTAGCTGAGTTACAAATAAGCTTTTCCAGCTTTTTGGCAGCTAGGTAATAGTTAAAGTGAAAAGATTTCTTTTTTCCAGCCAGAAAAGAGGTTTAATAACTGTGGGTCCATTTGTTCATAGCAGTACTGGAGCTGAGCCCTACAAACCCCTGGAGCTTGGCAAGCCAGGCAGACTTGGCAAGTTTTCCTACCAGCTTACTGAGTCTGAGTCAAGTGTGGCTTGTTGCAACTTCAAATATATTTAGTGCATTTTGTTAACATGAACATTAAGGTGGAGGGTTTGAGGTTTTTCTTCTTTTGCTTAACTTAAGGTGTACTATGCTCTCTCTACAAACAGCTGGTCCTTAAACCATGCATAGCAGTTTATGGCTTGTGTTAAATTAAAAATAAAAGTGTATTTTATGCAGAGTATCTGATTTACTCTTGACATGAAGATATTGAGGAAGTATGAGACAGTACCCCACAGTCTTTCTGTCAGTCGGCCTTTGGTAGTGTGAATCTGGGGAGAAAACAAGCAGAGCTGTTACTTTCCAGTGCATTGTGACAGCGATAACTTTTCCCCTCTGTTTGGAGCCTGTGATGCATGAAGACTTGTAAGTGTTGGAAATGCTCTCACTTCTAATTTTTACCTGTGTGGATACTGCTGAAGGAAAAAGAATTCAAATTGGAATTTTGGATTGGCTGGACACTGAACTTTGTAAATGTTAGTTCATACCTATCCAAATTATATCAGCCTTTGAAATAGGGGGAAAATTATTCTGTAGAAATAAATTCTTTCAGTGTTGAAAGATGCTGCAGAGGACGCAAGATAGTAACAGCTGAATACCTATTTACTGCAGTCAGACATGTCAGTATTCTCCTGTATTGATTCATTCATCTCAATGTGGTGTTAGCAGGGTCTTTAGTGGATTCTGTACCATGCAGTTGTGGCAGGGCCATAGATCATGAGTAGAAGGAATTGGTCTGTTGAGTGGGTGTTTCTCACTTGTGCTTGGACAGCCTGTCTGCTGCTTTGTGAGGCATCCTAACAGCTCTGCTCTTCCCAAGTTTTATGGAATTCTGTTGTCGTTGTTGCTAATATTTTTGTTGGGAAATGTGAATCTAAGAATCCAAGATGTTAGATTTGCCTGGTTTAGGGCTTTTTTTCTAGCCATGGGCTAGCTACAGAAATTCCGGCTGCTTTGTTTTACCCTCTTGACGGATAATCAGCTATGTCTGTTGCTGGAGGACTGGTTGTGGGAAGCTATGGTTTCAGAAAGCAGTTGTTTCCTAAGCAGCACGAGCCAATGTTATAAAAGGCCTCATCATTTGCTACCAAACCTTTGAAGTTTGCTTTGCCCAGTGGGATCTAGAAAACTGAGCAGAGCACAGTCAGGTTGCCAACTAAGCCAGACAGGCTTCTGATTTGTGAGCTATTTATTGTTTCTAGAACTGCTGCCTTCATTCATCGTTGCAATTAATTGCAAAAAGCCTGGAGATGATAAATGCCTAGATCATTATTGCTAAATATCTGGGAGCATGCTATTTTAGAGCTCAGATTCTTCCTAGAAGAAACCCTCAAATTCCTAACTTGAACAGCCCAAATAAATTGTGGTTTCTTTTTGGGACCTCAGGCTTTGTACCAAAGAGGTTTCATATGTTTCTTTTGAAGAGCTGATGTGTAGAAGTGGCTGGAGCACTGCAAGGATGAGAGTGTGACAGGCCAGTGTGCTGCTTTGGGCCATTAACTGTGTCCTTAGAGCGAGATTTACAGAGTATTCCTTCAGGGTATCAATGCAATAGAACTGATGATAAAAAGCTGGGATGTAGAGTGTGTCTTCTGTCCTTTTTCTGGACAGAGCTGGTGAGGTGAATCCTTAAAGGCTCTTTTAATTGAATGCATGTTTGGCAATGGGAAAGAAAGACACTTTTTTTAGGAAACCTAAGAAATATTTTGCAGTTTGTACTGGGCTGGTGCATTTCAGCTAAGTGGTGGAGGAATGAAGCTGTTGGCCCTTAAGAAAACTTACAAGGACACTTGTAAACTATAAGCTGCAAGAGGGGCAGCAGGTATTGAAAAATGCAAACTTCAGAGTAATATTGTGAGAAGTAAATAGAAACTTGGTGCTCGAAAGAGCAGCTGATGGTTTAAAAACATTACAGGAAGTAATTTTAAACAGATGACCAACTGTGCAAAGCATAGCTATAAACAGATGAGTTGGAATCAGTGTCATTGTTTCTTACTTGAACAATGAGAGTTCATTTAGAACAGATGATTAATTTCAAACAAGAATGGTGATATAATAGCTGTAAGAAGCACAAAAATAAGAGCTCAACTAACCTGGTCTCTGTTTGTGAACAGTGGTAGTTCTCTGGCAGACTCATCTGGTCTCCAGCTTTCCTTCTGTGATTTTTTTTTCAAATTGCCTTTTGCATCTACAGCATCATCTGGGAGACATTTCCACAAGCCAGCCATATATTGTGTGAAAAGGTTTCACTTTCTCCTTTTGTGTAGCATGTGAATTTCATGTTTTGCAGCAGTGCCTATTTGAACAGCTATTTGTTATTCTTTCCAACCTTGTAAATACTTTTATATTGCATGAAGTTGCCTCTGTCCCATGTTAGAGTCCTGGTCTGTTTAGATATTGCATGTATGAAAACAGTGATAGGTCTTGATGCAGTCTCATTTTCTACTTGGTTTTTGTTTGTTTGTTTGTTTTTTGGTTTTTTTTCCCCCTGATTATTCTGTATTCATTTTGTGTGGAAGAAGGGAGAGATCAGATGATGTACAGCTAACTGCTTGTTATCTGAGATGTTCTGCTAGGCCACTAATACTGCACAAGTGAGCCAGAGAATAAATGATGCTGGTAGGAGAGTGCTGCCCAATGAGTGACAGAATGGTGTCAGAAAAGATACCTGGCACTAAGTGCCATGGGCTCTCAGGGAGCAGGAAGGGAATGGGCATGGTTAGCCCTGACTGATCTGCAATACACAGTGCATCCAGTGCAACATGGACTTGTGAAGTAAATGCAACACAAAATATGTTGAAACTGGGTGGTTAGAGGGAGTATTCTCACACGCAATATTGAATTAATTTTGAACAAAGTAATATGGTCTACTGTGGATTTTGAAAGGGACTGTTGCCAGAAATTCTCAGAAATCTTTTGTTATCTAATAAGTGTAATGATTTCACATTCAGACTGTTTCAGGATGCCCTTAAACTGCTATTGTTCTTCCAGTTTCCAATTTACTTGGAAAGTGATAATTCTTTCCCTTCTTTGTTGTTTCCCTAAGCTTCTTTCAATGTCCACTAAGAAACTTTGTTCCAACCCAGTACAGCAGTTTGTGCTTCAAAAAGGTGCTTAAGCAAGATTAATAGACTCAAAGAAGCTGCATCCATGGAAATGCTGAAAAGAGTTTACCTTTGCACTGAAGCTTAAAGCTGTTTCCTGGGATTGTGTCGTTACAGAATCCCCTCAGCTGGAAAGCAACTTGAAGTCCATCTAGTCCAATCTTCTGTTTAAAGCAGGGTGAACATTAAATGCAAACTAGATTGCTCAGGTCTTGCCCAGTTGCATTTGTAAACTTGTTAAAGGATGAAGACTCTGCAGCCTGTTTTGCAACCTCTTCCAATTTAATGATTAAATAGGTAGTTTAATAAATAATAATGTTTGCATCATTTAAACAAAAAAATTACAATATAATCATGATCATATAACTGACAAGTTGATATCATTGTAATTCTGGGACTGTAAAAATCAACACAAGTTAAGCAAAACATCCATCAAAACAGTTATTTTGAAAATTCTGGTCTTTACCAAACATGATGGGAATGAAGTTGGCTTCGGGCTGCAGGCATATTAATTGGCCAGCGATAAGGATTTTGTAATAGTTTGATGCCATCTATTTTTTTAGAGCAATTATGTAAATACAGCTAATTGCTCCTTAGTCTGAGTGTTTTATTTTAAACAAGGAGTGCTCTGCCAGTATTTAAAATGTAGGACTTGAAAATAACTGCCTGGCACTGCTGATAATTATTTTTAGAGCATGACAAGCATCTGTCTCCAGATGGTGGTCTGTATTCCACATCCTTCTCCTCTACTGTAAATGGAAGCATGGACTGCAGGAGTAATCTAAATCTTTTTGTAACTTCTCTTTTTCAGCTTTGGTTTGCTTTCGTTAATGGATTTTCCGGGCAGATCTTATTTGAGCGATGGTGCATCGGTCTGTATAATGTGGTACGTGCTGCATGTTTAGACTTGATAGTGCTTGAGACTACTGTATTATTTTGTTGTGTCCCATTTTTCACAGGTAACCGTCCCAGATGTATGTCAGGAAAGGTGAGTTCATTTGTAAAAGCCACTTTGAATCCACTCTGAGGTAGGGAAAGTAAAATAAAATACTACATTTTTATTACAAAATGAAAATTTGGAAGAACACCTTGAAAATAGATGTTTAACCTAATGTAACCTGCATAAAGCTCTCCAGATTTTAGATAGAATTTAATTTCCTCTTTGGAAGCATTTTCAGAGTTTTATACTGAATATTTTGGTGACAGTTCATGCTCAAAATACTCCTTATCTCTGAGTTTTGATGAATTTTTTTTCATTCAGACCCTGTAGAGTTAGATGCTGAGAGAAGTTACTTTGGGCTGACTCGTGCTCCCTTAGGTACAGAAAGAGAAGCTGCATCACTGTGTCATCAGCAGTCTGGGAGTGGTTTCTGATTTTCAACATGGCCTGCAGGGTGCCACACTGTGTCATATGACTTTATTACTTTAATCAGTAATATTATTTAATCAATCACATAGATGAAAGCCTGAAGGATCTCTGGAACCAAGTTCTGTAGCATACCGTAGACCTGTGTTGGTGTTTTGGACAATGTTACCTTTGTAATGTTATGAGTGGCCCTGTGCCTGGATTTATAAGCTGCTAGGACTCTGTTAGTGTTAAAGAGTCTCTTTTCACGGAGGGAATTTAATTTTTTTGTTAAAAACCTCATTCCAAATATATGCTAATACAGAAGAAGCCAGCAAATTATCACTGAATAGTATTAATGGAACCACTTAACTTCTGTCACATTAATTTTTAAAATTATGGCACAAGCCCCCATATTCCATAAGATTTCATACTCTTAGTTGAAGATACTTATTCAAGGATTTATCATTCCCTTGATTCCCTTCACCCTAATTTCCTGACTGTTATGCAGTCTCTGTCATTCATGTTTAGATATTTGCATCTATTATCTTTAAACCTCATTTGATGAATCTATCTACCCTACCTAAAGCTTCTGGATAAAACTCATCTTCTGTAATCAGAAACTAAACCTTGTTTTTTAAGGTCAATATTTTCTAAAATTAGAACTCGTTGCATGGACTCATGGAGAATCAAGTGCCAGTAAGATATTAGGGACTTCCACAATTTGTCAGGCTGAGATTTTGAAGTGCTTTCAGCTAAGTCATTCTTTTCTGTGCAGATTAACCCTTTATTTTATTAGTAGTCTCATTAAGATATGAAGTGTATGAAATCATGGTGGCATTGTAATTCCTGATTTTGCACTGGTTTGCACTGGAAGTTTGCCTTGGTGGTCAAAACCACTAGAAGATTTACTTCAAGTGAGGATGTAAATGCCCCAATAAACAGAAGAAACCAGGGGAAGTACATTAAAGCCATATGAGAGCATGGTCTTCTTTGGAATATATTGGACCAGGGCTCTCAGTTTCAGTTCTCTACCTTCAGCCTGCTGCCATTTTAGCCATCTGGTTTATCACTTCATGGGCGAAGACGCACAATTCCCGCTGGACTGAGGGTTGTAATCATTGATTCTCACTCGTCTCTGTTCCTCCCCATTGTTCTTTGTGTGCTCCCCAGCTGCCTCCATGCTGCTGGTGGGAATCACAGCCCGCCTTCTCCAAATGTGCACACACCCTAGAAACAGTTCATAACTCCTACCTGCCTCTTAACTTCAAGAACACTTCTCAAACTGGTAAAAATATATGTATGTATAGGTTTTAAAGTGATGTTTCTGATATAAACTATTGATGTAAAAGGAAGTGAATGAAGTTTGGTGTTCAGACTTGCACCCTGGTGTAACTTTCACTCGGTGCCTGCACTGTGGACCACAAGAAACATGGATACCCAAGCTGGCTTTAAATGAGCTGCCTCAGATCCTGGAAACACTTCAAGAGCAGCAATGTTAAAGTCAGTGGGGACTAATTTACTCTGCTTCTGGCAGAGTGTCCTGCTGCCTGTCTTGGAAGGCTTCCGAGGCTTGGTCATCCAAGCATCTGCCCGTAGCACAGACACACACTGCAGTTAATTTGTTCCTATCAGTTCATGCTTGCCAGGGGAATCCCCAAAGTACCATAATGCAGAATGGCTTTTGTTGCTCAGTAGATTTTTATTTTTTTTTAATGTGATTTCCACATTTACTCTGTCTGTAAACTTAGCAGTGGTTAAGCACATTGCATATCTAATTATGGCTACAACTGCAGCTATATTGGAAGCTATTCCCACAAGACTATTTTGTAAAAATGCATGTTGTCTTTCCATTGCAGTCCAGTGTGTCTGACCCTCGCTGGATTAGCTGGTACATCAGGAAACTAATGATGCTTAACTTCTTGGGTTTAACTTATTGGTTAATAATATGAATTTTCTTTCATGTTTCTGTTGTTCACAAGTCAATATTTGGGAGTTACAAATTGATGTTTGGACTTGTTTGGACCATTGAAAATTATGCCAAATAACGTGCTAGGTAGTAGTAAGTCTTCACTGAATTCTGTGGGAATTTTGCTTTTGTCTAGGTAAGGAAACATTATATGAGATACACTTAAAACTAAGAGCTGCTTTCAATTAGTATTTGCTTTCCTTGCAGATTTTCACAGCACTGCCACCCTTTACTCTGGGAATTTTTGAACGGTCGTGTACTCAAGATAGCATGCTTAGATTTCCACAGCTATACAAAATCACTCAAAATGCAGATGGTTTCAACACAAGGGTAAGGAAAACCCTGTTGCTCTAAAAAAACATAAGCATTCTGATATTCCAGATTTTTCATGTCAGAAAATAACTTATTTCCTGATGTTACTTCTGCTTTAAGCTGACCACTGAGAGTGATTGTTCAGCCTTCCAGTTCTTTCCAAGGGATTACTTTTTTTTATTTAAGTAAAGAACATTCTTGTTTATAAATAAGGATTTTCTGCTGTGACTTCACCAGAAACTGGTCCTGAAATATCCATAAACTTTGATTCATTGTTAGATTTGTATCCAAGTATGATTTTTCAATTCACACCTACTGATAAGCCATGATGACATCGCCTGGATTTATTTAACATATGTGTTGTCACAGCACTCTCTGCTAGGGTGTTTTTCATAGTTAGCATAGCTCTGTTCCAGTAGTTCTTTTGGAAAATAGTATTTGAATTGGCTTATTTGGACTTCTGAGTTTTGAAGAACACATTTTACTCAATTTTGCTGTTTAAATGCTGGAAAATGCCAGCATTTGATATTCTGTCTTTTCCATAATGAGCACATCTAAATGTACTTCTGAATCAAGGAAGCTGTATGATTGCTTTGTTTGGAGAGGAAATTGTAGAGTACATAAAGTTTTAGTTTGTGCAAAATTACATTATCTGATAGTTAAAAACTGTGGGGCACAAATTATTTATCTATTAAAAGAAAATAGAACATTTCCTAATACTGAATCACTCTTTTAAATTTATCCTTTGAGGTAATTAAACAAAGTTGACTCAATCTGTCTGCCTTATTTCAATAAAGATCTTAAACTGAAGCATGCTCGCCTATTATGCTTCAAGTTGGTAGAATAAACTAATTGAACTGGACCAGTGTTTTCTTGTGAAAGAGCAGAAATTGTAGGAGAAAATAGAGCCTGCAGAATTTTGAGTATTTTACTTCAGGATAAACATTTTCTGACTCTAAACTATACAATGAAGTGTTTGTTAGGAGTTAGAGAGAGGTCAAGAGTTTTGGACTTTACTGATGGCTTGGTTTGTTTTCCCTCAGGTTTTCTGGGGTCACTGCATCAATGCCCTCATCCATTCCATCATTCTTTTCTGGTTTCCACTGAAAGTGCTGGAGCATGGTAAGGGCTTCATTATTTCTTATGTGAGTAACTGATGTTCAGTCTTACAGAACCAGTGTGTTTGCAGAAGAGGGGGTTGTGACAAGTCTCAAGAAATAATGCTGCCAGACAGTTCAGTAGTCTTTAGCTGCTGAGCTTGGCGGGTTGTCGAGTGGCTTTCAGAAATTATTTTAATCTAACATAATTATTGTTCATATAGTGACTTTAATAGGCGAAAAATGAAACTACTGCTTTGCTAAGAAGTCTTACCCAAATACTGAGTGATGTTTTACAAAATGCCTTTTTTTTTTTTTTTTGTTAGTGTGTTGAGATCTCAGCATTTTATTGAATAATGTTTTTACAGCAGCTGCCTTAGAACCATTTGCTTTCTATCTTGTTGGAATTCCCCCATTCCATAACGCAGTACTGTGAAAAAGAATTGGCTGCAATGGAAGTAAACCGGATCAAGAGTCAGAGATACTGGGGAAATGAGCCTCTCTGGTGTACAGATTAGGGTTATTAGGTCTTGCTTTTCAGGGTAATGCAACTACACATGGTTCCTACATAGCTTTCCAGTATAGCTGTGTGGGTGGGAAAAACCACTGGAAATCTGTTCTTTGATTGTGGTAAGAAATAGCGTGAGATCAGATGAGGAATTTAGGGCTGGTGAAGAGAATATTTATCTAAAATCATTAATTTTTCACAAGTGAAACGCCTTCCTGGAAAACACTGATTTTAAGAAAACCTTCTTGGCTCCAGAATGGACTAATTGGGGAGGAGGTGAAAGAAATAAAAAGGGAGGGAAGATGAATGCTCATGTCAGAGGCATGATAGTAAAGATACTAGTGAGGGTTAGGTTCATGCTTCTCTGCTTGGCTGATTGAAATGTCAGTATCATATCCTCAGTGGGAACTTCCATGGCTGATGGACCATATGAAAAAGGGACCCCTTTCATCTGTACATGGGCTAAAAGAAAGTTCCATTTCGTGGGAGAGGGGCTTTTATGGTTGGTGGTTTTTGTTTTAGGAGTTTTGTTACTCTGCTACACTGTTATTATGACAAATGTTAATCTTGAATAGCTCTTTTTAAAATTCAACTGCAGAAATTTTAAGTTAACATGTGTAGTATTTACAGTTAAAATTACACAGTCTTCCATTGAGGTTTTTCTAGTTCCTAAATAGATAATGTGCTTTTCATTCCAACAATTAGAATTATAAGACTGAAATACCAGCTCAGAGGCTAACTGTCTGAGTTCCTTTTGATAGGTTGCTCAATTTGTTTTCCAGAGAGGAATGAATATTGAATTTTCAAGTTTCTTTGCATTTCCATGTGCAAGAAGGATTTCAGTGCCAAAAACAAAAACGTGCTATTCACACTGGGATGGTTCTTAACCTCTCAAGTTCCTTAGGATGTGAAGTACATGTAGTCCAGGAATAGGCACTTGTATAGCTTCAGAAATGAATGTTCATTGAGCATCCTGCTGTTCTCATTAGCACAAATATCATTCCTTTCAGGACCGTGTAGCCTTCCAAAGTGAAAGGTCATGGAAAACACTAAAAAATAAAGATATTAACTTACTGATTAAAATATGTAACTTTTGTATAACTATATAAAGAAGTTGAGACTTACAGGAAAATGTATTCAGTTATTTAAATGTTCACTGTGATGTTGCACTAGAGCATGGCCATGTCATGTCAGCTTATTCTAGCAAAACTGATGAGTTTAGGCATGCCTTTTTCTTAACAAACTGAGCCTTTTGGCACCAGCAGGGTTCATTTGGCATGGGAGACTAAGTTCCCTAGTGCTCTTCACCTATTTCATTGACACCAGGGGAAAGAGCAGGGTGACTAAAATCTTGCTGTGTCCCTGAATGATGTGGTAAATGCCTGAAGCCACTGGGGAGGAGCTGGGCTGAGGAGGATGCTAGTGGCTAGAAACCATGCCAGTTCCTAACCTAGCTAAGTCTCAGGCTTTAGCTCCAGTTGCAGTGTTAATCACTCTGTTAATCACTGCTGTTTCTTAGTAGTTAATATTGAAAAGAAAGCAGAGATACAGAACTAGAAACTTCTGGGAAATATTCAGAGCCTGTCAGTTCTTTGGAGATGGCCACATGCAGCGTGGTAGAAGGAAAACAAAACAAGTAGCCTGGGTAAACTGTACTATATAAATATATAGGGGTTTTTTAGCTGTAAGGTAGGCAGGGTCTTCATCATGAAGGTCAGGGTGTCAGGAACTCATTATAGGATTAAAAATTTACTGATCCTGGAGTACACAACCTTTGTTTAAGAATGCCAGATCCAGTTTTTCAAATAAATCTAACAAAATGTTACTGTTGTTGGTGCCTTGAGAGGCTACCTACAGCAAAGGCTAGACAGTGTTAAAGGAATAAAGTAGATATTTATTAAAAAGCCTTCAAATGATATACCTTGGGCAGTGCAAGAACCTGGCCGAGACTACATCCAAGATGGACAATGGGTCACATGTTTTCACACTTTTATAAGTTTTGGTCCATTTACATATTGGTTCATTGTCTAGTTACAGCTTCAGGTTATGAAGTCCCATCCTCCCAGATTGCTCTCCTCAATTTGCTGTTGTTTATACTTTTTGGGCCTGGAGATGCAACGGTGTCCTTGGTTCTTGGGCTGGAAAAGGATTGTTTTGTCTAACTAAACTGTGAGGAGAACTTGCTAACACTTTCTATGAAGTTCAGAGTTATATGCTAATGCAGTACAGAATGTGGATAATATGAAAGCTAAAACTTAAGACATCATCATGGTAGAACTGCTCACTGTGCTAGGCACTATGTATTTAGGAATGAATCCACGGTTTTATCTTAAGCCTTTTTTTCCCTGCTGTTCATGTATTTCCCTAGCAGTTGTCTTAAAACATGTGAAAATAGCAATACTTATCATGCTTGAGTAATGCTTGAAAACTCCTGTGAGTACAAGTTCAGCTGGCATTCATGTGGTGGTTGAATGTGTGTTCTCATGGTGTTCCAGTTCGCTTCAGCAAGGGCTGAGAGACTAAATGACATCTGAAGTATTGCCAAGCTTGGCACTTCCAAATGATAGATTAACATGTATGTACTCACCCTTGTGCACAGTTGATAGAGAACGGGGTGGCCAGAGACTGAATACTGCTCAGTTATCGAGCTAACCTCCAGTGAGATATTGTACATGTTTATATCTGTCCTTTACAAATTAAACTGTCCCTGCTCTTAACTCAGCTCTCTTTCACCACAAGTCAGCTGGTGTTTTACTGCTTTTTTCTCACAGGCATGCAAATAGTAAGTATTGTTAGAGGTGACAGTGGGTACAGGACAGATAGCAACAGAAAAAGTGGCAGTGACATACCTCAGCTCTTACAGGCAAATTACCTATTAGGGTGGTGAACACTGCTCCTTTGCTAGGCCAGCTTTTGGCAACTGGAGCTATGGATGTGTGCTCTATCCAAGCACTGTGTCTGAGGCCCAACTTCTGCATTCCCATTACCTCACGGTTTCTAGGAGTACTTTTTGATGTTCAAAAAGGAAAGGTTGGGACCAGTTATTTTCTCCTGAAAATCTCCTTGTTCTTTTGTCCATTCTGGTGATAAACTGATAACAAAGGTGGTCTTCTTTATCTTCTTCTTCTTTCAGATGCAGTATTCACGAATGGACAGGGAGTTGACTATTTATTTGTTGGAAACATAGTTTACACTGTAAGTTTGTGTATCGTAGCAATTTTTGAATGGTAGAATTTATTTCCAGCCTTTTTTTCACCACAAGAAAATGGTGTAAACCTGAAGAAAATAGGTGAGGTTTTAAAACATCAACCTGATGCTGTGTGCATTATTTTCCCTCTTCCTTTTAATTTTTTTTTCCCAGACATGCACCAGCAATAGTTTCTGCTCTGTCCTTCATGCATCCCCTGCCAAGTTATTAGGTTGCTACCTAAATGGTAGTGGCTTTTTAGGTGTAAAGGGGAGATTGGGATTTGAGAGTGTTAATAATGGAGTTGTCTTCTTTCTTCTTTTTCCTTGCAGTATGTTGTAGTCACTGTTTGTCTGAAAGCCGGCTTGGAAACAACTGCATGGACTAGAGTAAGTACTTTCCAGTATCTTTTATTTTATTAACACACCTTCCTCCCTAATGAGTATTGATACAGATAAGAAGTACTAAAAATCATTTGGGTCTTCAGAGTTTTAATTGGGTCTTTCATGTAAGGATAGACTGCTAATCTCCCTAAGTACGGAATGTGAGAAGAATGAACTCCTAGATCACACGATATCTGTGATGAAAAATGGCAGCCTGACAGAAGTGGGAAGAGTACACTAAAAGTGTATTGTCAACATCTCTACTTAAAAATGAGGAAAATTTTGCATGAAATCAACATACTGGTGTAATTGCTTAAGAAAATGCATCAAGAAAATTATCCTCAGTACTCTGTAGCTCCTTCAAAATTAATGCAATAGGGAATGAAAGGTGTCTGTCCGCAGAAAAACAACTAGGCTTTGATCTTTGAATCAGGTAAAAAGAACTAGTGGTGACTGCACATTGGTTGAGTTGTTTTGGTTTTTTGTTTTTTCTTTTTGAAACTTAGTGTAATAAGTATGTTAGTTGAATAGTTATGTTGGTTCCTTGATTCGAGTTATTGACTTGAAATGGGCAAGTGCTCTGTTACTGGTAGGTGACAGAATCCAGCAGGGCAGTGAGCTCCAAAGAGTGTGAGGGACAGGGAGGGGAGGGCTCCTGTGTTGATGAACCTTCAACACCTTTCTCCCTTCCTTTCCCCTAGGCCCTCTGAAACACTAATTTTTTTAATTTTGATGGAGTCCCTTTTTCTCCACACCAGTAAGATACTTTATAGGAATCCAGTTTTCATGACATACAAAGAAGCTCTGCCCTCAAGACTATAATGTTTTGAGGACATGTATTCTTATTCTAACAGTTTCTTTGAGGGTTTTGCTTAGGTCTTGTTAACCTCATTGCTTCTGTTAGTTGTAAAATGTTTTATTTCATTCCTCCCAGAGGAATTGTGAAGATCAATGAGCTGACATCTGTTCTGAATTTTAAAGATGAAATGCTATCTGTATGGATTATTTAATTGTTAGGGAGATGTTAATATTTTCTGCCCCATTCTCTCATCTGAAAATAAAATCTGAGTGTTTTTACTGTTGCTTATGCATCAGTTCTGTGTTGTGTATCAACATTTTAAAATGCAAAAATCTTAAATTAATCCCTCGTGCACCAGAAAAGCATATAACCAAGTCAGCATTGAAGGCATGTGAGCTTGTTTAGATCCTGTTTTGTTGTGAACTGTTTGATGGTTTCTCTTCTCTCATCTTCCCTGGATAGGTAATGGGTGTCTTTTCAGTCACTTGGGGGTAATCATGATCTCCTCATTTCTAAACTTCTTTTTTAAAAGATACCATAACGTTTAGTAAGTATTGAAGTTCTATAACTCTGTCACTTTACAGAGAAATTATTATTATTCACACAACAGTTGTGTTATAATCCACTTTTTTCTATATATACTTCTAAATCCTGTCCCATTGGTTGGAACAGTGTCTCTCATCATCTCGAAATCTGATGTTGGTTATAGTTTCAGCTGTGAGTGAATCAACACAGAGAATCTTTAGGTTACTTGAAGAGTATTAAATTTACAACACTGAGTTAAGCCTCTTCTCCATCATCAAGCGGATTGGTTACAGGCAATTTGTTCTAGAGAGTGAGAAGGACACTGCCACTTGGGAGAACAAGGTGGTTTCAGCAGAAAGCTTTAAATAAATAGTGCAGTCAAAGTGTTTGGCAGCCTGGTATATCCAGTAGGTAGTGTGGAAAGAAAAGCTGTGATGAAGGTGGCAACATAATGCATAATAAAATCCACACATGGAAGTTGAGTGGAGTCGCTTCATGTTACGTGTGGCCTATCTGGAACACTGCAGAAGGCTTTTTCCCAAACACACAGAGCTTTTTTCATCACTGCTTTACCACACTGTAGGAACTGTTTCAGATAAGCAGGGCACACGGGGGAGCCACACTCTGTCTAGTTTTTATGCAAGAATCTTGATTTCTTGTTTTCTATCATTCATTTAACACATCTGATGGGCTCACATCTGGTTTTGCATGAGAAGTCTCCAGGGCTAAATGCAGACGTCAGTGGAGAATCAACAGTGCAAAGGTTGGTGGGGTGGCTGCATAAGGAACATTTTCAATCAGGCCAAGGATGGCTCTTCCAGAATGCAGAAGTTCTTTTAAAGGCAGAGAAGCAGTTTGGGCAGATACAAGCCTGAGATAATGAGATGATTAGGACGACCATGAGAAGAAGGTAAAGACAATATAAAATGAGCTAATTCTGCTGAAAAGGGTGAAGATCTGCAAAAGTTGACAAGTGTCCTAGCAGCAGAATAGAAAGAAAAACCTGAGTGAAACAAAAAAAACCTGATGTCATTTCACTAGCATAAATACACTTGCTACAAAATAAGTCTATGTCTGAGATTGGGTTCTCTGCTTGCCTTTATTTTTACTGGTTTTAGTCATAAAGTACAGGAGCTAGGGAAGCACCAGTCCCAGCTATCCTGATCCTTCTGTCCACTTGTCTGAGGGGAAGGCTGTGGCTCAAGAGAAGGTATCACATTCTTTTCAGAAAGCAGTGATGGTGCTGATCTGCCGTTGCATGGGGCTGACTTTTGTTAAGGATGAGTTCTTGCAGCAGCCTTGCAGTACTTGATCTTTGGGGAGCTGAACATACAGTTGCTCACTAGGGCACGGCTTCTAGTCAGAATCTTGACATGAATTGTGCCCAGTTTTCTGAAAAATAAGTAGACTGAAAGGATAAAATCCCTCTTGTCCTCAAAGTGTTTTTAAAAAATCCTTCAATTTCTTACTTTTCTTCACATTTAAACTGAATTGAGCATGGATGTGGGTATTTTGGAGGAGCTTTTTTGTTATGTGGGGGTTTGGGGCTGGATTTTTTTTGTTAGTTTGTTTCTTGTTTGTTAGTTTTACATAAGGAGTTGTTTATTTACTGAGGTCAGATCTCCTGGGTGAAACAGAATAAATAGCAAAGTTTGAAAACAAATCTTCTTGCCCACTGTGTCTCTCCAGGAAGGGGCCTATCTTATGTCTTATTATTAGCCCAGCAACTTTCAGAGTTTAATAAAATTTGAGCTTTCGGAGAGTGCCTAGAAGAGTGTTCTTTCCATTGCCTCTGACATTTTGTCGTATGAATGGTTCTACTGTAAGGTAGTCTCTGGTTGATCCCAGCTATCTGCCAGTCTGCACTGCTGCTGCAGGCTCCTTTCTTGTTTGTTTTCACTGCCTGTGCTGCAGAAAGCTGTCCTTTCTGAGGATGTCCAGTGGTTGCAGATTAGGAGCAATCTTCTTCTTCCAGAAGTTTGTATTTATCTCACAGCAAGCAGAACACGATACTCAGACACTTCTTTGGTTCTCAGACATGCTGTTCAAAAAGTCAACAGACAGAGTCATCCCGTAGGAAGTATAAAGCCAAGAGCTGAACAAACACGCTGTGTCCACCAGCACCCAGTATGTGAATTCATTCCCATGTTCCTGAACTCATATGTAATTAGTAATTAAGATTTATGCAGGTACTTCTCTGAATTGGAGCCAAAGTCATCAGCCACAGGAGTTGTTGGCATCCAGAAAAGTTGGAGCCAATAATGAGCTCAGTTGCTTGTTACAACTGAAATTACTGGTTCCATCCACTGTGGTGTAAAAGTAAAACAGCTTAAATCATCCTGAGCAGAAAAACAGTTTGGCTGTGTAGGAAAAATTACTTTAATGCGACTAAGAAGAAGTTTGTGCCGGATATGCTCTTGGTCATTTAATATTCTTTATTTTCTCTTAGTGAGTCTACAGGCTAAAGAACCAGTAAAGATGCAAACTGCATTGCATGTCTGTAAATCAGTTAGAACACCTTTAAAACAAAAAAACCCAAAGCTGATCAGTAGATGTTGATTGAGGTAGTGTATTATACAACACCGAATCTTCGTCCAGAGAAGGTAAGTGATGTGTATGGCTTGTACATGTACACTGCCATAGGGGATTTGTCCATGTGAACTCTAACCTGAGCCTTTGAAAATTTCTACCTTGATTTACGTGTTGAATCTGGAATGTGCATGACAGGATACAGTAACTAGATGAGAGAAATTATGGTTCCAAGGAAAATCTGACGAGTTTTTGGAGCTCCAAACAAGACAGATTGGCTGAGAAGAGTATCTGTCTGCCCTGCTATGAGGCAAAGATTAAAGAGAAGTGGTTTGTGCTGTTTGAACAACCTGTGCTACTGGCCCAAAACCAAGAGCAGTAGACAGGCCTGAGTGAGACCGACAGAGTCCTGAACAGGGAAGCACTTTGGGCTGGGTGGATGGAAGAAGTGCCATGTGTTGACTCTGCTTCTCTCCCTGTTCCTTGGCAGTTCAGTCACCTGGCCGTCTGGGGAAGCATGCTGCTCTGGCTCGTGTTCTTCGGGGTGTACTCGGCCATCTGGCCCACGTTCCCCATCGCGCCGGACATGCTGGGGCAGGTCAGTACCAACGCCTCCCTCTGGGGACAGCGGCCAGCACGGCGCCCTGCTGTCACCAGCGCTGCTGCCTCCCGCTTCCTCAGCGCTCACACAGTGCTAGCAAAGGACTGCTACTCTAGGGAGAGTGCTGGGATTTCATTTTAACCTTTTCTTAATCCCTGTATTCATTTGGCTTGATCTCCTCATGAGAAGAGCTCTCTTTGTCCCCCACACTGACATCATCAATGGTTACATGCACTGTGGATACTGTATGGCAATTCCCAATTTGCTGTGATAGCAGTGGGACTGGTTCTTTTGTTAGTGTCTAGTCCTGGCAAGATTTTGTGTTTGACAAAATGTCATATTTAGTTTGGGATTTTGTTTTGTCATGGGTTTGTTCTTTTCCATATGTTTTGTCTACTATTGTTGCTTTTTACCTTCATTCATTCTAAATAAACAGAATTTCCTTGAGAATAGAATGAGATGGTCAGAAGCAGAAGGAGAGCTGATACATTACTGATTATGGTACTGGAGGAATTCTGGATTTGTTCCTTCCATGTCAGCTGAGCTACAGGTGGTAGAATTTTCCCTTCAGTGTCATTATTTCAACCCCTGGTGAGAAGATCGAATAGCAAGCCTGTCAAAATCACTCAAGAGCCTTGTACATATTTAAAATAGGGGGATAGCAATTAACAATTGTAACAATTACGGATTTAGTAACTATATGATAAAAAGTGATTTTGTAGAGGTGGAACTGCTTTCAGATTTACCTGAAAAATGTATTGGGTTATAAGTTTAGACTTCAATTCAAAGATGTGATACAGAAAGAAGAACAGCTATCTAATAATTTCAAGAAATTACATTCTTAAATTGCTACCATTATGTACTAGAAAATTATAATAAAAAAAGTCAAGTGTTGGCAAGCCAATTAGATTTTTGAGATTACTCCCATGTTTGTATTCAGCAAGAGCAGTCAGGCATGATTTTTTGCTGTTCTGGCTTAATACATATTTTATTATTATGCTGTAAAACACTGAGGATAATGGAGGCTGTGATACATTTTCATGGACAGCTTTTTACAGCTGAGACTGACAGCTGACAGGCTGGGATGAGCAGGTGAGTGACTGACAGACAAAGCCTCAGTCCTCTGGTAGGATTTCATGGTGATCTTGGCATGTTTCACCGCACACCCAGCATCAGTAGTTCTGACTCACATTTTCATAGATCAGGCAGGAATTTGTCTTCAGTATCATGCAGAGTCAAGGACAACTTGTCCTCCACAGCAGACTTTAGTGCTGCCATTAACATGTCAGCCTTCTGAAATGTAGACAATATGGTGAAATGTTGCATCACACACAAGGGGCCAGACTATGGGCTTTAGCTTGTTGCCTTTCTTCTTTTCCCAAAAGCGACTCTTATTTTTTATTGCAACTTAAGCAAAATTCATGTTGTGCTGGTCATCAACGTTTGCTGCAGGATATAAAACCACAGGTCTTGGAACAAAACCTTCATATTAATAAGGTTTTGGTTTTCCTTGACTATGTTTTTAGAAAGTGTTTGTATTTAACCTTTGGTTTTATGCTCTGATTTTCTGACATTATGACTTGAGAAGTGGCACTAATATCTTGCCAAGATGAAAATAATCTGTTCTCTTTTTTTTTTTTTTTTTTTAAATGGAGAACACATTTACCTTGGCTGGTAGAGCATCCAGTCCAGTACTTGTGGAGCTGTGTACCTGGATCAGTAATTATCAATCTAAAATGTAAGCATAGGTGATCATTCTAGAGAGATGATTTTTTTAATTCAAGCAGTGAAAAATAAGCTGTTTTATGGCTTTCAGTGTGTGCTAGAGGGGATCAATATCATTCCACCAATTTTCTTGTATTTTTGAGAGAAGGAGCAGCTGTTGAAAAATGTGGGGTTTTTTCTTTTTTTTTTTTTTTTTTCTCTTTTATCCTTTTGTAAAATCAAGGAAAGCTCCCAAGGTAAAGGGAGCTTGTTTACCACTCACATTAACTCCCACAGTCTCTTGAGTAATCAGTTGCTGTCATGAAACCAGCTCATGGTGAAATGAGCTGGGACTGTGTTAGGCTCTAGTCAGTAAAATGAGTTGCCTTGCTGCCTAGATTTTAACAATTTCTTTACTCTTGCTGTATTCTTTTGTTCATTTATAAATAATAAGGTGTCTTAAAAGCATTGTTCTTGTTTCAGATCTTGCTAGTGTGTTTATCTTCAAATAAATTGAACTCCAGGATATTTTAGATCCTCATACTATGCAAATCTAATAGCATTGGAAGGAAGCTGATTTTAGCTGGAATAGTCATTAGCATTTGTGCCAGCCGAACTTTGTGCCATCAGTAGAAGGCACAGGAGGTGCAAAACATTTTATTCTGTTGTTTCACCAAATGTCAGCATGAAGCCTAGCAGACTTCAAATATGTGATAGCTTGTTTCTGCTAGGGTTTGTTAAACTATTTGCACTAAGTATTTATTTCTCTTGCCCATAATATCTTGAGCATTTTCACAGGGATATAATACCATTTTTCCTCCTTGGGGGCAAAGGAAAGCGACTTACTCTCTCTTGTCAGAGTCAACATATTTCTTCTGTTTCCCCTATAATATTAGTAATGGAATACATGTGACATATTAAGACAAAGCCATGATTAAAATCTCAATAGTCCTTAATAGAAATCCTCCAATAGTATGCATCTGGTACTTTGGGCAAAAACTCTTTCTCCTTTGGGGGAACCTTTTCAGACACACAATTTCTCTTCAACAGTATCAGAAATAATAACCTAAGAATAATATAAGAAAACTCTGTGGTAGCTCTCTTGGCTTTCCTGAATTTCTGTATATTTTCAAGTGAATTTTTTTTTTATATATATGAGAACAGTGACACTGAGAAGAGTTGGTGCCTTTTTTTTGTCTTGCAAAAGACAAAAAATGCCAAAAGCCAAGATGCTTTAATGAGAACTGATTGCTTTTGAACGGTCACTTCCAGATGACAGTATTTTGTACAATACATGAGTCCTGTCCCACCTTTTGGGTAGTTATGACTTACCACCGCAGATTTTTGAAAGCAAGTAGATGTTTGTGTTTTTAAAAAGAGCTATCTAGTTTGATATTCATTAACTGGAAGAAGCGGTACAGAAATGTGCCACTCTGAGGATGTGAATTCCTATTTAATTATCATGTTCCTTAACTTACAGGACTTGTAGCTCATAACTGAGTGGTATTTTGTTGATGAGCACATTAGCCACAATCCTGCCCTCATGCATTCTTGGGTATTTTGTTTGTTTGCCTGGGGATGGAGATTTGATGTCCCGAAGGGAACAGTGAGTGCTAACATTTGTGCTTATTTCTTGTATGAGTCATATATACGGTGTAAGAAATATGCTGCTAATGCTCTGTTCTTGTATTGATTTATTCGTTGAAATTGAAGAATACTTTAGGTTCATGGGAATAACATTGCACTGTATAGAATTAAAGTCGTTGTGCAGGTATTCCCACCCCCACACGTCTAAATACCTGTACCTGAAAGCATGCATATGTTTACAAGAGGATGCTTTGAAAGTGCTCATGCTTTGAGTCTTGATCTAGACATTATCTAAGATGAAGAAAAAGAGGTGTATTCTTTCCCCATCTTGAGCTGAAATTTTTAGTGTTTTAAGGGAGAGTAGTGTTGGCAGGAAAAGGGAGTATTCCTGTCACCCCTCTGAAGCATCTGCTTGTTGATGATGAAAGAACTACTACGTAGCTGTGATTTCTTTCTTCGAGTTTATTTACCTTAATATGTGTTGTGTTTTGTGTCTGCTGCATTAGTTGTTGTTACCATTAAGGAAATATCTTTAGGAAGATGAGTATCAGTTTCATTGTTTCTGCCTGAAGGAGAGGGGACATGTGCTGTGGTTATTTTGAAGTGCAGGTTGGCGTTTCTAATTTTTTAGATTTCTGCTTTGTGCTGTATGTGGTCATGTTGCATAACTGGGGTTTAACAATTGTCTTCATCTTAGGATGTCATAAGGAGGCCCATCTCACCAAAACCTCATGGCTGGAGGTTTTGAAATGGGGCTTGCTGCACTTCCCAGCTACCTTTATACAGTTGCATTTGAGAGAAGACTTCTTGAATCACAGTCCGAATAATTTTACCACCAGCATAGCTGAAACAGCTCCATGTAAGAGCCACTTTCACAGCTGTAATTTCAGGTGTGTTCTTATTTTCAAGTGCGCTGCACATCCTGGACAGAAAAATATTTATTTCTTATCCAAGTAAACTGTCAGATTCTTGATAGATTTTTTGTCTGCTTATGAAGACTTTTAAAGAAGCTGCACATGGAGTTTACCTGGATTAAAGTTTTTTTTTAAAAGATGCCAGTAATGGAAATCTCTGGTTGATCCCATGTAATGTGACAGTAGCAGGACTTGCCTGTTTTAATGGTTTGTTAAGAAGACATATGTGTCTTTTTTAGCAAAGCTTCCTGTTCGTCTGTGTGTATGGCATGGGCAGGATGGGCTTGCCTTGACTATTGCACTGTTGTTGGCTTTTGAGGGAGGGAGGTGATCTTGATAAAGGATGTGATGGACTCGGGTTGCACAGTTGGTTTTGTAGTTGGCCTTCGATCTGAAACTCTCTGAGATCTTGCTGATTGAGTTCTTACTAAAGCATGTGAGAAAACTTCATGGTTTTCAAGACTTGGAAACAACACAAAACACCCCCCAAAAATCCTGGAGGCAAGATAATAATCATTATTGCGGTGTAAGAAACAGGTTTCACATTACTGCCCTTCCAAATCCACACTGCAAAGCTGACAGCTTAATGTACGTTTTTGTGTTTTCCAGAATACTTTTGTCTTACTCTCTGCATTTGAATTGTTTTCCAGAGGTCTCGGTTGTTGTTCTCTCTGGCTTCTCATATTTCCACAGTTTGGTGCTAGTTAGAAAATTGGCTGTTCTGATTGTGGTTTGTTTGTCTGCAATCAGTTGCACATTACATTGTGGTGTCAATGTTTTGGTTGCTGAAAATGCTTCATCCAGCTGTTATGCGCAAATCAGACTTCGCCTGCAGATTGAGGTCCTTAATGCCTGCTGATCATGTTTGTTTTTGTTATTATGCACAGAGGTCTCTGTGGCACTTGATGTGGTTTTGGAACATTTTCTGCAGTTTTGGACTAGGCTCTGAGCGGACAAATTAGACTAACGAAGCATGCATATATTTTTAAGCATCTGTTGAAGGAGTGGGTTTGTTGTTTTTATGAGCCACACATGGTTTTCAGAAATTAATCTCTCACTTCTCGATCTCTGGCATTGTGTTGTACTATGTCATACACCACAAAGATGAAAAAATGGCAATAAATTAATATTTTTATAAGTCGTGAATGTGAAACTAATATATTAAGCATGCTTATTTTACGCAGGCTAATCCCCCACTACATGCCCCTTTACCTATTTGGCAACTTTGACACAAACCTGTTCTAAATATTTCTGAAAGATGTCCCAGACTTAATTTCTCTTTAGGAAATATTTTACAGAGGCTTTAAAGCAGGACTGTATATGCAGCTGTGCCCAACACTGTGCTGGCATTTCCTATATAGAGCCATGTGAAAATAGTGTTAAGCCAGAAGCATAAATACTCGGGAACTGGCAGTGCAGAGCGAGGTGATCAGCTGGCTTCAAACTTCTCCAAAGTGTTCATGTGCTCACCTTCACTTCTTGGTTCCTGCTCTGCAGAAGATCTGTGGCGAGCAGGTGAGTGCCTTAGATAGGAGAGCAATAGGAAAGGGAGTGGTTGTGAATGGTTACCTACAGGCTGTACAAATGGTGCAGAGGTGGTCAGCTGGTTTTTCTTCAGTGTTGAGGTGTAACCTGGGACTCCAGCCATGCTGTCTGGGCAATGTTGGTTTGGAGATCAGGTAGCTTTAATAAGTGTAAATGCTGCTCAGTAGCTTAAATAAAAATACAGAGCATTTACAGTTTTGTGTAATTGCCCGTTATCCCAATTTATTGGTTTTGGAGTGGGGAAAAACAGTGTCCTGGAACCAAGCTCCTTCACTCAGGATGGAATTACTATTCTGTAGTAATGGACTGTGCTTCAGAAGTTGCATCTTTTCTTAATTTGGAGTTCAGTGTTGCTTCGTGTCCCTCAAAATTTTCCCAAATAGCTTTATTCATTTATTTAGAAATAGCAAAGCCTTGTTGCAAGTTCATGGAAAGATCTTTGGAAGATATCCTATTCCATATTTTCTCAATTAGAAACAGCTGCCTGTTAAATATACAAGAGCAGCTACTGTATTGTACCAGAGGCAGTGTTTACTAATACTCATGTCTACAAAAAAAGTCTGTGTTCTGAGCCCTGTTGACAACCAAGGACAAACTAAGAACGTGTGACTTGATCAGAGCATTCCTGACGTAGGCTGTGTTCTGCATTAGAAACTTAAGGATGAAAACCAAACAGCTCTACAGTGTGGGTTTGTCATGTACGACAAGGGTTTGTGTGCATCTCAGTAAAAGAGAAAGCTGTTCTTCGGTTGGAAAAGTGGAAGGCAGCCCAGCAGTTTTTACGCTTCTCATGGAGCAGCACTCGGCCTCTGCGGCATCTTTTGCAGATGAAGTTTGTAGGTTAGCAGTGTCCTGCGCAGGCTGGGCTGGCGGCAGCATGAGAGGCGTGGTAGCCAGGAGGTGTGGCTCTGCCTCAGCAGGTGGTCTTTGCTGAGCACTGCTCTGCCAGCTTGCCAGGTGTGCAAACCAGATGCATTTCCAGCTGCTATGAAGGCATCAAGCGATATCCCATCCATGTGGATGTTGTTGCCTGAACAATCTGGCACGATGAGGAAGGCCATGGCAGAGAGGACGTGAAAGCAGACCATTCCCATAATCGATAGGACAGAAACAAAGGAAGGTGGCAGGGTACTGTCTAGAGAAGATGGTTTTTTAAAGTGCGTTTCAACTCATAGCAATGAAGCTGTGAATCCTTTAGAAGGTAAGAGGAGCAGCAGATGGGATCTATTCCAGAGGGCAGGAGGTGACTGTCTGTGAGTTGCAATTAGTGGTTTTATGGCTTGCTTTGGTCACACTTAAGTCACTTGGTTTTCAGATGAATGCAGGGAAGCCCAGATAGCAGATATTTGGGGGTTGGTTCGGATGTTGTTTTTGCCTTCGTTCCTTGGGGACTGAAGGGTCATGTTATGTTTTTATTTGAATTTACATATTATAAAGGGGTTTTGGTTTTGGAAAATTTTTTGTTTGTTTAGCTGAATTTGTGCTCTATGCCACTGTTTCTTTACTTCACTAGCAGATTTCATTTTTGTAATAGACAAGCGTAACTATGTCACATGGGAAAATATTTCCAGATCAATTTGAAGCATACCTTTATTCCCTTTCCTCCCTGAAGTATATGTTTCATGAGATCATTTTTTCTCCCAATTGTATTATGTCAAAATTTGATCCAAAAAGCCCTGAGGAGTAGAAATGATCTCTCTTATTTTGTTCTAAGGCAAGCATAGGTACATAGGCTTCAGGAGTAGTGAGGCTGGAAGGAGTACAGCCCTTCCCAGTGCCCTGGCTGCTGGTGTGGGTCAGCTGGAACAGCCTGGCCCCCATGGCTTTCCTGTTAATTCAAGAGCTGACAGCAATGATGGTATCTCCTGCTGCTTCCCTATTGGTGGATGTGACAGGCAAAAATCAACTGAATGCAGTCACTTCTGAGAGTGCCTTCAGGGTTTTGAGTCTGTGCAGGAAGTCAAACTGCACCCATTTGGCTTGTGGAGTGTAATTCCTGTTTTGGGTATTTGCAGCACTTGAGCTGTTGTTTTTATACCAGTACTCTTGTCAGAAGGTGTAAGAAGGAGAGTGTCTCCAGAGAGCTATGTTTTCTTTGCATTCAATAGGATTGATAGGAGAAAAGGACAGAATTATACAGGTGCTGTCCATAATACAATGCCTGTTGTGTGGAGGGATCAGTTATGTTTACATGTGCCACTGCTGGTCTCTGTAGCATAAAACCCAGCAATGGTAACTCTCAGTAGGCTGATGTTGGAAAACAAGCTCCTTTCAGTATTAGGAGCTGCAGCCTCTTGCTGAGCGTCTTGCAGAGCTACATCTTGCAGCTCTGAACACAACTCCCTGAACGGCTTAAATAAGACAGTTCCATGCTTATGGTAGAGTCAGCAAGCCAGTGCAGAGAAACCTTGGACAGTAGTGTTGTCACACTCAAAAGAGGATAAACAAGCATAAACATTCTTTCTCTGTACCATGGAGTGCTTTATGGCAGATGCTGGGTGAGGATTCAATACAGAAGGATTCAGTACGGTGGCTGAAATGTAGAATGAAAGTTAGACCCAACATGGCTTTTCTGTTTTCAATAAATTTTCCCAAATGCAAGGTGTCAAGCAACATTTCTCTGCAAATACTACTTACTGCTTCTTACCCTGTTCAGTATCTGGGAGCTGGCAGTTCCTTTCAAAAGAAATGAGCTAGAACAATATTATATGCAAACTTACTTTCTTCATTTCATTTGGATTGAAATGGTTTGTATCTCATGTTAGAAGATTTCTGAGAAGGAAAAGGACGAACACCTACCAGCCATCACCTTTTGCTGTAATAGGCTGTGAGCTGCACCCAATACTGAGCAAAGGATGTGCTGAGGGAATGAGAGTTTCCTCAACATACTCAATTTATTGCTTGCCATTGCATGGGTGTACAAAATGTGTGAGTGACTCAAAGAGAAGATACTATGGTTGTCAGTGTGTCATTTTATATTTTACAAAAAGTGGCTGTCACCTTTGAAAGGACCTCTTTTGTGCAATGTTTTGGAGTAGGCATCTGTTCTAGTAAATATCTAAAGGGTTTTCTTTTTGCACTTCATCATTAGTACTCGGGTTCCAGTATGTTAGCATGTTAGCTAAGCAGCATGTTATCCACTAGTCTGTGTACATTCAGTAGAACCACTAGTGTTAGGCATATTTTCAGATATAGAGTAATCTTGGTTTTGGGTTCTAAAAGAATTTGTATGAGAGATATACCAAAAGGAATGTTTTTAGGCTAATTCTATTTCAGAGAAGCATGAAAAGTAATGACTTCAAGCTTTGCTTCAAATAAGCTACATTCAGGCAAAGCCTTTCCCAATTCAAGTGAAGTTTGTCCACTCTGAAACAGAAATCAGAGGAATTTCTTTGATAATTTTACTCAGTTGAGTTTTTTTGTGCTTCTGTAAAATCAGATATATATAACAAGAAATTTTAAAACATGGAGGAGGGAGAAGTGAATATATGGAATAACCAGACAGGTATGTGGTGGGGAGCAGAACAACTGAAAATAAGGCTCTGTCAATCAGGTACCTATACAAAGTGCTGTTAGTTGGGGCTAGGCAAAATCTCATTTAGCTGATGGGTCTCAGCATTACTGTTCATTCAGAACTGATGGGAAGAGCAGTTGAACTCTTGAAACACTGGCATCCTCACACAGACCAAAAGGCATATGAAAGGCAGCCACAAAATGCAAAATGTTTTCCAAAGACCCAATAAAAGTTTAGTGTCAAGTGTATTTGATTTCAGCTGTAAGGCAGAAAATGTTAATGAGGAGCATTGAATTATAATGAAGAGTTGTAAATGGCCAAAGAAGGAACTGAGAGGGAGGTTCTAAGTAAAATTACTGAATTTAGAGTTGGGACTGTGAAGAGTAGGTGTGATCTGGTCTCTGGATGTTAAAAGTCAGAAAAATAAGTGTCTGTCAGCTTTTTCTGTGCAAGCTAGCAGAATTGTTTAAAGCCATATTTAGTCTGCATCAGCTTCGATTGGAAGTGGCCTGCAAGGACTCAAGTTTAGCTGAGTGCTGTCACAGGCAAGACAAAATAAATGACAGCCTCTAGTGGACCTGAATACTATGGTTTATTTCAGGACCAGAGAGATTAAGGCTTCTACTCTAGTTATTCTAATTCGAATTCTCCTCCTGCAGCATTATGTTCCCTAGGTCTCAACTTCTCATTCCTGCAGGGAGGTCACTGCTGGCCAGGGTTGGTTCCTGCTGTGCCACTGCTGTCAGTGTTGGCCACCTGCAAGTGCTACTGGTGAAGGTCCCTGGCCATAACCCAGCATTCATGTTTATGTAAGTCCCTGTTCTCCAGGATCTTCTGCTACTTCCAGGATCTTGTTCCTGCAGCCAACATTTTCACCTTCCTCTTTCCTGACATTCTGGCCTCTATTTTTCTTAAGATGGTCACTTTTTTTCATTGATGCTTCTTTGTGGCATAGAACACCAAATACCTGATATTCCTCCTATGAATAGTCTATATGCAGAAGCACAGCATTATGATCAACCTTGCAATTGGGTATAGTGACTGCTATCTTTTAGTTAGGGAATTCAGGACATACTATTTCTGTTTAGTTCAAATGTTACCAAAATTTGCAATCTGTGCAAGTTGCAGCTAGAGCAGGCTTCTGCTTGATTGTTCAAAATTTCAATTTTTGAAAGACACTGAAAGTTGTGCACACACCCTGCCCCATTTTTTGCTGCCATCAAGCTTTAATAGAATCATAAAACCATTAAGGTTGGGAAAGACCTCTAAGGTTTTCAAGTCCAACCATTAACCCAGCACTGCCAAGTGTCCCCAAGTGCACATCTGCATGTCTTTTAAATACCTTCAGGCATGGCGACTCCACCACTTCCCTGGGTAGCGCGTTCCAATGCCTGAGAACCCTTTCAGTGAAAAAACTTGTTCTAATATCCAATCTAAAACTCCCTTAGCACAACACCACTTCCCTGGGTAGCACGTTCCAATGCCTGAGAACCCTTTCAGAAAAAAACTTGTTCTAATATCCAATCTAAAACTCCCTTAGCACAACTTGAGGCCACTTCCTCTTGTTCTTATCACTTTTTATCTGGGGTGAGAGACTGACCCCCACCTGGCTGTAACCTCATTTTGGGTAGTTGTAGAGAGCATTAAGGTCCTCCTTTTCCCTAGGCTAAACACCCTGAGCTCCCTCAGCTGTTCCTTATGAGACTTGTGCTCCAGACCCTTCCCCAGCTCCACTGCCCTTCCCTGGACATGCTCCAGCCCCTCAATGTCTTTCCTGCAGTGAGGGGCCCAGAACTGAGCACAGGGTTGGAGCTGTGGCTTCAGCAGTGCTGAGTACAGGGGGACGGTCACTGCCCTGCTCCTGCTGCCACACCAGTGCTGTTCCAGGCCAGGATGCCACTGGCCTTCGTGGCCACCTGGGCACACACAGGATCATGTTATTGACCAGCACTCCCAGGTCCTTTTCTGCTTGGCAGCTTTCCAGACACTGCCCCTGGCTTGTAGTGCTGCTTAGGGTTGTTGTGACTCAAGTGCAGGATCTAGCACTTGGCCTTGTTAAACCTCATACAGCTGGCCTCAGCCCATGGATCCATGCTGTCCAGGTCCCTCTGGAGAGCCTTCCTGCCCTCCAGCTGATCAACATTATCACTCACCTTGGTGTCATCTGCCCTCGACCCCCTCATCCAGATAATTGAGAAGATATTAAATGTGATTGGCCCCAATACTGAGCCCTAGGGAGCACCAGTGACCAGCCACCAGTGGATTTAACTCCATTCCCCACCACCTTCTTGGCACAGCCATCCAGACAGATTTTTACCGCACTGGTGACCAGCCACTCCATTCCCCACCACCTTCTTGGCACAGCCATCCAGACAGATTTTTACCCAGGAAACAGTGCAACCATCCAAGCCATGAGCAACCAGTTTCTCCAGGAGAATGGTGTGGGAATTGGTGTCAAAGGCTTTACTGACCAACCATCCAAGCCATGAGCAATCAGTTTCTCCAGGAGAATGGTGTGGGAATTGGTGTCAAAGGCTTTACTGAAGTCCAAATAGACAAGGTCCACAGCCTCTACTTCTTCCACTAAGTGGGTCGCCTAGACTGTTTCCTCTTCTCTGTATTGTATTTCCAGTAGACATTTAGTGAGTTGAACTCCCCCACAAGAACAAGGGATAGTGATCATGAGACTTCTCCCAGCTGCTTATGGAATATTTTTCCTGCCTCTTTATCTTGGTTGGGTGCTCTATAATAGACTCTGACCAGGATATTTGGCTTGTTGACCTTTCCCCTGATTCTTACACACAAACCCTCAACCCTGTCATCACTATCATCAAGCTCTAGATACTCATAAGGCTCCCTAACATACAAGGTTACCTCACCACCTGACCTTCCTAGCCCATCTCATCTGAAGAGGGTTCTACTCACTGCAGCACTCCAGTGTGAGTCATCCTACCATGTTCCCATTAATGCATCATTAGCTTTCCTCCTCTGCAGATGTTTCCAGCTCCTCCTCTTTGTTGCCCATGTTATGGGCATTGGAGTAAATTAGATGTTTCCAGCTCGTCCTCTTTGTTGCCCATGTTATGGGCATTGGAGTAAATCCATTTCTGTTGGGCTAATGATCCTGCCAGCTTTTTTGGGGAGAAGCCTAATTTCTATGTGACCATATTCAGGAGCTTCCATGGTTTCTGACACACTGGTAACCCTTGCATCTTTGCTGTTGCATGGATCTCCCTCCCCTACCTCCACTGAGACATCAGACCAAAGAATCTCACACCATCCCTCATGGAGTGCCACCCCCAAGCTTATATCTGGTGAGCCTGGTTTTATCCTTTTCACCCTTCAGATCTAGTTTGAAGCTCTTTCAGTGACATCTGCTAATTTTTGTGCAAAGATCCTTTTCCCCCTGTGAGACAGGTCGACCCCGTCTGTTGCCAGCCATGTTCTTGTCAATGTTGCTGATTAAATGCTGATGTAGCAAGTGTGTGTATCACTCAAGATTTTATTTATTTTCTCTTAACACTCTTCCAGTAGAAGTATATGGCTTTTGTTCTAAGCTTTTCATGCGCACGTGTTTCATACAGTGTGTGAGAGATACATTTTATACGGGGTGATATAATATAGGGTAGAATGGACTTCAGTAGTCAGATGGATGTGAATGTTTGGACAAACATTTTTGGGCTCTGTCCGTGCCATAACATATTGGAAACGCTGCTTTGGTCTGCTTAGCAGCATGAGAGCAGCTTTTCTGTATGTGATGTGTCCATACAGTGCCTAAAGGACTTGTTAACAGTGGGAGCCCCTATGCTGTGGGTGCAGAATTTCAGATTTCTGAAGACGGAAATGGGCTGGAGACACCTGTAGAGATGGCTTACTAAATATAGCGTGTGAACATTAAGGACTGTAGATATGTTGTAACATCAGCTGCTCTCATCTGTTGCATCAGAGCTCTTTGCAAGGCTGTGTCTTTGAGTGATTAAATGTCGAAGTCTGTTGCTAAACAGGCAAACTTGGAGTGAACAGAGCAAGTAAATTCAATCTAGCCTTCTGGATACTCATTAAGGCGATCCTGGGCTTTCCACAAACCAAGCTGTAAGCAGGTATGTACACATTTATCAGCCTGAATGTGTCTGCAATTACTTTTTTACACCAGGATCACTTTAGATACTGCTTTAAGACAGACTACAAGAGGGGTTGTGTGGGAGAAAGAAATGTCAAGAGGGGCAAAGAGAAACAAGAGCTGTGGAGGACATTGCCTGAGTTATATTATGCTCATTAATTCAATTTGAAGCAGGAATGTGTGTAAATAAACCCTGGCAGCTGCAGCAGCTCTCATTTCTGCAGGGCTTTGGCAGGAATGCAGGGGCCAATGGATATGAAATCCTGGCTCTCTTTTGAGAAATTGCAGGCAGACAGCTCTGCAGCCAGAAGAAAGAACAATCTAAGATTTACTGAGAAGACGTAATCACTTTAAGCAGACTGGAAGAGTGTGGAGTTTCAGACATGCAGATTTGGAGGTAAAATTAGTGCAGACAAAAACTAAGTCATTGGAAAACCATGGGGCTTACCTAATTCTTCTGGGTTAATGGCATTATTCATGTTCCAAATATTCAGCCTCAAAACGGAGCAGGAAAACCATAGCTGTAACATTAGGTGTCTTCAGAGTAACCTGAGTCTGGATATTCACCAGCAATTTTCTGCAGGTAGTGTAGCTGTTTGTGCCATGTACTGAAAGTCAGATTTGCTGACCATGTTAAGTGAACTGGCTAGTATCCCAGGGAGTTTAGTGTTTGGAGCTCTTCCTGATTCTGGATCCCCAGGAGTGCCTGGAAGAGCGTTCCCATCACTTCACATGGTCCAACAATGTGCGCTCCCCCTGCTCCCCCACCAAAATATTCAGAGGACAGATCCCTCAATGGGTACTGCGAGCTCAGGATGGGGAGAAGGATGGTTCTGCAACAGTTAACAAGCGATGCTGGATTTTCAGATCAGTGGATTTTTCAGCTCGGTTTTTTTAACTAGTAGTAGTTGCTGTTTGGCTGAAACTGATTTGAATACGAGCTTGATATATCAGCTACATTTAAAAAAATTTTTTAAAGTGAAAAAAAAACCAACTAAACATTGTGAACAGTCTGTGACCAAAGGAGAATCCCTGGTTTTGCTGGCTTTAATCTAGAAGTTTAAATAACAATGTCACCCAAAGTTAAGCAGTTTTAAAGGCACTGAGATGCATGTTTTAATGGCAGTATTAGATGTAACTATTAATTGATTATATTTTACCAGATACTTAATATCTGACAGTTACTTTATTGACCTATAAAAAAGCAAGATTTTTTTCTTCAAATGGAAACCAGCTTCTAGTTTAGGTCTTCTTTTTAATCTCAATTCCATTGTCTTCAAATATTTGTCTATCAGAAAATTTAATTTTATTAAAAGTGTGCTGGCAAGGGAGTTTGTGTGAAAATGAGGTCTAGTAAGGTCAGAACTATAGAGCAAAAGCTGCAAATGGAAGAACTTGACCTTAGCAATAATAATAATAATAATAATGCTTAGTACTTGAATGTTCATTGGGTTTTAGAATATCTGTTTTGCTTTGCACATTAGATAAATTAGTGCAAACCAAGGTATTGATGTGTGTAATTGCAACTCTTTTCATGTAACAAAGTTTGTCAATAACACTTTCAAAATACATTTCCTAAATTTATGTACTGTGACTTTAGCACTGTATTTTTCTGTAGTACAAGGCACCTATGTCTGGCAGATGATAAGCAGGAGGCATCCAGGGGGTGTCACAAACAATCAGATTAAATATTCGGATTCTGAACTGGCAGCTACTTTGTTAAATAGCTGTGTCTGTGTAGCAGAAGAAGAGCTACATGCAATACATTGACACTGTACATTTTTCTTACTGCTCTTCAAGGGAATCCATGAACAGACCAGAGGTTTTGTGCCTTTGAATTTGGAGAGTACTGACTGACATTTGGAAATATAGGTCATAGAAACATGGAACTGGAAAAAGGCAACCCAACAGTCAAGCAAGGATAGACCCCATCATACATAACACTGGCATTAATTTTGTTGAAAGTGGCAACATGCAGAAGTTTAGTAGTCTTTCAGACAGTTTCATTATAAACTTGTCATAAATCTGTTTCTTTTACTGTGGAAAGTATCTGCTGGAGAAGCAGTGGTCAAAACTCGGGGCAAACTGCTGAGACACTTTTAGTATGTTGTTTTATGCTCCCCTCTATTTTAAGCTATTGTTTACATCCTTGTTGTTATTGCCCCTTTCACTCCAGCTCACCCTTGACACTGCTGCTTCAAACATCATCTAATGTGTGATTTAGCAATAGAAGAGCAGCAAGATCTGCTCACACCTGATGTCTTTCAATAGCTGCCTCTGGGTCAGTAGCCTCTGGCTGGCTTTGCCATTCTTGAGAATCCTGAATTTTAATCATTTGCTCCTGTCAAGAGCAGCATAAGGCACACTCTTTCATCAATTTCAGTACAGTGAGTTTGAACACACATGTCCAAGTCCCCTGGAAGTCTCTGCTTGCTGCTAGTTTTGGCTGGAATAAAATCAGTTGTGATTTGTGTTCTGCCTCTTGTGAGCTTCTCTACTGATACACAGAGAGGCATCCAGTGTTTAAAATCTACACACAGCACAGCCTCACTGGCATGGTTGTTTTCTTCCTGCTTCTTTACCCACTGTTGCCCAGCACCCTGTATCCCCACATAGGTACACCTGGGTACATCGTCTCAGGTCACCGTGGTTGTTGCCTTGCCCCACAAATTTTGCGTACATTTGGATGCATATGGTACTTAAAACTTAATTTCTACTAACATACCTGCATTGGTTTGTAGGTAAGATTTTCTCTCTCTCATGTCCTGGATTTACACTGTTTTCTCTCTTGCTGCTCAGAGACACATGAGGAGCAAGTGACACTTTTGCAGTGTCAAGTTTGCCTCCTCCCTGGCTGGCTCCTTGCAGGGCTGGCAGCCACAGTCCTGCTTCCTGCTCACCCCCTGGGCCCCTCACACCTGTTCAGTGAACCCCCTCCAGGAGTGTCCCATCCACTGGAAGCTGCTCCTTTGCCCCAGACTGTGCAGTGCTTTTTCCAGTAGGGCTTCAAAAGAGCAGAAAGGACTTGAGGGAGGACTTTTGTGAGCCATCCAGCAGCCACAGCAGGGGATTGAACGGCATTTTCCAAAGTGCCCTGAATTAATTAGTGTTGCTGTGGCTAAAAACTTACTGGAGCCCAGGTATAGCTTTGAGTGCTAGCACTTCAGGAGAGGCCCTGAAGAGTCATTTCAGCGAGTTCTTTGCTTTATATTTGATTCCTTCCTTTTTTCTTTTTCTTCCGGTGGGACTTAACTAGGACAGGAATCAGAGTCTGGCTGAAACAGAATTTATCACAGTAGAATACATTACTGAGTTAGCTCCCTGCTTAGCTACTGCTGGCCATTTGTGTAATCTGTTAAACAGTTCAGAAAGTTTTAAACTTTGTGCCAGAACTGAGCTATGAAATATAAAAAAATAGCTAGTGCTGTCCTAAACTGAAAAAATCAATATGATAGTCAAAAGTGGGTCTGCACGGCTGTGTTTTGGTCAGCATGGTGACATGCAGACCACTTCTTTGCCACAGCTGTGCTCTGCAGTTAGGATTCAGCATTCCAAAGTCCAGTAAGCCTCCTGTTCTGCCTCTGTGGTCTGCCTGTTTTGGGGATTTTTATTTATTAAATCATATATCCAAAGATGTTTTCTCTGTGTACATTTTTTTCAAATGTGGAACTTTCTCCTTATATTGACCAGCATTTCAAATTAAGTGTTTTTTTTAGCTGCAAGCCAGTGATGGGTTTGAAACCTGTCTTAAGGTTATAAAGCAAGAAGGTGAATTTGATAGCAGGGGAGAAGAAAGAGGTTCATCAATTCTTATTTTGGACATGAGACAATATATGCTTTCTACCAGGTAGTGTTTTCATGTATGCAATTTAAAACACTTGATAGGGATGTTTTTAATCAAAATAATCTATTAAGAATAATTTTCATATCTACTAAGGAAAGTGGAGGCTTTCATTGTTGGAGCCCAAGGCTAGAAGGCTGAGAGGATGAGGATGTTAATATGTTGAAGTAATTACTGCTGTGATTTTATAGACTAATAGGTTGTGACCTTTCTGTGCCTCTTACTGGAAAGCTGGGAATTTCCCCCTTTGCAGTAATCAAAATTTCCTATTGTTGAATTCTTATGGTGAAAATATCCCAAGTAGCTGTTAGCTTTCCTATAGAGTCAGTCTTGTTTTGGGCTTGAGCAGTGTCACTGTAAAGCTTGGGTGGGTTTTAATATGACTTTAATTCTACAATCAATGTGTGCTTTACAATATGACTGCTACTGTAATTGCATATTTGCCTTCAAACAATAGCTTGCAGTGCTGTGTAATTTTTTTTCATAACTTGGGTACATGTGTCATGCTTGAAAGTGCTACTTACTGTGCTGTGTGCAAGATGATATATTCCTTGAAATCTTTTGGGGAAGGGTGTGGGTGCGTGGAATACTGTAACCATTCATACACACCAAAGTGTCAGACTGAATACTAGAACACAGGATAATCGTGGAAATGCAGTAATTTTTAAGCCTGTCCAAATTAGCTCTCCAGCTCACCACATCTTCCCCTGAAGTCAAAGAAATGATGCAGTACAGAGCCACCATTTAAATTATTAAAATGTGTTCCTTGGAGAGGAGATACGTTCATATATAAGTCTAACTCAATAAAGATTTATTGGATTTTTTGATAGTAGGAACTGAGTAAATAGACAAGAATGGGGGAGATGGAGGGGGAAATTAGAGGGGGAGGTATACCAGTGATCAGGTGGTGAAAAAGAAACCCATGTAATGAATAATATTTCTATTTAAGTAGTGTATACATAACATTTTAATGACAGTATTGAAATACTGTACTTCAGCTGTATAATACTCTTAGGAACTTCACCAGTGCTAGTTCAAGGTCATTTTTTTTTAACCTGGCTATGCCATTTCCCAGCCTTGAACTACTGCTCCAGTTTTGTCATTTTCCCATCCATCTGTTGTCTATCCATTTGTCAGTGTTGATTTCCATGTATTCCTTTCCACTTTTTTCAAGATATTTAAGAAAGGTGAAATCAAGATCTGATATAGGCACTCTATGTTCTTTCTTGCCGTATCCAGCATTATTTTCCTCTTCTGCTTTTTTCCCAGCAGTTCTGCCCTAAACACATTGTTTTCTGTGTCCCAAGTTCTTTTGTAGCCCATTACTCTCTTTTATTCCATGTTATTGATTTCATCTGACATTTATCAAACCACACTGTACTACTCTCTCTGGTTCTTTTTTTCCTATTGATTCTTTATTCACTGTAATGTTGGTGACCCTTTGTGCAGTTTCCCCTTCTCTTCAATCAGAACAGTCTTCTGTCCAGTTCTGTCATCTGGTTATCACAGATCTCTACTAATTCTCAAGCCACTGGCTTTTTTTGGTCTCTGTTTTTTTGACAATTCTGATCATCATCTTTGTAGAAGCCACCACTTGTCCCAAGCTATCATGTTAGTCTTGCCACCTCAGTTCATATGGGAAGGAAACCTGATCATAAACAGCAAGTTGAAGTTATCCTTTAATGATACAAGACACTGCTGAGAGAAAGTGAAGCAGGTCCTGAAATAGTGTCCCAGCAGAACAGGAACAAAGTAAAAGACAGAGCAGAAGTTTCTTAACAACTATTGACTTTGAGTGTTTCTAAGCAGTATGTTTTGTGCTGTGTGAGAGGCAGATGGCAGATACTGCTGCCAGAGAGGCTGCGTTGGTAGCCCAGGGTCACAGATGCCATCATGCAACATCATGGCAGTGTTTTCCAGTTACACACTTGGATTCAGGAGAAGCAGTGCAGTGGATTTTGAAACATTATTTCTCTGTACTTAATTTCATAAAATACTTGCTAGGCAGTTCTTCCTTCAAATGCAAGGTTGACAAGTATTTGTAAGTAGTGTTCAAAATAGATGCACAGCTGTAACATCTTACTAATAGTCTTCACCCACATTTTGGCATAAAGATGTGTTGCAAAACTTTGTCAAGGGGAGAAATACATCAAAAGGGTTAAGAATCCATAAGAGATTAAGGATCAAATGGCTCCACAGAGGAAGAGGGAACTCAAAACTGAATAATGCTGTGAGCTTTCTTGGAACAGAGCACTGCCAGCTGCTGTTATAATCCCATCGCTCTCAACAGGCACAAAGCAAGTCTGGGACAATTGTGCCTCTGGGTTCAGTATGAAATGAGCTACTTTTGAGGCTGGCATGCAGGGTTATGTCATCCTCTTGATGAAGTGGCCTGTAGTGTGCATCCTTTACACATCTGTAACTACTTAGGAATGCCCCTGAAGTTTTCCAAATGGTTCCAAACCACAGGATGATCAAGAGAAGAGAAAGGATAGGGGAGTGGGAATGCTGGGTTTTATTATGGGTAAGCTTCCAGCCTAGAGGATAGTAAATAACTTCAGAGGAGAGGCTTCTGCTCTGACTAAGCACTTAGCTTTTTCTTTTTTTGGAAGGTGATCTCCTCAGTACCATGTCACTGGATCTCCCTTTGCATGGCTTGTACCAAGCAGATATCTGGACTTAGGCCTCTAAGAGGCAGCATGCAAACTCAGCACAGTAATGGTAGATGCACAGTGTGATGTTCACACAGTTGTCAGTCTTCTCACAGGTACACTGGAGTAGGCTGAGAGATGCAGGTAGAAGCAGGGGACTGTGAACACCTGAAGGGCTTAGACTTGCTTTTTGGAAATAATTTCCCCCCACTTGATTTTTCCCTTCTCTACCCATTATCCTTCCTCTGCCCTCCCAGTGACTATCTGCTTCTTTCAGTGCCTGCATTCCTTTGCTCAAAAGAGATCAGGAAACAGGTTACCATTTCCCACCATGCTTGCTGGTGTAAAAAAGAATAAGGCAGAGGCCAGCCCATTGCTCAAGCTTGCAGGCTGTGATGAGCTTTGATGGGAATCTTAGTGCAGCAAAGTGTAGTGTTGGAAGCAGTAGTGCAGAGTAAAGAGTTGGAGAACAAGTTCATACTTTAATGCATGCCCTGATAGTTTTGCTGAAACTGCCCTGGCGTATAGATCGGACTGGAGCACTGAGCAGATCAGTATCACTTTTCCAGGAACAGTCTGCAATGTGTTCTTTTCTTCATGCTGAATCCTTTGAGTCTGGCACTAAGGGTCTATATCAGGAACTGCAAGTGAGTCAAGGGGCCTTCTATGGAGCTGTGAAAGAGGTTCTGGAACTCACATCATTCCTTCTCTCCTGTAAAACCATAATCCTCCCTCCATCTGAGGTGCCAGCCTCTTTCTGAAGTGTTTTTTGCCATGGCAAAGAATCCCCTTTCCTTCCCAGTATAGGTACAAAAGCAACTTGCTGGTCTGACTGGAGCCATCTTGAGTCTCCACATGTGTGTGGACTGAACTCTGCCACCATTTTGGGCGCCAAAATTTCCCTCATTCCAACTCAGAATGAATTTGAGAGCAAGGATGTAGTTTGGCACCCAGCTGCCCCATCTACTCTGAATAACTTGCTGCACCTATTCTTTCTGAAACAGTAAAATGGAAAGGATTAATTTTAAAGGGGGTTTCAGGCCATTATTCCCCGAGGAAAAATAGGGTTTAAACTCAGATTTGCAAATGCATCTTGGAGTTAATGAGCATTTTTGTATGCCCTTGTGTCTGCTGCTCAAAGCTGTGCTATTTTCCATGTTAATTATCTCCTTCCTTGATTAGTCCAAACTCCACTGTTTTGATATCACTAAGTCCCAAATCATACTTGTAATCTTTCCAAGCTTCCACATCCAAAAATTCTCATTTTAACCCGTCAATCTGAGCCTGCATCATTTGGAATTCCTCCTCAAGCTCCTCATGTACTGTTTCTAGTGTTGGCAACTCTTGCCAATTTATTATAAGCAACATGAGCCTGGCCTTTGCTCAGGAGCTTGTAGGAACAGGAGAAAATTTGCCGTATACCTCCTCTGCTTTTGTACACTTTGGAAACTGAGTAAGTCTCCACCTGGTGTACTGTAGCATGAAGGAAGTTGCTCTGTGCATCAAGCAGGAATCCCATGTCTTCACAGTTGTTAGTGATAGTCATTGAATATATGATATATATATTATATCCTTTTCTATTATTTGATGTTATTTTGGACAGGTGACCCATTTAACACGTAAGACAATTCATCTTTTAAGAGTGACTTCAGACCATGCTAAGAAAAAAAACTTTTTGTGTAAATATAGAGAAAATATGTTCTTTGCCATAGAGCCTACAAAGCAGTCTATGCTGTAGGCTTAATTACCCCCCGCACCCAGTGTCAGAGGGCTTTGCATCCACCTAGGCATGAGATGGCTTACAGTTCGTGCTGGTGTCTCCATGCTAGTGCAGAAGCCCACTTTGGCCTCTCTAGTGTATCACATCAAGTACTGTTGGGTTTTGTTTCACTCCCTGGTCATGTCAGTTCAGAACGCCCTGCCCGTGCACCCGGAGTTACTTGGAGCCGTAAACCATAGGAGACATAGGAGATGAAGCGACTGAAGCAATGGAGGAAGGTACTTCAAGCTTAGTGCCACTCTGATTTAGCAGCATGGGCGAAACTTTGCCATCTGCTTCCACCTTCTGTGGAAGTTTGCTATCTTCCCAGTTTCTTTTTCTGAAGCTCCCTTTCATGTTACAGAAGGCTGATAGGATGCTTGGTGTTAACCTCCTGGCACTGTCAAGTCCTGGCTTGGGTTAAGTCTTCTCCTAGGCAATTCTGCAGCAGAGCAGAATTGCAGAACATATTGCTGTATGTGATAAAATTTGTCAGTGTTGTTTGAGTGTTTGCAGGTGAGAGTCCAAAATGAGAACACACACTAAATTTTGTCTTTGAATTGAATGATGGTTTGTAACAGATCTGTCAGTATTGGCTACCTTTTCATTTCTTGCAATTCACCACCAATGTAATAAGTTTTTAACCTTTAGTTTTATAGTTTTCTGAAGCTCAATTGTGTGACTTCTGATGCTCTGTTTCTGAGGGTTTCTGAATAGTCCAGATATGGTTGCACTACTGATTTTTTCTTCAGTATCACTCTAGGTCATGTCAACCTTCCTACTGAAACACAGTGTAATAAAGTACAACCATGAATGCAGATTTCTACTTTTGTCTTTGCTCCTGAAGTGTGTTTTAATTTCAATTTAGTGTGTGTTTAATTCAGTAATTTCAGTAATTGTGTGTTGTATTTTCAGTTTATGTAGATGTCAGATAAGCTCCTTTGCTCAGTCATTTCAGTTCTGTCTTAGCTCCAAATAATATTGCATGTTTTTTGAACTTTGACCTCTTCCGGATGATTGGGGTTTTTTTTTTTTTTTTTCACTTGCTCTTCTGCATGGTCAGATGGTCCATTTAAATTTGCACAAGGCAATTGAAAGTCTGACTGAAACTGAAGTGGTGCTTAATCTGGAAATGTTAATTCAGGAATAAGCACTTTGACTGCCAATAATCAGGAATTGCCTCCTGTGAAGTCAAACCAAGGTGAGATCTGACCTTTTATTTGAAGGAGGAAAAGGCTAGTGCATGTTCTCACTGTGTTGCCAATTAATAAATGTTTTTAAGACAAATAATCTGCACTACAAAGGTTTTCTTTTCAGTGGGTGTTTTTAGAGTCAGAAGAAACTCCAGTAGCCAAGATTTATGCTATAATACACAAACTGTCTCAGGTGTTTTGAAATAATTCTAGAATCATAGAACGGCCTTGGAAGGGACCTTAAAGGTTATCTAGTTTCAGCCCCCCAGCTGAGGACCGGGACACCTTTCACTAAAACAGGTTGCTTGGAGCCCCATCCAACTTGGCCTTAAGCAGGAATGGAGCATCCACCGCCCCTCTCAGCAACCTGTTCTGGTGCCTCACCACCCTCACAGTAAATAACTTCTGTAAAGATTCCTAACATCTAATATTACACTGCCTTCTTTCAGTTTGAAGCCATTCCCCTTGCCCTGTCACTACAAGCTCATGTAAGTAGTCTCTCTCTGTCAGTCTTTCTTGTAGGTTCCCTTCAGAGGCTGGAAGGCTGCAGCTAGGTCACCCTGAAGCCTTTTCTTTTCCAGGCTGAACAATCCCAGTTCTCTCAGCCTTTCCTTGTTGAAGTGTTCCATCTCTCTGACCATCCCAGTGTCCTTCCTCTGTACTCGCTCCAGCAGGTCCCTGTCCTCCCTGTGCTGGGACCCCAGAGCTGAAGCAGCCCTGCAGGTGGGGTCTGAGCAGAGCAGAGGGACAGAATCCCCTCCCTGGCCCTGCTGCACATGCTGCTTTGGTTGCAGACCAGGGCACCATTGGCTTTCTGGGCTGTGAGAGCACATTGCTGGGTCCTTGCACCTCCAAGTACTTGTTTATCAGGGGGTACACCTTATTTGACCTTCATGCCCTGGAGCAGTTTATTTATGGAATGTAATTTCCACTGTGGTCAAACCCTTACTTTGTGTTTGAGTCACTCTTCTGTTGATTATTTTTCTCACACATGAATTTACCATACAGCTTTTTTCTTCCAAGGGCACCTGAAAGGGCACTTGGAAATCTCTTCTCTGTCCACCTTCTTAGTTGAGCAAAATGTGAGTGAACCTGAACTACTGCCAAGATGGAATCTCCTGCCAAACTTCTTTGAGTTCAGCCAGTATATTCCAAAGTTTAAGAAGACTGCTTAGGACTTGAGGCTGGAATGATAGAGTACTTTAAATGTCACTTCGTTATATCAAGACAGTATGATGAGTGCTAGGAAGTCTGCCAGAAGAACAATACTGCATCCCTGGAAATGAATCATCTTTCATCCCTTGCTGGGACATGCTGCTGACCTCAGCATGTCTTGTTTTTACTGTTTTCATCATCTTTTCAGACCAGGGTTTGAAAAGGAGATAAATACCTAGCTTTTACACATAGATCAATTTATTGATACTTTTGATGGGTTTAGAAGCTCAGTTGCAGTGAGTGTACATTGCCTTAAGGGGTTCTTGGCCTCTTGTGTTGTGGTCCTCCTATGAATCTTCATATTTTACAAATAAATATATTGGTGAGAAATTGAGCCACACTAAGAGCCCTCTGGAGAGAGACAGTTGTTGTCTCTGAGCAGGAATTCATGCCATTGTTTGAACTCTGGATTGGGCTGAACGTATTGCAGTCCAGACTGCTGCGAGGTGCATGAAATCTGTGAATTCCAGCATGATTAAGAGGAGAAGCTTGAAGACTAGTCAGTAGCCTGTGGTGCAGAAAGTAAGCAGGCAGGTCATCAAGTTTTACAAACCTAGACAAATTGCTGAGCCTGTTCTTTCTGTGCAGCTTAGACACGGCCATTACCTCTAAATAGGAGGTTCTCTTGTAGGTCACAGGGTGTGCTTAAGAGTGTTACTGCATTTTGATAGTTTGACAGAGCAATTCTACCTGTTCACTTCCATACATTTCGCTTAGCTCAGGTGCTTCTCAAGTAGAGGTGTTTGCTGTTCTGTGTTGCAGAGTAATTGTGGGATTGCAGACTGTAGTTACTGAATCTGCTAATGGTGCCCCAAACTGGGGAAGCACTTCCTTCTCAGTGGTTGTAAGAGCAGTACAATACAAAGAGGAATATGTTATACTTAGAACCAAGTCTCTGGCACACTTCTGAAATCATAGTAGTAGGTAGGAGCTTACTCCTTGGCAGCAGGATCAGTTTGCTTGGGGGGGTCAGAATGCCTACTGCACCACTCTGTGTGGAGTAGTACATCTTTCTGTTCATTACTTGTAATTTTGAATCCTATATAACCATTTCATGGTATCCTGTAATACCCTGAGCTGGAAGGGACCCAAGGGATTATCGAGTCCAGCTCTTGGCCCTGCACAGGACAACACCAAGAATCACACCAAGAGCCTGAGAACCTTGTCAAAAACTTCTTGAACATTTGATTTTTCATGTGAGATTTTTATTGACAGTTGTTAAGTGTAGTGGTTTAATGGCACTGTTTCTTGGAGAAGCTTTGCTCTAGCTGCAGCTGTCCTTTTTGGGCTGTATTTAACTATAAGATAGTCTATGTTAATTTTGAATTGGAAAAAACATCTTATGCTTAGTTTTATCATTCTTTGTAAAACCTAGGAATACTTTCAAATATATTTAAAAAGTGATATCGTTTCTACTCCAAAAATTAAAACTCTGAGGGCCTTTTTCTTCCTTATCCTTCTGCAGACATGACCTAATTAAAGTCATGTAAAGATTCTTGTTTAAAAAAAATCCTCTGTATAAATGCAAATAACTGAGAATGAAAGGATTTAACTGGCTTATTGTGAAAGGACATAGACCTATTGAGTGCAAAGTCAGTAACCCTTTCATCTCTGTACTCTGCACTTTAGGTGTAACTTCTTAGAGGCTCCATATCACCTATCACCTAGCTAACATCGTGCCCTGGAAGAGAAGGGGAATAGAACAAGAGCAGAGGTGGGATGAGAACAGCAGGCAAATAGCCAGCTGTCTGTCTCTGCAGTCACAAGCCGGCTTCCACACAGGAAGTTTCCACCCTCAGGGCTGGCTTTAAATAAAACATGGTGGATTTGGGGGGGGGGGGTTGTTGTATTTGATTTGGGTTTTTTGGTGTTGGGTTTTCTTTTCCTGGGAAATGAACTATCACGTCTAATACAGTTGGTTTGCAGTGAATTGTGGTGCAGGAGATGCTCTTCCTGATAGTTTGAACATTGTGTAATGTTGATCATGGTTTGTAACAAGCCGTCAGTTCTTCTCAAGGGCCTTCAATTGATGTCCTCTCTAATTGCATGTCACCCATCAGCATAATACCCTGAACGGGGGGACCATATAGCTTTTATCTTTCTGGTATTCAGAGTCAGAGCTGAAAAAGGCAGCACTGTCCTGATCCCTGACTGACTCAGCCCTGCAGGCTGTCGAGGATTGAGGAACTGCAACCCTTGGTGCAGGGCCAAGCAGTTCCTCAGTGGTGCTGTGGTGGATGAGTGAGTGCACCTACCACCTGGAAGTGGTTCTGTGCTGCTGTGGCTCTGGAATTCTTGTGGTTAAGCATGGTGCTTTCCTTGCTTGGCATTTGTCACTGTTATCCCTGATTGTGTGCTCTGGAGAGACATGGGGACAGCAGTGGCCTCCAGCTGGTAGATGCACTGACATTGCATAAGGTTGTGTAGGTCTTCTGCAGCAGGGCTGATTGTGTCCATAAATGCATCTACACAACTGAGAGAAATAGCTCTACTGTAAGAGAACCCATGAGTTTTTTCACAAGTTTTGTTGGTGTTTTTTTGTTGTTGTTGTTTTTTTTTAAATACTGCAATGCTTTTTGGTTTGCAAATTTATTTATATCATACTTTTCATAGCAGGAAAATATCTCTTACCTCTTTCATGCTTGTCTTTGGGGCATCTGTTGTTGTTTCAGGCTAGAGTTAACAGGTAAAACCTCAGGAAAAATATGAAAGAGTTAACATGTAAAACCTCAGGAAACCACTACTTCAATGTTTCCAGAAGTAAAAGAAATAATTATTTGAATGCCAAAGAAAATAACTTCTTTCCTTTTAAAAATAAGGATTTCTAATAGAAATAATTGAGTCCCATGGCAAATCTGAATTATTCAATCAGGTTTGCTTAATTTGATCTTTAAAACCATTTCCCTTCCTACTTGCCAACTGTCAGACAGAGAAATACTGATGATTTTTAAGGAAAAGTGAGTAGGACCCTAACTCAGGACAGAATGGGGTGAAGAACTAAATTCAAGACTGTGGTATTTGTGTGCTTGAAATTCCCTCGAATAGCTTATTGGTATTTTTGCCGTTGTTATCAGAATAAGGATGTTATAAACAGAAAGTCAGGAATCTTGAGAAATAAGCACATGTTCTTTGCTCTTAATTCTGGCTTTCCAGATTCATCTTGATACTGTTCTATTTTTTTTCCTTCATATTATGAGAAAAATACGCTGTGAAAAATTGAAACCGTGTGAATTAATGACACTTTAACAAATTCTAAGGTTTCATAAAGGAGCTTACTGGTTAAACCACAGAGTCATGGTCTGTGGAGCAAAAATGGCCTGTTGGCTTTCAAAGTGTCTCAAAGCCGGTTACATACAGTGTCTGCAAATGATAATTTCTCTAGCTGAAAATAGGTTACTCATGGCATACTCAAGGGGACTGATCTTTTTAATAATATATATATAAATAATTTGAATGAGAATATCAGATCTAAGATTGTAGTAAATGTTAGCTGATTATACTGAATTTAGAGGAAGGGAATAGCAAACATCTCAGAATTTATGTAACCCTATTCAGAGCGATTTGGGATCTTTATGTGTCTGACTCGTTCAGTGGAAAACATGCTTTAATGCAAACAGATATAAGACAATGAGTCTAGTGGCAGCCACAAAAAACAGAGTATGCATTAGACAGAGCAGTCATGAGGTTCACTGAGCAGACACAAAATTAGGGTATACTTCACATCTGTTTAGCTGGGAATACAAGCCTGACATAACTGTGCAGGAGAAAGTCAGAGGAGAGGATTTATGCTAAGAGAGAAAGAGGAAAGTGCAGTACAAATCTGATTGTATGGGATGTTGCTGGAACACAAGAAAGGCAGATTTCAGTCAGATGACATATATGCAACTAAAAAACCTCCAAGAGTGGGCTCACAGGATTTGTCTCAAGAGCTTTGTTTCTGTAGGGGTTTCAGTGTGGTAGGACTGAAGGAACATCTAGAGTCCAAGTCATCAATTTTTTAAATGAGGAAGAGCTCTAGGCAGGTGGGTTTGGGTTTTATTTTGGTGGGTGTTTTTTCTTCCTGTTTTGAACCTTTGACTTAGTAATTCTGAACTATGAAAGCAATACCAGGAGGGTTTAAAAAAGGAGAGGCTGAAGTGGATCCCAGTGAATCTAGAAGAATGCTTAGAACAGCAATAGAAGCAGCAGAAATACCAAATCAATCAAAACCTCAACAGTAGGAAGTAAAAGAGTTTATTCAAGTATGCTGGAGGTCAAACAGGAAGGTTCTTCACTGTTGCCATTTTTAGTATGATTTCCAATGACACTTTGCCCTAAAGAATTCAAGTTCAAATGGCATCACAAGCATCAAGGAACAGGAGCTGGAAGCGTGAAGCAAATATGCATTTGGACAAGTCTGTGAGAAGGAGCCTAGTCCAAGATAATACTAATATGGTAAACCTAAGGAGGAAGGCCATTTTTTGAGCATCAAAACTATGTTTATTAATACTGACTGAGTATTTAGCGTATTACTTTAGTAGTCTGTGACAGGGAAGGAAGACAATGTTGACTCAGCCATCTGAGATACAGAGCCATGTTTCCAGACATGCCCAAATCTGGCAGCTTCTGTTCCAATGGTAGATGACCAACATGTACTGTAGTAGCTGATGAAAAAGGAGTTTTGATTCATCACCCCTTTACTCAGAGCTGACCTACCTGTCTTAGAATTGTGCCAAGTGCAGTGGTTCCTGCACTTGGAAAGGACTCTGAAAGAGGGAGAGGGATTTTTGTGTTGGGATTGTCTCTTTTGGTACAGGTAAATCATCTTGAGGTGGAGAGGAAAGCCAAGCTCTGGAGGAGAACTGTGTGTTGTCTGTGGCTTGCACTTACCTGTCTCCTGATGCATCTGAACTAGGTTCACTTTATCCTTGTCCCTGTTGCAGCAAATATTACTGCTATGTCTGCCTGGCCATGTTTTGCTCCATGTTAGTCCATTCGTCTCATCTTCCCCTGATTTTTCTTCCTTCCTCACTTCCTGACGTATTCTTGGGGGTATTATTGCTCTGGGATTTTAATTTCTGACTCGTTTTGAAAGAGTAGGTTATTCATGATCTTGGGAAGGTAAAGCTTTTGTCCCACTAGGGAGCATATGTAGGATATAAACTTCAGGATATAAACTCTGGACCAGAACATTGATAGAGGGTGGGATTGTGTGATGCTGGGAATCACAGCTCTTACAAAGAGCAGTGGAAGGAAAGTTGGTGAACCAAAATCCCAAAGGGGGGTGTAAAGAGATAGTGAATAGGATTTCATTCCCACAGCCAAATAAATTGTGGTTTGGTTAAAAGATACGTCTACAAGCTGGTTTTGAGCTTTGGCTGAAGCGGAGCTGATTATCTGTTGCAATTACAGCAATGTTTATGTAGGCATAAAAGGGTTTGGGCCAAGTGTCTGTCTTTTTACAGAGCTGTTTATCTCTGCCATATAAAATTTAGAAAGAGGATTTGATGTATCAAAGGAACTTTAGCAAGCAATAGTACCTACCTTTGGTGGAAGGTGGAAGTTGGTTCATGGCAGGTCCTTGGGGCACCTCAGCAAGCACCAGAGAAAGCAGAGGCTGTGGAGATTGGAGGGCGGGAAGTCTGGAAAAGTACACCTTCTAATGAAACTAGGCTTCACCCAATACTGTGCATCTGTAAAAATGAAGCTTTCTTTTCTATTTTAAAATAGAACTAGTTCTTAGGATTTTCCCATCAGAACCTGAGCACATCACAGTTGTGTTGTGTGTGGACACTAGTCTCATTTGTGAACTCAGTCACAGGTACAAACTTCACAGATGCAGAATGCATTTGTGAACAAGAGTCCTTCCTCTGATCATTTCCTTTCTGTATTCCACATTTGGTCTTCATTGTGTATCCAGTGAATTTAGTGGGAAATCTGCCATTGACTCTGATGGGAGCTCAGACCCTTGAGTCTTCATGCTTCTGGTTATTTCCAGTCTTTTATTTAACTAATAAGAATTACAGAAATGCTTCTCTTACAAAAATACTCTTTCTGGCAGTAACAAGATATATTTCCCCTGAGAGCTATTTCTGCTATATTGCTATTGCTTTTTGATCCTTAACAGCAAAATCCTGGTTGAGCCCCTCATGCAGCTAACTAGTCTGTGGGCTTATGGGCTATATAGTCAATCAAGAGAGCAGGGCAAGCATGGCATGGCCAAGGACTGTCTTGCTGCTTTTATTAAAAGGTGAGTGGGGGGTGGTAGGGCTGCAGAAATGTAGTTTTCTAACATGCATATCTTTAAAATTGGCATACAGATGTGTTAGTCTAAGTAAGTACATTTTAAAGGTGATCTAATCCTCTGCACAGTCAATGGCATGAAAAGGAACAGAAGCCATACAAGTTTTCTCTTTTACTGAAGGGAGTGTTTTGGGCCCTTCTATCATGTAACTTTATACCTAGAGATGGGAGCAGGGTAGCAGCAAAAGCTGTTCATATCAGGTTGTAGATAAGGGTGTCACAGGAACCTTTTGCCCCCTTGGGTGTCTTGTAACAGCCTTTCATAGCAGCTGTTCCATTTTAAGGATGAGTGCACATAACAAATTCCAGACATCCCATGGTCGGTGCAGTTGCTGAATAGTGAGTTTAGGCTTCATTTGGTACGAGCCTTGAGAGGGCTGAGACAGAGCTGTCAGGGCTTATTGTTCAGCCTACAAGATCTAAATAAAGAAAACATTTCAAATTCCAGTTGACGCTGTTGTTTTACCAGACAGAAGTAAACATAGAGCACATATGTTCTGAAACTTGTTGTATCCCTATTGTGAGTTTTTTATGTTTTAAGTACAGGCCTAATAATAAGATGGTCTTGGGTTTTTATCTTTATAACCTCAGACAGTTAAATAAAGGAGCTAGAAAAGCAGATTTAGGCAGTGACCAGAAATAAATGAATATTCATTGTTGAGGATAAATTGACCTGTATGCTTTTCTTCCTAAATTGTCTTCAATCTGTCAATTCTGCTTGAGAGCTTGAAGCGTAACTAATGCTGCTTTTCTGCAGTATGCTTTTAATAACTCAACTTTTGCTTGTATTAATAGTTTATATGTTTATTACTACAAATAGCTGCTGGTGGAAAGTTGGCTTTTCATCATTACTTAAAATAACTTTTTGGAGGAAAAACCCCAACTATACATTTGAGATAAAATACTAAAATTCACAAGAATCAAAGGACAGCCTCAGACTTAAGATTTATTAGAAAATTGAACTGGCACCTACTAGTAGTTTTTTCCTATAACTTTTTACTTACTTGTTAGCAGCTGTGTTTATTCTTTTAGAAGCTCTTGTATATGATTCCTTCAGTTTGGAGGGCTTTTTTTAGAATAGGACTTTTTAAAAAATTTTTCTTTTTTTTTTCCCACACAAAAGCATTCTAAACATTCCCCAAAATAAACAAAAAAGCTGCAGAAGGAATGCCTGGAATGACTGTCACATACACTGGTAGAAAAGCAGAGGTAAGCACACCATTACGTATTGCAGCAAAACAATGTGTTCACTTGTGGCATGGAGATTCATTTCAAGAAAATAAGTGTACTAAATGTTAATTGAATTTTCCCATCTCCTTGCACAGGCAAACTGGTCAGGAAACTGCATCTGCGACTTTCTGTGATGGTTCATCTGTGGATGGATTTCAGTGTTTTCCAGGGAGTTGCACCCCTGCCTTGATTCCTGTCCAACTATAAATCTTCACAATGCATGCAACTACTTCTGAAGTGTGTCCAAAATGTGTTGCCGTCTGACCAAATGGTAGCATAGCTCTCCCAAGAGAAAGAACACATTGTTTTTGCAGTTTTAAATAGACCTGAAAGTGTAGTTGTGGTTATTCAGCTATTGAATTACTTTTTCAAGTGTGTTAGGAAGTATCCTTGATAGTAAGGAATACAGACAGAGTGTGTAGTTATTGGAGCTAGACAGAGCCCTTTTCAAATGTCAGTATCAAAGTGTACTTTAAGTCAAAGAGTTGTAATCATTTGCTATAAGAATTATTCTCTGTACAATACAGAGAAACTGAGCATGTTTTATCAGTACAAGAAAGATACTTGTGTGCATGTATGAGACTGCAAAGATACAAAGAAATAATACAGGTTGAGGTTAACTGCACATACATATAATAGTGTCAAGTATAACATCTTAAACTCTCCCAAGAGATAATAAGCAAACATGCTGAAGATGAATGGTCTGATTTTTTTTTTCCTCTGCTCCCCTGTGAGGCAGTCTGGGGTTATAAAGTTTTGATGATTTATTTCCTCCTTCTTCATTCTTTTTCTGCTGTTCCTTATGTTCTCCATCCTTTTCACATTATTGTCATCTTCCTGACCCCCTTCTTCCCCACACTGAGTTAAGAAAAAAAGAACCTGTAAAGTAAAGTGGTTAAGAAGCTGGTCAAAACCAGTAGTTCACCCTAGTGAACCAGTAGTTTCATAGTAAAAGACTGTTTCTGCCCCTGCCTATGCAAGCTTTGCTGTTTTGGTGCTGAAGTTCTTTTCACTTTTAGGAGCTTTGTTCCAGGTATAGATATATTGGTTTAGGAACAGCTTAAGGCAAGTTAAGTAGCACGCACTGATAACTAGATATAGATAGACGTACATGGAATCTGCATAAGAATTACCACATATATCATCATTGTTCCTTAGCCTAATTAACTTGGGTGTATTCCTATAGAATATAGATTTGGAGTTCCTGTGGGTGATTCCCTGGGGACTTCTGCAGGTATTCAGGTACGATACTGAGTTCCCTTTCCAAGGTTATGGTCGTTCCCACTGTACTGCACCAGCTCCTGCAAACCGTAGGTGGTGACTGGTTTTTTTCTCTGAATTTCTAATGTGGCTTCATCCATCCTGTATGCTGCCCCTTGGAGGGAGGAAAAAAGCGCCCTTGTGTCATTAGTATTTCTATACACAGATAAATTTCCTGAGGTAGGATATTGCTTCCCTTGTCACCTGTCTTAAGCAACCACTGGAGAAGTTATGTTAAAGCTCCTACTTAGAAATGTTTTAGGGATGAAGAAAAAAGAGCGCTCAGATGTTGTCAGGTCATTAGTACTGGCCAGACATATGACTGCAGCAAATTGATGATCTTTAGAATCGAGAACAGCTCATGTTTGCAGTTATGTGGTTCAGCTGAATCAGCTCTGTGACAATAACCACAGTGGTGGATGTCTTTGCCTTGTTTGCCAGACTCTGCTCTGCGGTCTCCATTGGGGAAGTCATAAGTTTGTGTCTGTCTGTACAACAAGGATCTTGTTTGTGTTACACTGGGAGCTAAAAGGAATTATACAAATTATACACTTATTTAATGGTTTACCAGTCCAGAGATCACAAAATGAGAAACACTGATCTAGCAAATTACATGCATGTAGGGCTCTAATCTTATTTTGGCTTTTCTTTTCCAAATAAGGTGGACATGACAAGTATTGAGCTTGTGTGGAATTGAGGTTGTCATTCCAGCTCAGCACATTGCCTTGTGAAAGATGTGCATGCATCAGTTATATCTAGAGATGTTAAGTATGCTGGAAACATCTCTAGAGTTTTTAATCAACAGCTTTCAGTAAAATATCAGCTTGTCAATGATGAGGTCATACAGTATCGAGCCTCATGACTCAGAAAGTTTAGTAGCTGGGCTGAGCATGCTACAATGCCTAATGACTTTATTTATTTTTCTAGCTACAAGTTTGCCTCCCTGATGTTTTAGCCTCTCATTATCAGGAGGGTGAAGAAAACTGGGATCTTGGAGGCAGTATTTGAATGCAGCACAGTGAAATAGGAAATACTCACGGAACAATATAATTGCTTAACCTCTGTGATGACTTACCAGCTGCATTCTCTCCCAGACATTGTAAAGAGATAATTTTTTCAATACTGAATTAAAACTGGAAAAAAAAAATCAGCTGGCATAACCTTCTGTCTTCTCTGTTTTCCTCCTTCTTTTTTCTTGTTACCCCAACCCAAAGCAGATTAACTTTTCAAAAAGAAAAATCTTACATTCTGCATGGAGTAGGACAGCTCACCTGTGGTACACATCAAGTCACTGTCATACCAAAGGACATTTTCCTCCGTCTTTACTCAGTGCCCTAGAACCCCTGGAACTTTAGTTTTGGTTTGTACAAAAGAGGAGGAACTTTTTTTGTTTTGCTCTTTTTTTCTGAAGCAGGAAAAGGTAATTTTGCTTTGTCAGTAGTGATGGTTCTCTTTTAACACTCTTGGAGGAACACAAGAGGTGGATATTGCAAGGTACCTAATGTTATTTGTGTTTTGGAGTTTGAGCCAATAGTTGTGTGCAAGAGCTCTCTTACTGGGGTGAATCCTGGGAAACAAAGTGTCAGCAGTACCCCCACAGAATTTACCGTGATTTGAGTGTGGATTTATTTACCCGAAGTTTGTAGGGCTGGGTTTCCTCCTGTTGTTATAGCTGATGTCATTGCACCCTCTTAGCTTTGAGAAGTGGATGTTCATATTTCTCCCATATAGACAGCATTAAAAGAATAGTCTTGAACACCAATAACCCCAAATATTATACATTCACATTAAATGTGCTTATAATAATAATGGGAAAACGTTTAGGAATCACGACCTTTAGAATCATTTGAACAGTCTGCTTTCTGTCAATTTTTGCCTTTTAGAAAGTGCTAATTCCTGTTAAGTCCGCATGAGAGATTTGTTTAATGAGCAGATTAAATGGGTGATTATATGTCTTTTAAAAATGGTTTTTGTGGATCGGCTTCATGATGCCACTCTCCCATTTGGCACAGCAACATAGAGCAGTCTTTTTAATTACCTCAGCAGGGTCACTGGGACCCAAGCTGTTTGCTTTATTAAACCCTGATGGTGCCTTTGGAGCAGCTCCCTCTAAACTCTGCTGTCACAATTGTATCTAAATTAGCATCTGAGTGACCCTCTTTTCAGGCTTTCCAAACCCCAGCTGACAGGGATTGCCAAAAGATGCTAATTGCTTGGGCCGACTAGGAACAAGGGCTTGCCAAGATAACAAAAGGACTAATGTTTCTTTCAATATGCATCTAGATTCACATAAGTACCTCTTTTAATTACCAAGAATTATTGTAATGCCCAGTCAATGGAATAATTGACCCTCAACAGCAAGAGCTTATTATGTAATAAATAATGGCGTCAGCCTTGTCAGAGTAGCAGGTACCGAGGTGATTTGCTGGACTGAAAAGGGCTTTTCTCAGCAAGGGCTCTGGGATAGACCAAGGCATCCCAGTAGGAGTCCAGCAGAGGGGACTAATTTGAGTTTAACTGAGAGGAAATGCACTAAAAGCTTTCAGACTTATCCTTATGATGACAAAGGAGGAAATAAAAAGGATTGGGTTGGTAGTTTGGCAGCTTACATGGAGGGAACGTCGCACCGATGAAGCAGACAGTCAAGCGTTGCGCAGCTACTTCTGCTCTGTGGTGTTTTTAAGAGCATGTTTCCATCAGGGGGATAGTAAGGGGGAATTACTGCCTTAACCTAATTTATATCTCTGTCTCAGCAGTCCTTATATTCACTGTACTTGCACAAGAATAAAATGACATTATTAGAAGCAAGAAATCGATATATGTGTTTTTTGTTTTTTGTTTTTTTTAATGGAAAGAAACAAATCCAGTGTGGTTTTACCTCTACTCCTGTTCTTATGCTTGCCTTCCTTTTCAGAACTCCAGAATCTCAGGAGGTGCTGCAGACTGGAGGGTTTAGATCTGTTCTCAATGACACTGAGGTATATCCAGGGTTCATTTATTTTGTTAGTGTGCCCAGAATAACTCAGAAATCAAGATCCGGCCTGCTTTTCTGAAGTCTCCATGTTCATAAAGGAAATACTGCCTACAGTCGAGCAGTTATCCTGGTGTTCAAAGTAGGCTCTGGGGATAATCTAGGAACTGTTGGCAAATATATGTGGAGAACACATACAGACATGGAAAATCCCTTCCCCTCCCCCTTAAAAGCAAGGAAAGAGTCTGTGCACACAGTATGCTCCTGAGGGAAATGTTTGTAGTCTCATTTCTGCCAGTCTTCTTGTCCTTTTAGGTTAGACTATTGCAAGTTTGGCTTGAGATATTTTGGCAGAGCTTCCTGGGGAGATCTGCATATTGCCTGCCAAAACAAGTTTTGGACAAAACCATGTGTTTTAGTGCCTTGATTTTATGATTAAGGTCACTCCTGCAAAGCATGCGTAAAGCAAGAAAATAAATATTGACTTGGCTAGGTGATATATGAATAGCACTTTTTGTTGTGTTTATAAGGTCACAGAAAGTCTGATGGAATTGCCTCGTGCTGAATTTCATTTCCGTTTATCCACTGTCTTTTCTCATGGGCATATTTTTTGTGATGTATGGTACATCAGTATTCTGAAGAAAATATATTCTAGTTCAAAGATGTTTCCAATGTGATGCTCTTTTAAGTAGACACTTTTTGTTTTGCATGCTCCTTAGCTAACATTATGGATGTCCAGAGGAGGTTTAGCATAACAGAAGAAATATTTCAGTTGAAGGCTGATAAGCAGAGTATGAATGGAAAATGAATGTTGTAGATTAATTACACATAAGTCATATTAAGCTCTTTCCATTTAAATGTGCTCTTCACTGTTCCTTCTAATCTGTCCTTACCTGTCACTCAGACTCAGCATTTTCAGAGCACTGGAGATGGAGTGAGGAGCAGGTCTGAGGATAAATTTTGCCTGGTAAACCCAACCGAACCCTTTGCAAGAGCTCGCTCTCCTTAGCAGAGGCATTCAGATCAAGATGTGGCAGCCCAGCCGCGGGAGTGAACTCAGGGGCTAGTTGTACTTCATCACGTGATCGACAGATACAAAGATTTTCTGAAGTGGAAACCAAGTTTAAGCTGGACTTTCAGGTTGCATTAAACTCTGAGGCTGCATGTTTTCTTAAAAGAGTATAAGCTAATACCATACACCTGAGAAATCTTGAGAGCATCCTGGCCCTTTGACCCTTTCACTTGCTCTCTGGACTCCACACTTATTCCTACTCCTGAAACTCCTGAGAGGCTTCAGGAGGCTTAGACTTGTTAAGAAAAAGTCTCTGTCCCTACAGTGTGCTGTGTATATTCAGCACCAGAGAAACGGGAGAATCAAAGACAATATGCAGTATTGCCCAGTGAGAGAGTTGTCTATACACTGCTGAGGTAAGTGCACAGATTTGGCCAGAAAGGGCCATTCTGATGTGGAGGGAGAGAGTGAAATAGCTTTAAAACCATTTGTCAAGAAGCAGCTTCAAATAAAGTGAGGATGTCGTCCCATTAGAGCTTCTCTGAAGCTCTTTTTTATTTTTTCTTTCAGTGGGTCTTGAAGCCCTGAGACTGGCATGCCTGCATGAGATGGCTCTCATGATGAGTTAAGGAGATCAGTATTATAAAGCTTTATCTTCCATTGTGCTTTGTAGGCAGAAATATCAGCTGATCATTGTCTTCCTTTTATCTGTGACTGCAGGGCTGGCCGCTCTAAAGCGACCAAGACTTGAGTGATAGCTAAAGTAGATGATGAGGTGGCAGGGAAGTTATGAATTATTTTACATCTATTTTCATTGTAGAAGATGAAGGGGAAATTATTATTCCAAGGGCATTTTTTTAATGGAAATCAGTGTGTGACCTTAGCAAATCTTAGTGTTTTAGGAGAAAGTTAGGAGATCTGTTGAAAATTCAGGAGTAGTAAATCACTCAAATACTATAGTGGAGATAATGACAAGACAGAACAGTAAATCTGTACCCTGTAAATTCCTTGATAAAACAGTTATTGTATGAATGGAACACAGTAAGCACTTTGAAAATCCCTTCCTGTTCTTTTTTAGCAAGTGCTCCTGAAAACCTTAAAGGGTATGCAAATTAAGATTGTCTTCAAGGGGAAGCATAAGAATTAGATATAACTTAATTTTACTTCAGCTCTCGGAAATGAAATTGAAGAATGAATTTTCCTATTAGAACAGCAATAGCCATGAATAACTCCCATCAATTATCTTTTAAATTTTTCCTGATACGGTTTTATGTAAGTGAATATGGAGTTCATCCCACAGAGATTTCATACATTAAGAGCATAAGGGGAAAATTAGGTTAATGTAACTTAAGTCAAAATTACATGCTTTGGTGAGAAAATTCTAGTGCTTTATATTAACAGCATTACTGAAGAAGTTGATGGAGGATAAAGGAAACCTGGATGAGGCAAATGAGGCTTTCCTAAAAGTTTTCCAGAAAGTTCCTCCTAAGAGTTTCTTGGGGAAAACAAATAGCCATGTAATACAAGGCAAAGTGCTAGTGTGGATTAAAAACTGTTCAAGTGGGTGTGTGCAAGGTCAGTGAAGTGACCTAAGCAAGCAGTGTTTTAAGGCAAAGATGATGGAGGATAGAGAAGAAAAAACCTGAGAAAAGTTTCTGTCAAGTTTATCCAGAGAGGAGGCTGATGTAGAAGATGCTAGAATAGAAATCACCTGTTCTTGAGGCTGGTGGAGAGGCAGACAAAATTAGTGAGGGGTAAATTTTTATGACACAGAAACTAAGGAATGGGAGAGAAGAGTGACCAGCAATTTGTGAAGGGCTGCTCAGGAAGAACTATAAGATGAGCAGACAGTGATGTGTGGTTGAAAGCAGGCAGGTTCTAGATAGATTCAGCTTGAATGTTGAAGCATAAAATAATACCTGAATCAAGGAATTGGAAATTCTTGGAGGAGTGAGGTAATTTGACCCAGAAGAAAGCTTTTAAGTGTTTGGCAAGTAAATACCACACTCCATAGCATGAGAGAAGAGGTGAGCAGTCTTCTGCTTATCTTAGCCTGCAAAAACATGGGGGTGTTTGGTGAGATCAAAACACTAATGAAAGGTCCCTTTCCTGTGAAGTGATCAAACTACCCCAAATCATGTGCTGCACTGAGAAACATTACGAATAAATAAAATAAACCAATCTTCAATAATAGCACATTGAAGTAGTACTGCAGTATAAATTGTAAAAATACATGTAGTTTGAGACTGCTTAGAGTAACATTTCTGTTCCCTTCAGACTTCTGCAGGAATTACCAGTGTATCTGATACTGTATCTGACCGTCTGTCACCACTTAGCTGATGAGGAAACATAATTTATGAATTTATGTTGGTTTATTTTGGAGACTAGTTTGTTAAGATTTAATCCTACTGCAATAAATTTCTAGTGAATTGCCATTAACTTAGTAAAATAATGTATGTACTAACCCTGGCTGAGAAAGCAACGTCTGCAGATTCTTGTGAGGATGAATATTTTTCTGTCAAGAAAAAACCACAAACAACAAAATAAAAACACCAACCAAAAAAACCCAACATCCCCCCCAGAAAAACCTTTCAAGAATTGGTTCTATAATCAGTGAAGGAGTTCAGTTTATTCTGTTGCTTCCTCTGCTAACAAAGCTGGCTGAGCTGTAGCTATAGTGTGGCAGTTACATTAACATATATTATGGCCATGTTTACAGAAATCCTGGCCTAATGCTGGTCTTCAGTTGTAGCAGAGGAGTTCTACAACCATCAGTCCTTTCACAGTCTTTGACCTGTTTCCAAAAAGCAGTTACCTCAGTTTTTCCTTTCTTACAAGCTGCACAAATACTCTAGGACTTATTTTAGACAATATCTGGAATAGACTTCAAACTTGAGCAGTTTTTGTCATAGCTATTTTCAGAAAAGTATGATTAGAATTTTTATTTAAACAGAGGGCAAGTAGTAGTCATTCAATCACAACTTTGTACAAAGTGTGGAAGATGTTGCTTCATCTTTCTAGTAGTGGTTTATTTTCTAGTAAATGCCTTTTTCACTTTAAATTTAATACAACATAAAGCTGAAAATACCAGAAAAAAGACTCTGAATTATTATGCATGTTCATTATTATGGTTGTCTTAATGTAAATGTATTTTGGTTAACATCCTGTGGTTTTGAGGGGTTTTTCATACTATTTGTTTACAATGTTCCATTCAAGTTTTCTGCCAGGTGAAAAAGGTTTGGTTTGTTTTTTTTTCAAATGCTAATTTCATTGCTTGGCTACCTTGGTAGGCAGGTTAGCTTCTGAAGTCTTGGCAAAACAGAAGAGCTCTAAAATGTCTTCTGAATATGTTCTAGCTTTTTTCATCAGCCTTTTTAACACCTATTTTATTATGTTGCCAGACTAAAGCTTTTAAAGAAGGGGTGTCTTTGTTTCATTCACTGCATCTTTAGTGTTCTGGGTATATCCAGTTAAACCTAGTATTTATTGGGTTAAAAATGGTAAAATTCAGAAAAGAAAACCCACTGATTGATGGACTAAAATTCAACTAAATGCTTTGGAGAAAGAATATCTTCATTAAAAATCCACTAAACAAATGTATCTGGATACTCATATCAAAAGTAAAAGGTTGCACATGGACTTGACAGAAAGGTATTATATAATGGCATAAACTGAGATCATTAAAATACTGTATAATTAAATGAAGAGGCTAATTGCTTTGAAAGGAACCTTTTATACTTATATTCTATCTCACTAATTCTGTGCATCAGACATTGATGATACTCAATTGATACTCAGAAAGCAGATGAGAGTGAGGAAGGCTGTTCTTCTTGTCACAAGGTATTCTGTTAAAAGAAAATTGTACTGGGTGTTACTCTGTTAAGCTATTGGCACAAGTAATTTTTTGTAGATAAATTCTACGTACAAGAGAAGTGCAAACTAAAATGTAAGTAGACTGCAAAATTTTCTTCAGCTTGTTTACTTGCCTGCTGATGTGTACCATGAAAGGCTTAGCTGCAAAAGCTGGCTTCTGGATTAAGTGATGTGTCACTGAGCATTATAAATATCTGCTATATTTACAATGTGGAAAATATTTATTTCATAGGTTATTTGGGCAGATGTGAGCAAGTGTGGGAAGTATGTAAATATATGGAAACACATAACTCTTTAAGTCAAATATTTCCAGTTGGTAATACCCCCAGCACAGATTAAATTTCTACCTAAAGCACAGCCATGTTCTACACTGCCCTTCTCAACCTTGCCAAGTGAAGGCATGTCTCTTCAAGAGGCAGGGGTTTGGTTTACTCAGCAGTGGTTTGCTCTGGTCACTTCCATAACAGGCCAAGCAGGCTGAGGATCACTGAGTGTCCAGCATTAAGCAATAGGATAGTGTTTAAACAGGATTTATGGCTAGCCAAGCCATACAAATTGTTGCTGTATCAGATCACTAATCCATTTAGTCCTCTGTCTTCTCTCAGGTTACATGTAGTAGTAGTATTTTTTTAAAAAAACAGGAATTGAACCATCAAGGTTTGACTGAAACATGAAAAGCTGCTAATTAACCATAGTAATCTGGATGACAGTGGGGTGCAACTTATTGCCTGATCCATGAGGATTTATACCCTAAAAACTGTAATCCCTGCCTTCGTCCTTTTTGTTATGTTTTAGAGGACTCATGGCTGGCTGGTAGAGCATGTGTTACTGATCCATACGCAGTCAGGTCGATCGCAGGGTGTTGGCTCTCTTTGAATCCAGCTGCTAAGCTACAATAGAAGAAAGCTAAAAATACATCAGATATTTTCCTAATACTTCACTGCCATGAAAGCAACTGGGTGGTTGTAGAATGTCATCACAGAGTTACGAATGGGAGGACCTGTCCCTTTTGAAAGGTCCGTGTGACTTCACGGTGCGTTACCGTGGGAAATCTGAGGGTTCACTCGTGCTCCGCAGTCTCATACCAGGAAAGCCAGTGGTGGCAGGAGGGTTCCTCACAGTTGGGTAGGTTGTTGGCTTCAAAGAGATCTTGTTGCAGAGCATTCTTCAGGCTCTGTGGCATGGATTTTCACTTTTAAATCTGCTCTCTCCTTGGCTTGGAGCATCTCATGTCCTTTCTTTCCTCCTGATAAGGGTAGTTAGCAATGGGAAACACAAGTCTGGTGGCGTTGCTCGTTTTGTTTTCACACACCCTGGAAAGAGCGAAGGATCCTACTGCTGTTCTCAGACCCTCTTAGGATGACAAATTCACATTCAGGCCCGTTACTCAAGCCTCATCTCCATTTTACTTCATTACACAGTTGACAGCTATATGGTTGTCAAGATGGAAATTTCCAGGACTTTTGGCAATAGAGAATACTCCCATTACAAGTCAAAAGAGCTTTACTTAGTACATTAATGTAGCTCAGTGGGCTGGATTTTCATCCTGCCTTTTAGGTAGAAGAAGTTGGAGATTTTATTTCTCAGTTAAGGTGAGAGTGTAGCTAGTGGCTCTGTGGGCTTTGCATCCACAGAAAGGAAGGTCTCTGATTTCTGCCAGACTGACAGGTTGGTGTTTACTGAGCCCCTTAGTGTTTCCTCTCTGCTCCTTCTCTGTAAGATCCTAACCCAGTGCTAATATCTGTGATGTGCCCATCTTCTGCGCACTGTCATTTGCTTCCTTAGCTTTTCTGAGGAAGTGGTGCTCTTGGTCAGTCTTGGTGGTTTTCATTGAAGATGGTAGGGAGGTGTAGGGAGTAAAGTTACTTCTTGCTGTAGATTTCCACCAAAGAACGAGATCACTTTTACTGCTGATTTACTCTTTTTATGATAAAACAAACTATCCAATAAACATCTTGCCCTTGAATGAAAATGTCACATCCAATGCTGTCATCATCCAGTTAACTCTAAGTTTGAAAAATTGAAGCAAAAAGTTTTCCAGAAGAAAGTATCGACTTTTTCACTTAATAATCCTGTACCTGGTTCTGAGGTGTTTCTGAGCTGTCTCATCTTACAGAAGGCAGGAGAGACTAAGAATTTGCCTTGTAGTTTGCAAGGGTGCAAACACAGAGGGAAACACTACTTAAAACACAGTTCTACTATTACTAGTTTTACTTAAAATATATATAGGTATGTGGAGAAGGGGCACTGAATAAGCAAACATGTTATTAATGCTCAAGGGCAGTGTTGATGCAAAGGGATCTAAACAAGCCCTGTGTAACCTCAGCTGCAGAGTACTTCTGAGGAGCTGCTTTCTAGGGTGAGGAAATTCCAGTAGAGCATTCCAATAATAGTTGCAGTAGCAGAGCAAGAGGAAAAAAAATTGCTTTTTAAGGAGCAGATTAATATTTTCAGGAGGTGGCAAACTAATTTTGTTTCGAGAAAAACACCAACAGATGTTGTGTGCATTTGAAGTTGTGCACCAAGAGCTGCAGGAGTTGTAGCACAGCACTAAGGCAGAACTCTAAATGTATACTTGAAATGACACTCTGCTGCTCTTGTGAGTTCAGTGACCAGCAAGATAGCTTCCAGTTGGAAATTCCCATTAATCTGTCATAAATTTTCAGTTACAGACAAGTCAGTTTGGTATTTTAATATTATTATATATTTGGTATTATTTTTTAATGTTTTATCACTGGACAAGAACTGGCTTAGAATTGGCACTCACTCCTGTGCATTATTATACCCAAGTCAAATGATGACAAGAGTGGGCTCTTCTGCCTTTTGTAGACCCAAGCCATCTCTTACTTATAACAAATCCCACCTGTGAAGGATGTGTATTCCCTGGTAATTGCCTTTTTACATCAACTCAGATATTGGGTATAGAATAAACAATGAGATACATATGTATGTCATATCCTGTTGTTGATCCTACTTCAAAACTCAATGATCAGCAAGATTCCCAGGAGTTCATGACTGGCTGGTACAATTTTGATTACCTCTTGGTATGGATTGTTATCCTGTCTTTCCAAAGGAGGCTATCAGGTGCCATAATTGGTTTTAGGAGTTTATTTGCTATTAGGGCAGAATCTGATTATTCCATTTAGAGTGATACCTAGAATGCTTTTTGATAACTGTGTTGATATATACCAAATCAGACAAGCAATTTTTAGCAATCCTTTTCCTTTAAACACTACTGTAGTGCATAGCCAAGAAAAATGTAGGCTTTTTTTATCTTGCAAATCTTCTCAAAATAATAAGAGGAAAAGTAATTTCATATAGCTGACTGAGGTTAGGAGCAATACATCCTTGATTAGTTCAGACCACACAAACTCTAGTTTGTCTTGGAGCTGCTTAATTACAGATTCTTTCAGCATTGTACTTAAAATTATAGTAAAACTGGAAACCATAAAACTTTGTGTTACTAAAATTCATCCACAGATTTCACAATGCAAACCAGAGAAAATGCTTAGCATGAGTATCAGATTATGTGATGAGAGATCAAGTTTATGTTCTGTCATGTTAGCTGTACATTCAATGTACAGTGGGATCAAGACTTTGAGGAGCTGGTTGTTGTTCTTTTGGAACTTTGTGGAACAGGAATTCATTTAAGGTGAATAACAAAAGAGGAATACAGGGACTTTTGTGTCTTCCTTTTCTGTAGTTCAAGTGTTGCAGAGTTCACTGGAGAGTTTGGGTGATGGAGGTGATGGGTTTCAAGTAAGGTTACACAAACCATCATGTCACTTTTAAGCCCTATCCTCAAGAACAGAGATTTTCAGAGAGGATCACTCTAAGCCAAATCACAGAATCAAAAAATATTCTGAGTTGGAAGGGACCCACAAAGACCATTGACAGACAGCAGCCACATGTTGTCATTACTGTGGTTTGTGCATTATCCTCACTCACCGTGTGTATGTCAGATTGGGTAGAGCAACTGTGGGTTCAGCAGCTAAACATAGGGTTAGAAGCCAGCACCAGTCTGGAAGCAGACTAGGATGTGTTGGTATATATAGTTCCATACTGCACGTGCCATGCTGCCAGTGCATGTCTGTGCTTATGTAGCTCCTGCCTGCCTGTGCCTCAGCCTCAAGGCTTTATTCCATAGGAAGCCTCTCTACTAAAACCATATAGGCTGAGGATGGATGGTTTTTTGTTCTTCTGGGGAGGATTTTTCTCCCTCCTCAGAGAAAAGATTGCCCTGTGCAATACTCATAGCAGTCTGCTTATTGCTGTGCTGCTGGACTGGCCTCACTTTTGGTTTTGGGAACTGCACTTGGTAGATATGTCAGATAGAGTGAGTAGACTTTGTGTACCTTGAATGTCGGGTTTTCTGCTATAAAGCTATACTGAGAACCTGTGTGGTCTTGGGCCTTTTTGTGTTTGCATTAGTTTAATTGCTTCTTTGACCCCTCTTCCTCTGCTGGCCTTTCAAGCTCTGCAGGCTCTTAGCCTCACTGATATCTCTCCACAGGATCTTTGTACCAGGAAGCATCCGGGCTTGTCTGGAACTCCCCCAGCCCTGCTGTCCTGTTATATCCAGCATTTTCTCTGGCTTTTATACTAAACTTCTGGTTTTGCAATTTTAATACCTGTAATTCACTTCTTTCTGTTCTGTTAAGCTGTAGATGAGGAGTTTATTAGTTTTAGTTCTCTTTATAACACATCTGTTTCAGCATCTGACTGCTTTTTCATTTCTTTCAGAAACATTTAGATGCCCTCTGAGAAAGGAAAGTAATTTATAAATATCCTTCTAGACCAGTTCTTTTATGCAGCTCTTCCAGTTATTTGATAGTCTGTGTTAATTTCTTTTATTGTTTCCTTTTAATTTTTTTCCCTTTGGGTTACTTTTCCATATTGTATTTCTACTGTCATAGTCTAGGTAGAGTTTTTAGATTTCAGTCTTTATCATTACAGTCAAAATAGAATTTATTTTCTGCCTTAACAGCATTCAAATTAAATTTTATCCTACATTAAGAAACCTTTCAGTCTGTTTTTGTTATGTAAAATCCAATGCAGGGATCCACGAGTTAAAACAGTGGGAGGTATTGCAGTTTGAACAGAATTCAGTAGTGTGAATTTCCACTATTTTTTGATTTCGCTGCCTATGTCAAAGCAGACTCTTGGGAATGGTCTGCAGGGAACCCTATCTGTCCAGGTTGAAATAAGCTACACTTCAATTCCAGCCCATGCACAAGCATTTTTTTCCCCTGAAAAACACAATGTAGGAAATGTCACCTGCACATTTATATCTTGCCCCAAGTGTGGACTTGGAACATGGCCCTGTCACACTCTCAAGCTTAATGACACCCTTGCACCAGAATTCAGGTGCATGTGCTGATGCTGACTTGTCTTTTAATTTGTAGCGGTCTCTCTCTTTCCATTCACTCTGAATTTGCAGACCTAATTTTCATAAATATATATATGCACACATGTTGTATTGCACACACACTTACACACACACACCCCACCTTTGGACCCAGTGTATTTAAAAGGTGATCCATTAAAAGCCACCATGGATATTTCCATTACCTCTTCCTAAGAACTGAGGGTAGTACTTAGTGTTCTGTGAACTCTTTGGTGGTTTGAGACTGCCAGGGTCAGTAAGATTTCTAAAAACAGGAAAATCCACAGCAGTTCACCTTATTTCTCTTAAATGTGCTGATATTGACAGTAGTACTGCTGGCCGGCCTTATCTCTGGTCTGGATTCTTTGTGGATTTGATGAACTAGATCTATGTGTTCTTCTGGTGTCTTAGGTCAGAAAGGGATAATGCTCTTAGCTGAAAATAGGGCTGTTCTGTTTGATATTTGTTTTTCCATTTATAACTTACCTATTTCCACTTTTTTTGATCTTTTATTTCCCATATGTGAAGTTGTTCTCTGAATGCTCTAGGAGTTAAAGTGGTCTTGGGGCAATAATGCTGTGTCTGACATCAGTGAAAAGTGGCACTCTGGAGAAAGGCCTGTCAGAGAGGGAACTTTCTTCTAGACTGCTGAGCTATGAATGGGGCTGGAAATATCCCAGGGAGTCTGGCTTCCCTGGGCAGTTTCTTCGAACCTCTCCTACTTCCAGGTACAGCAAGCTCACTGGATACATGAACATTTACTTGATCAGCTTCTACTGCTGGAATGTGCTAATTTCGATCTTCTTGTATGGAAAGGCTGTAGCACTAATAATTGTGTTGTAGACAGACCTAACCAGAAAGTCTGTCAGGGTCATGCTGACATCTAAGCAAGCACTGGAGTCTGCTCCGAGTGAGGAGAGGTTAAGAAAACCTGGATTCCGCCAGTGGGACTGATGAACTCAAGACTGATGTGTTTTGAGCAGCAGAATCTTGACCAGGGATTAAAAGCAGCGATGTCTCTGAAGGAGGTTAAAGCAGCTGTCTTCTGGGTGTTTCATGTTTGGTTTAGCCTTGGAGAGCTCCAGGTTCACTTCTCTTCAGTTTGTTCTTTTCAGTACCTGAGCTCCCCAACAACACGGTTTCCTGTTTAATTTCTAAGGAGCATTACTATTAGAATAGTAATGGCATGAGACCAGCCTACCTTCTTTGACCTGACAGGGAGTCTTCTTGTTTGCACTTGACTAACACTGTCACTCAGAAGTCATTGAGTTTGTTACTGTATTGTTTTCCTGGAGCTGACTGACCTTTCTTGTTTCCACTTGACTAACACTGTCACTCAAAAGTCATTGAGTTGTGTTACTGTATTGTTTTCCTGGAGCTGACTGACCTTTCCTAATTATTGTAATGTTTCATTTCTTTTCTATTTTCATTATGTTTCATAATTGATTCTGGGTACATGTATGTATATATCTTCCAAAGACTTGTAGAATGGTTTGGATTGGAAGGGACCTTAAAAGTCATTTCACAAAGCCCAAATACCTCCCCCCAACACACACCCTGCCATGGGCAGGAACACGATATATGTGTGTGTATATATATATAGGTATATCTTTAGTCTGGTGGTTTGAATCCACTGATAATCACTTGTTTTGTAAGCAGCTGTTTTGTTTTGTTTCTTCTAGACATTCAGTACTCATAAATCTGAACTTGGAGTTTCAGGCAGCCCTGGAATATCATGCTTAAACTCTTGGGTTAGTCAATAAAATGCAGCTCCTTTGCTGCTTGGTAAAATATTTTAGATAAGGTCTTTCCTGGTCTAGTCAACACCTCATACCTATGAGCATGCTCTGGAATTTATTTGCCAAGTGGCACACGGGGTTGGGTTGTTCTAGTTTGCCAATTCGCATTTGGGTTTGATTTCCTGTCTTTAAAGTGTTTCAGGTAAACCACAATTGTCTGGATTGGAAAGTTAACAGCACCTAACTCCTGAAAATACATAATCAGTATATGGTGCCACAGTCATTTTCATAAACATTATTGGCATGCTAATAGCTGTCTTAGGTTGTAATCATGTTAGTCAGGGCAATTGGATGTGGTAACACCCTGGCTCTGTCAAAACAGACATAGCAGCTGACGGTGTGCAGAAATCAATCACTTGCTCTCTTTGCTCAAGTGATGTTTGAAGTGTGTACCATAATAAAAGTAGGCTTGTGCTCCTCAATTAATATGTGACCATACCAAAATTTAAAATGCACAGACTTCCATTTCCTAATTAAGAAATACTTAGGCTAATGAAATGACAGTGGCAATTTTAATCCCCCATACTTAAGAATCTCTGACTCACTGCCAAAGGAGAATATAGTAGTGGCAAACACAATTAGGCATTTCTGTAGTATGCTTTTAGATTGGGTCTGAAATAATTTAGAGGAAAGCTGATATCTCCATGGTCATTGTGCAGTGGGCTCTAGGAAAACCCTGTTTAAGCAGGGAGGTTGGATCAGGTCAGCCCACTAGTGGTCCCCCCCAACTCTAACACTTCTGTGATTGTATCATTTTTCTTCCAGTAGATAAGGACACAAAATCACCGATGGGGGAATTGGCAAGGTGAAGTACAGCTATAGTAGCAGACTCTTAAGTAAAGGTTGTGGAGGAGTCAACTATAAGTAACTATGTGTGTTGTGGCCTCTTTCAAATCAGCATAAAGTTTATGCTGAAATCATTCCTGACTACATTTTGAAAGGTTTGCAAAAAGGGCCACAGAATGAATGCTTATCAAAATGGTGGGGGTGGATGTCTGACTATAAGGGGAGCTGCAAACAGAAACAGAGGGGATTTGGCTTTTGTTTTACTGCTCTGGCTGTTCTTCCACTGAGAGACAGAAATCGGACACTGGGCCTGATGAAAGTGTAAGTGAAGGGGGTAGTGAGCTTCCTGTGCCAAAAATGAGCATGTATTGGAAAGGCTGAATATGGATTAGGAAAATCAAAGTAGTGTAATTATACACAGACAGTGCTGCCAGTAACACAGAAGAGCTTAAGAAAAGAAAAGGCAAAGATTGTTTTGTGAGGAAGCACCACTGTCACATTAACTTGGGGAAGAATTTGGCTCATGGTATTTAATGTCACATCACTCATTTAAAGCCCTAAAAATAGTGTTTATAATAAAACCCCTGACACAGCCATGACTGCTGTGATTCAGATGGCCCCTTTCCTTTTTTAATTTGTGAACAAAGCTGCTCTTTGAAGAGAGGTGTTTGTTTACAGTTGTTTATCGGTGCAGGAAATGGATCAATTAGATGTAGCTTTCGAAGTTAATTGAGTGCCACTACTGAAGCCACCTGACGTCATGCTGGTGCCAGCAATGCCAGCTGAGAAATCTCATTGTTGTTGCTGTGGGAAAGACAAGGACATGATGGGAAATGTTATTTTTGGCCCTCAAAAGATTAAAAATTTTAAATATTTATAGAGTCTTATCTAAAATACTGATTGGTTATTAGTGCCTTGAATTGAGGCAGGGATGTGTGAATCCCTAGAGCTTTATGACCATGCCCCATCTGAATTAATCTGAACCATTAACAGGGAATTGGCACTCTGAATTTTCCTCTAGCTATATCCTCCTTTCCACACTGCTCTGCCTTTATTTTTTCCTCTTGGATTGTTTTGTTAATTATCTAGAATGTAATACCAGCACACAAAAAAATAGCTTTCAGATTCATCCCTCTATTTGGCTTCAGAGCTATATTTATATAATTTTTTCCTGGTTTTTTTTTCCTGGTGTTTTTTTTTTGTTTGTTTGTTTTGTTTTGTGGGTTTTTTCTTTTTTGTGGTTTGTTTTTTTTTTTCTTTCCCTGCTACATAGGCTTATAATCCTTTTTGCCTGTGCAAAAGCAGAAGCATGGTGCTACCTTGTCACTGTACTGAGTTTTGCAATCTTTTTCTTATTCAACAATTCTTCCCTACTAACTTAAGGGAGTTTTGGGAGGGGGAGGGAGGAGGCTTAATGTAAATATTCTGGATTCTTTTTTCCTGGCAAAAATGGTCTGTTTTGAGACTGGATAAGCTATGGGATGCATTTGTTAGTGTTGCAAACCTGTATTTTTCCTGTCACTTGCAGAATAGCTCTGGCTTATGACAACTGTAATGAGGTCTTTGATAATACTTCTGTGGCCTGTAGCAAATGGGCTTATTGTGGGAGCCAGGAACCCTTTCAGAAAGCCCCAGTTTCAGAGCTGAGAGAGAAATAGGAGAGCACAACCTTTAAGTAAATCTCCTCTCGTCTAATCTTGAATCTTGCAGGAGAACCACTTGAAGCTACCAGTGAGGTTGAAACTACTCAGTGTGGCTAATGTTTATCAGCTAATATTAAAAAAAAAAAAAAAAAAACCAAACCAAATACCTCTTTTCCTCTGGTATGATTTTGATGTTGCTGTCAGGCTTGTGGTAAAAGAGTGAATGATCGTGGGATTTCCTTTAAGGGCAGAGCACACAGGAAAACTCTGCAGGTCAGTTACCTTAAAAATGTCTCAAATTCAATAGGCTTGTGAGCCTAAGGCAAGCTTAATTAAACTTAAAGGAAAGCAAAAATAAGAATTTAAAATGCTGGTTTGGTTCTCATAAACCTGAGTAAGCCGAAGTCTGGATTACTCAATTATGTATGGTTGTGGGATTTGTTTTGTGAGCATTTTCCTGCACAGTGCAAATTCTCAGCATCCTTCTCTTTCACTATGCATGTGTGTCAGTCTCTGAAGAAGGAGAGGAAGGAACTTAAGGTTATGATTTGGGGGCTTAGAATGTCCTCCCTGTCACCCTCTTTCCTCTCAGGCCACCTGCAGGCATGCTGGAAAGTATTTGTAGGGAGAAGGAGATACAGTGGTACTCATTGGAGTATGTACCTGAGACTCTGTCTGTGCAGCTGTGTTCCATGCCTGTGCAGCTGTGTTCCATGCCTGTGCCTTGGAAAAGAAAAGAGTTCCCTAGAAGGGATTGCAACGCCCCACTTTGCAGTGAAGTTTAAAAGGAAGACATAAGCTGACCACAACGTGAGGCTTTGTGGCTGAAAGTGTGTCACTTTTGGAGGAGCTGAACCCTAGAAGCTGGCACTGTGGTATTGTTTTTCCTCTGTTAAAAATATTCTTTAAGGAGTTCTGCGTAACACATCTTCACTGAGTTGTCCTTCTCCCTTTCTCTTTTTGATTGAAGTACACATGGCTTTATTAACAGTTTAGTTCTCTTGTCTGTTAAGCTAAACTAAAAGCTTTGAAGAGCTTCTGCAAAGGATTTAAGTATCACTGAACCAACTGAAGAGTTTTCCTTGCTGTGAGAGGAATTAGTCAGATTGCAGCTCCTGGGTGCACAGGTCCTTAGTTTCTGGAGCTCTCAGTGTCTCCTTTATCTGCAGCCTCCAGCTGATACAGTCTAAATAATGCATATTTGGTGCCAATACAGGTTTCTTACTGTCTTGCCTGTGACAATGCCCAGTGGCAGATATTAGGAAGAGTATAAAAACAGTAAGGGTGCTTCTGTGGTTTAGTCTCCTACCTCTAAGCAGGTCAGGAATTTCAACATTCCGGAATAATACTTGTGATTTTATATAGTGTGATCACTCTCTGGTCCACAGCAATATCCCCAAATCATATGCTATATATGGGAAATGATATTACCTCCATGTGGTTTTGAACCTACCACTGGCTGTCTGCTCTGGTGTTCCAAGTTCCTATACTGAAAAAAGAAAGGAGTGATTACTCTTTTTACCTGCTTTCTGCCATTCTTGCCTTTATAGGCCTTTATGTAGACTTTCTCTCTCTCCTTCAATGAAAGTCACTGACACTGGCACTGGTCATAACTCACAGTGAAGCCATGCCATACTGTGGTCATTTCTGTTGCCTTTCCTCTCAACCTTTTCTAGTTCTCTGGTGTCCTTTTTGGATTGAAGACAGCACGTAGATGAAGCACAGTTGGTTGGTTGGGATTTTTTTTATAGCAGCAAAATATATATGTTTCTTCAATCCCATTTCTAGTAAGTCCTAACACTTATTTGCTTTTCTGGACTCCTGGACAAGAGGATTGCATTCTCAGGCCTTCAGCTGACTATTACTAATACAATTTCCCCCCGTGTCTATTGCTTTTTACTGAAACACATTGAATTTTATTTTTTTTGCAAAATACTGCCATCTGCACAGAGCCACTTCCTCCCTCTCCCAACAGCTGTATCAGGGAGAGAATTAGAAGGGTAAAAGATGGAAAACTCATGGGTTGAGATAAAGACAGGTTAATAGTGAAAGCAAAAGCTGCACACACAAGAAGCAAAACCAGGAATTAATTCACTACTTCCCATGGGCAGACAGGTGTTCAGCCATCTCCAGGAGAGCAGAGCCCTATCAGGTGTATTGGTTACTCAGGAAGACAAACACTGTCACTTCAGAGGTCCCCCTCTTCCTCCTTCTTCCCCCCATTTTATATCCTGAGCATGCTGTCAGATGGTCTGGAATATCCCTTTGGTCCATTGGGGTCACCTGGCTGTGTTTCCTCCCAACCTCCCTTGTATCCCCAGCCCCCCTCCCCACGGCATGGCAGTATGGAAATCAGAAAAGGCCTTGGCCTTTTCTGTGAGCCCTGCTCAGCAGTAGCCAAAACATCTCTGTGTTATCAACACAATTCAGCACAAATCCAAAACACAGCCTATTCCAGCCACTGTGAACAAAATTAATTCTACCCCAGCAAAAGCCAGCACACTGCAATCTGAGAAGTAAAGTTTTCTACCACACAGATACAGTGTAGAGCTCAAACTAGTAAGCAGCATAGTTCTTGCTGGAGAGCCCTGAATAGAAAGAAACAGGGAAAAGCAAAGTATTTTAAATATTTGATCTGACTCTACTCGAGCATTAGTGTGACCCATGCTCCAAAGTCACTTAAGTGTTCTTGAAAAATACCATAATCATTAGTAAGCAGCTTGCAATGTGATGTGTACATAGAGAGGAGGGGGAGGTACCCACCATGGGCCAAGGTAAACCTCCAGAGTCTCTAAAGGTGGGAAACAATGGCTTAAATTTAAAGATTTCTGGCAAGCTTTTAAAAAATGCTAGTTTTTTATTACTCCAAGGCTTAAAGACTTTGGTATTTTTTTCCAGTGTCACAGCTTTGGAAAATCTCAATGCTTCAACTATTTTAACACAAATTCGAAAATTACTGATCTTCATCTACTGTACCTTGCAGGCTTTAAGCAGAATATAAATCCAGCTTTTTTAGTAGTCAGGCAGAGACTGTTCCTGATTATATGGGGCTGACACGATTTTAAAAAGTAGCCATATGGGAGGGTTTCTTTTAAAACCACACACAACATGGCATTGTAGGATTTTTGCACAGAGGAGGAAATAAACTAGGTCAGCATAGGTCAAACTTCAGTCTTCCAGTGAGAAAAGCATCTATTTTAAGTGGAAGATGAGAAATGATATAGTAACTGTTACCCTGAAGTGAAAAATAGTGCTGTTTATGTATTTAATTGGTCAGGGTTTGCAGTGGGGCTTTGAATTCCACTGCTGTCAGATCTCGTGTTGCTGCTGTCGATCACGGGTTTTCTCTTTCTTAAAAGGCTCATGGTGAATTTATTTTGGATGGTTTCTTAACAGGTGTTTCCTCAGCGCTCCGAACGCTTTAAATGAGAGCGGTGCTGCGTGTCCAGAGCTCTCAGCTGCAATCACACACAGCCTGACACGGGCGCTGGTGTGTTTACCCATCTGTGGTCCCACTGCCCGGCCGGGACGCAGAGCAGATGTCAGGGATTAGGGGGGAAGGATCTGGGGAGGCTTTGGGGCTGTGCGTTGGAGGAAGTCATTCATTGTGGGAACACGGACGGAGCTGCTGGGCCCGTGCTGAGGAGTCACCCAAAATGGGCTTCTGTGGTTTTGTGTATCTGAATCAAAACCAAATGTTTTCCTGGTACCTTTTAATTAAAGGGAAGCGTAAATCAATTCAGTAAAATAAAGTTAGTGCACCAAGTGGTATTTTATTTCTACGGTGTTCTTCCCAGCAAAGAGCTGGTGCTGTGGGGCTCTGAAAGTCACACTGCCTTGCGCACTGTGGATGGAAAGGCTGCCTGGTGTGTCCTGCTGGGAAGGGCTGTGAGGCAGGAGGTGGCTCTGCCTGACCTGGGGCCAGGCAGCCAGTGGAGCCTCTGCACCTTGGACTGGCACTCATGGACAATTTGTCATTTTGTCAGTGTTTAGTGCTTAAGGGAACGTTTCCTGTGGGACTGCTTGTCTTCAGCTGTTGGGTTTATAGATGGCCCTTGTGTTTGGAACGTTCTGTGCTTGGAAATCAACCATATGTGGTAACATAGGGGTACAACAAGGTGACCAAGACTGAGCAGTGCATGGCACTAAGCGTCCCCTACAGACATCAAATACTGCCCCACGTTACTGGGAGGCTTGTCAGGCATCTTGCTGAGCTGGGAGCTAACTTTTGGCAGCAATTCATTAAATTATGGAATCAGGGCAAACACCTGTAGCTGTGATTTGTGATACAGAAAAAAAATTATATTAATTGTTACCATATTGTGATGCTGTTGTGAAGATTTCAGTAAAGGGTGAAAGGAAAGGAGAAAAATAGAGACATAGCGTGCATCTCCAGGCTTTGGCAAGAGAGTGCGGTGGGAGTCACTGCAGATGGACTTCATATGTGGCAATACAAGGCACAGAGACATGGTGGCTCTATGAAAAAGTTGTATGTGCTCAAGAAGTGACATGAATTACTCTGGGAATGAAAACAAAGGGGAAGGAGCATGGTTTTATAGGAAAAACTATTTATTTGTGTAAGGCTCCATGGATCTGAGTTGAATTGCAGTCATGCTAAAATAACCCAAAGCCTTTTAGGGCCTCCAGGAGAGGCAGTATGACAGTAAAGAAAACTTCGAGCTGACTGCATTCAGAATATGCTTTAAGAATGTAACCATTGAATGAAGATAAAATCCATGTGAATATGTAGTGACTGAGCTAGTAAATTACTCTTCCTGGAGAAATAAATGTGGGGAAGTAATGGCTGTTATCTGATGCAAGCCAGCCATTGCTGTAACAGATTAATATCTCTAAAGCTGAGTTTAAAGGACACAGTTTTCCAGAACGCGGAACTCCCTCTATGGAAGTGGTGTACTTTCAACTGCTGTTGACTTTGGTAAGACTTCAACATGCCCCAATTTTAAAAACTCAGAAAAGATCTACTTCTCTGAGCCTTGCAGTTATGAGGTGTAATTCTTGCTGTATGATTATTAGCCATTTTCTGAAATTCTTGAGCTACTAAGGAATCTATAGGATGTAAGACACAGGGCATCGTGTTATCCTGGTAAATGCAATGTCAAATCATATTAGGAAATAAGCAAGTTAAAAACAGAACATCAAGAACAGTGTTTTCTGTTTGTGGGTTTCAGTGCTGTAATTCACTGCAGGCAGCAAACCACATGTGGAGTTGCAGCACTCTCCACCAAGCTGCCTGCAAGGGCAGGTGTCAGCCTGCCCCATTTAAATTGCTACATCAGGACTCTGGAGAGCAGCAGCAGTCTTGCTGACATCAACTCATTTGTCAGATCTGGGGACAAAATGCTGAATCTAATTTGAGCTAATACTGATGGAAGTGTTGCCACAGGCCATTTTAGATCTTTATATGTGCTGTAGAACTTGAGTTTTGGTCAACATCTTCAGTCAGGACTTAGAATTGTTTAGGTGGCTCAGGCATGTGGACAGATACCTGATTATACTTACCTGAAATATTTAATAATGTTAATTTAATAATGTTAAACTCCAACTTAATGTTGGGGTTTTTTAATGCACTCTCTTAAGATGATCTGTAAAAGCATAAAAAAGCTTAGCGTGAAGATACACACAGTGGCAAAAGAAATAGTAAAGGAGTAAATGCAGATTTCAAAGGTTTTTCTTGTTTAAGTTAGTAAAACAATCATGTGAGATGGGCACATATTATTTTATACTAATATAAAATGCTATTTTCCAATTAAATATTTGTTTATTTGAAAGCTTACTTTCAAAACACTCCACTGAGGATGGTTGTATTTTTTGTGTTTTCTGAGGTTAGAGCATGTACCCAAATTCATACCATGAAGCCGTGGCAGAGGCGAGGTGATCTTTCTGCTCCTGGTAGAGTGTCTTTTTACTTAGGTATGCTAATACTGAGGAGGAGGGAATATCTTGAAATAAATGTATTTTATGTGAGGAAGCCAGTGCTGTTGTAGTAGCAGAGTTGGAAATTTTCAACACACAAAGCCAGGAAATTTGAAGGTTCTGAATCTTACTGTAGGAATAACTTAGTAAGTTGTACAAATATCCTGTATCTTTTCTGGCAAGGAACAGCTTCTTCTAAACATAATTACTCCCCTGGAGTTTGAAATTCAAAGGTGAGTTCTGTAAAATTATTTTTCCCCCTGCAGCTCTCATGATAAAGGCACAGTTATTAAATAAGGGCAGCTACTCTGTAAGTGCTTTTAAAACCTTTGCAGAAACTTAAAGACACCAAACAAGAGTGGTTACATGCTGAACATTACTTCAAAAAGAGAATGTAAAGTATAAATTTCTTCTATGCAGAGCAGAAGTTTATCCTAAAGTGCATGAAGCAGTGAGCAGGACAAACTGTTACATTGTGGAGTCTGTCCAAATTACTCTTTCAGGTTTCATGCCTTTGGTGTAATTTGAGAGGGAAAGAGGGAAAAATAAAAAGATTCTTAAGGAAGTGTGTGTAGGTATGACTTTACTTTTGTCCTGGCATCACTTCCCTACATGTTTCATGTTGGCTCAGTGGAGTATTGGAATCATGGCAGGTCACTGCCCAGCAGCCACTGCTGCCCATGGTCCTGCTCTGCCACACTCTCCAGGGAAAGTTCATCTTAACTTGGAGTGTAAAAGATGATTATATTGTGTTGCGTAACTGTGTAATTGGACACATCTCAGAAAACTCAAACTATCATATAATTCAGAATAATACCAAGCCTGACTAAGGTGAGGAGGAATAAATCTTGGATGATATAAAGAGTGTCAGCAGGTTTTTTTTTGAGTTGTTCATGGTTTTAATTTATGCTGGAGAAGCTCATGCTAATACAGAAATGTTTTGGGTTTTTTTTAATGTGAAAAAATATTTAGCACCTGGTGCTGTTTAAGTAAAAATTTACTGAGATGTTACATCCACGATGAGGAGAAGGTCCTTTGGTTAATGAGATCTGTGCTTTCTAATAAAATTTCAGGAATCCTCTTACCCATTTACATGGAGCATGATTTTACCACTAACTTTTAACCAACAGTTTTATCCAAATTACTATGAATAAATATAATTTTTTTTTTTAGCTTAGTGTAATGAATAATGAAAAAAATTGCAGGCTGCATGGAATTGAATGAGTTTACACTGCTAATGAACCATAAAATCAAATTAAAGCACCATCTGATTAATTTTCTTAATTCTCTGCTATCAGAGTAATAATAGAGGGTAGCATGGGTAGGCTTCTTGTTTAATTGGTACTGTTGTATACTATTTAATAAATGAGATAAAGGAATTTCTTCCTTAAGCAGGATGTAGAATATATCTTTAGTTAACACAAAACAGAGCTTATTTTAGCATCCTGTGGGACACATTTGGCCAATGATACTTTCATGTATCTATCAAATATTAATTTCTCTAAGTTACATTAAGAAATAGAATAAGAATAGGTTAACTTGCTGTGTTCCTCCAAGAAAATAAAGATCAGACAAGAAAATAAAAGGATCTAGAAGATCCTTTCACTGTGCTCATATGGTTTTATAGCTCTAACTACTCCTTTCAAAACCATGGCTGTAAAGTTAGTTTTGGTGAGTTTTTCTTCCCCTTGAAGGTTTTGATTTTTGATTTGCAACTTTGTACTGCTAATTCCTGATCATGAAATAACTTCAAGCAATTTGTCTTTTTTCAGTTGACATTATATTTTTCTTGGTCTTCTCTATTTTAATTTGTATTTTCCTGCTTTCTTTTATCTGTCACAACCAGCAACTTCTTTAATGAAAAACTTCTTGCCTGATACCTGGATCTCAAAACACCTTGGGCTTTACTAGGAATGCTGAAGACATGCCTTTGTGCTGGTGTTGGCAATTTTCTTTTTGCTCAAAGTACTGCTCCTGTTATCCCTCCCTACATTTATATCCAGGTGCTACATAAAAAATATCAACAAGCTTCATAGCTAGGAAGCTAGACAGTGGATAGATTTCTTACTCTAGGCTCCCATGTGTCTTCAAGTATGAATGGACAAATTAAGAGAAAGGGGTAAAATATTTGAGTGAGGTGTCTGATTTTTTTTCTCCTTTTCTCCTTCTACTGGTCTCAAGGGGATGTGTTGGTATGAGCACAGACTGGAAGAGGGAGGAAATAGTTTTGAGACTGGACCAATGTGTCGTTGTGTTAAATCCAGCCAGCCAGTGAGGTCATTGTTTTCATCTGAGTCATTTTAGAGTGAAAATTCTTACATTATGGAAAACGTTGCACATCTTTATTCAGACATGGAAATACCCAGCCAGCCTTTCAGTGGCAAAGCTCTGCTGATTTCATCTGAGGTACTCCTGACTCCCAGTGGTGTAAGCAGGAGGGGAAATCAAATTCTTCTGCCTCATTTCTTAACACTTTGCCACTAACCCAAAGGCCTTATTCTTCAGGTACTTTTCCAGCCTAGATATTTGTTGAAGAGGGAGCTGGTGATTGCACCTGTCAGCCCTGAATCTACCAGAACTGTCCAGCCTGGAGCTGGCTGCAGTTATGTTGCAGGGAAAAGTTCTTAAGCACCAGCTCATGATGAGGCTAGACTGTGCTTGTGTGCACAGGGAAAATCCTTGAGACTGCATTCTTGGATATTGGTTATATTTCATACTTGGGCTCCAGTAGCCTCATTCTCCATGTCGTGTGATTTAACTGGGGAACTTGGGCAATCTGCCCAGCTCTGCAGTCAGTTTGTGTGACCATGAGCTAGCCCTGTCATCTCTCTGCACTTACATTTTAATGTATGTGATCTCTAAGGTCCAGAGTCTGATGACTGTAGAACCTTGAGGATCTTGTATAATACAGGAATTTTAAAACTGTGTATTTTCTGTAGTATTAACAGCAAGGGGTGGAGATAATGACCATTCCACACAAGCTAATAGAAATAGTAGGAGGTTTTGATTTAATGTAACAAAGCTTCTTTATCATTTGAAGTGTGAGAAAGCCATTGCTAGCTGATGCCTTGAGAATAATTTATGAAAAATTGATTGGTTTATGACACAGTATCTACCACTTGTTACGTGGCATGGAGTGCTTGGAGTGTTAGTTTGTGGCAAGTCTTGTGTCTCCTGAAGATCTGTTCAGTCACTTGATGGCTAAAGAATTAATACTTATATCCATTTGAGGTAAAACTTCTAGGCCTTTTGAAAGAAAACTACCCAGTGTTAGCGCTGAAACATTCAGGGTTAGGAGGACCCAAAATGTGCAGACTGTGCACAGTGCAGTTCTCTAAAGGAAAACAGGTGGGTAATGGTCTGCAAACTGTAAATACATATTTGCTGAGGAGTTTGCTCAATGATATTGTTCATAATATGCAATAGGATTTTTTCTGTGCATGGAATCTGTTTCTCTTCCTACTGAAGTTAGGGGTCAAATTTACTTGTGAAAAGCATTTTAAAAATTAGAACAAAAAAGAGAAAAGAGCAAACCTCCAGTAAAGATGTCGAAGTTGGAACATCACTAAAAGTGCAATGATTTCAAGATTGGGGTAGAAGGTGTTTTACTTTCTACTGAAAATATTTTCTAGACATTTAAAGCAATGTTTGAATTAGCCCTGTTGAGTCTATAGAGGAGATGAAAGGCCATCTTTTGCAGGAATTTGAGAGTTCTCAGAGCACTGCTGTAATGTGCTAATGTGTAATGTCCCAGTGCTAATGCTTGAACTTCTCGAGGAGAGTAATAGGTTTGTCTGTACCCTGTGCCTTCAGGTGAGGCACTGGAACTGAAGTGAAGCAGGACTGCTTGCCCAAGCTAGCAGCACCAGTGGGAAGATGTCTGTGGCTGAGGGCCCAGGAATGGCACCTCAGATCAATGGGCTGGGGCAGGCTTTGAAGAAGCTGCCCTCAGTGACTGAAAAGCAGACATGCTTCCATGTGAATTGCCTAACATGGGATAGGAGCAGAGTGACCAGCTGGGCTGCCCCAGCTCTAGCCCTTCTGAAGTGCTGCGCTCAGACCAAGCCACTGGTCTAGAACTGATGGAGGGGAGGCCCTGGCAGAGGGATCCACCCGGTGCATCTCATTTGGCCGCCTCCAGCTGTGTTGGTGCAGCTGGGCACGTGCTGCTTCCTGCTTTGGCTGCCCAGGCAGAGCACATGGAGCAGCAGGGCCAAGCTCCCAGAGCTGCACTTGCAGCTCCAGCCACAAGTGTCATCAATGTCTGAGAAGTCCAGATCAAGAGTACCTCAGTGGTGGCAGTGAATATTTCTTGTCCCTCACAATAATCATGTGTCCATCCTCTCCCTCACTGCTCCTTTCCCAAGTGCTGCCAAAGGCAGTTCCATGCTGTCATCCACGTTTGACTACTGGGACCCAGTGATGTGCCATCACTGGACTGCAGGTTGCACTTGAATCCCTAGTGCACAAAGCTGGAATTGAATGAGTATGAAACTGCAACTGAGTGACTTATTGGGTCCTTATCCATGTCTCATGGAGAGAGCTGTGATCAAGCTCCAGGCACACTTACAGGAATAATTTTTTTCATGCTGGAAATATAAAGCCAGCTGTTTCCATCATGGTCTTATACTTCTGCTGTCCATTTTTTGTCAAAGTTAAGATATGTAGATATATGAAGAAATTAAATCATAAAAAAACTTGCATTATTCAAAATAGCAATTTAAATTTTGTCTTGCTTTTCTTGAATGATATGATTGATATTCTTGCTTGCTTTGTCTGAATCATTTACTGGTTAGCTGTCTAACCATGCTGTGATAAGAATACCAGAACGGTATGTATATTGACTTCCCATCCCTGGGCACTTTTGGCCTTGTCCTCCTTGGAAGTTGTTGAAAATAGTGACACCACCTATTGGTAAAACAGTACAACAAGGAATGATGCTCATGAACATACTAAGAATAGCAAAATGGAGGAGACCTTGAAATGTACTCCAGATTGTATTGCAATTTAAGGTGGTTTTTTTTTAAACAATCTAGTTTCTATGTCATATGCTTGTGCATGACATGTCCGTGAGTTCAAATAAGCAAAGAAAGACAAAAACTTCAACCAACAAATGTAAAAGCCCACTTCAACCTACTCTTTCTAAAATAATAGTACAAAGACAATCTTCCTGGTCATTCTGAATGGTCAGTGCTATTGCTTCTTTTAATGTTTTTTAAATGAAAAAAAAAAAAATTGTCCACCCTTACAAATGCTATTTAGAAGATGTTAAAGGCGTTGAGACCTAAATTATTTCCTTCTCGGTTGCAAAATAACTGGAGCTAACTTCTTTTTCTTTCTTTTCTTATTCCCATTCTTTATTTTTAACAAATGTTATCAATTCTCTCAAATGAATGCTTTGTCTGTGGCAGATTAATCAGTGTTTGAAAGGCAGTCTACTGGTGGCAGCAGTTGAAGTTGCGGTGTTCTCAGAAGGAGGACTTGCATTAGTCTCAAGTGGTTTTGGGGGGGTGCATTGTGATTAATGGTCTCTGGCAATTCACCTTGGGTGTGATAGTCACTAATGTTTACATCAGTAGACAGAACAAAAATGACTTAGTTACATATCATGAGGCCTCTGTGATGACAGAGATGGTCAATATTTAGAATTTGTTTTAAAAACAACCTATTTCTACTCCTGCTTTGTGTGATGATCTTGACAAAAAGATAATTGTAGTGGTTCCTGTTTGGTATCTCTGCTTTTTATTTTTATCTTGGGGTGATAACTGATAGCTGAAGAGTGTTATTCACAGGAACTGGGTATAGAAATGCCATGTTTCACTGAAGATGTATTGCAGTACTGTCTTCACTGTTGTCATGACTGGCTGAGCAACTGGAATGGAGCGCAGCAACAGCTGGGAAGCGTGAGGAAAGCTTTGTAGGGATAAATAGGTGCTCTTACTGCAGCTTCTGTTCATAACCCAGCTCTCTATCCTACAAGTTGGGGACTAGAAGTGCTGTCTGTGGATGTCCCCAGAGCACGTTGGTGGTTTGCTGTGAATGCTGTGCTGAGGAGCTCCCATGCTGTGAGAAGAGGGTGTAACCCTACCAGGGAGGAGGCTGTGCTCAGGGGCAGAGCTGTGCATGCAAGACAGACCAGACTGTTGTGAAGCACAGCAGTCCTGTAACTCCAAGGGGAAACTAGAGATGAGTAGAAAAGAACCTTCCAGATGAGCTGAGGAATGGAGTAAAACCTTGGTGAGAACTGTGTGGGAAAAGCCTTCCTAGTAGTAAAACGAGTGTCTGACAGGGTTCCAATGAGATGAATAGTCTTACTGTTATGGTGAAGTTTTTGGACAGCATAATACTTGAGTAAAATACATAATTGCAGGCAAAAAGTATTTGGCTTTGAGGTTTTTTCCAACGTGCCACATGTCCAAATTCATAGCCATTGATTGAGATGTTAGCATTTGTAACAAAAATAATAGCATTTTAACTTCTATTGAACACATACTCAGATTGTTCTGCACTATAAAAGTGTGTCAAGTTGCTTTCAGCAAGAAAAGCAAGAAGTGGAACGTAAAATATTTCAATCAAAAATATCAGAAAATGCGTATAGAATACTGTGGCACTTTTTCAGCCTTTATCAGCATAGGCAGAGGAAGGATGGTGAGTGGAAATGCTGGTGTGATTCTGTGACTCCTAGCACTTACAGGGTCATGGCCAAAGAAAAGCAAAGCATGAGGATAAATCTTATTATGTTTGCCACTGTTATTATAGTTCAACTTCTTGGCTACCAATGAAGTTATTAATTCCCTCTTATTCCTGTACATCCTTTTCCTTAAATAAGCATAGATCAAAACTGTCTGTGTGCTTCTGGCATTCTCATGTGAATGTAGGCACGAGGGCTCTCAAATAGCGGAGAGCTGATTCTGTGACTGGAATGTGTTTGCTTACTGCCCGTGTGGGTGGCAAAGTGTCCATGAATGTTTTAGCACAGTCTAGCTTGCTCGTGGTTTCAGTACAAGATTTACCACTGATCCGTCAGTCCAGCAGTGACATGGAGGATTTAACATTTAAAGGTGAAAACCACTTTTGGATGTACTCAATACTGGGCAACCCAAGGACAAGTTGCTGCTAAATATGACTGAGCTGTTAGATTAACAACTTTAGGCAGAGATTGACACTGGGAGAAGATGCTGGATGCTGCTGGTGAACATCCTGGCAGAGCTCTGTGTTGGCTTCTCTCAGTTTAAGAGCTTTACTGTAGTGAGTGGTGGAAGTCTACTGTTGCGAGCAATAATTATCATCTTACAAGGTGTATAACTACAAATTTTGTCTCCAGTGTATTCAAAGGCTAAGTAGATGCTTCATGTAGTTCCATTTCCTCTGTAGCTCAGCTGTGTCTTTACCTGTACCATGGCCTGACACTTCAGCATTGCAGTGCTTGTGTGCTGCACTGTGAGACAAAGCTCAGCCAGCCGAGCCTGTGTTACACTGCTGACATGTCAGTAGGGGTGTGTGTGTGGTATAAAAAATATTGAGGAGTAAAGATTTTGGGAGAGAGATATGGCAGTGTCTGTAACTGAGGAGAGAGCAAAACCTGTCCAGACACTGGAAATGCTGTTGAAACCTTTCAGCCTCTATTTCAGTTGTGTGGTGCACACAAGTAGTTACAGGGGGGGGGAAAGTGCCATCTAATGTGCAGCAGAAGTTAACAATGCTGATGGGAAGTATGTGTATTCCATGGAAGGGGTCATGAGGTGGTCTCAAACTTTAATCACCATTAATTTATCTGCAAAAGGTTCTAATGACCTAAAGTAGCATTTCTGTAAATAGTGTTATATTTCAACTTCATTGCATAACTATTTGTGTATGCTGGAATATGCAGGGTTTCCAGATATCTTCCTTCTCAAATCCCAAGCTTTTTCTTCAAGCATTACAACAATGAGAAAAACGCAAATATAAACTTTGAGCTCTTTGTTTGTAAAAAAAGCCATTTGCGGGACGGGAGTGAATCTTTCCCACCCTGGGTTTCAGGCAGCAGTAGCTTGAGCAGGAAGTGCTGTATTTAAGTGGAACATGACTGAAACATTTTAGTGAAAAATGTATTTTTTTTCATGTCAGTTTGATGCTGCTCAGAGATTTAAGACAGTAGATGGGAAGAGAGTAAGCAAAGGGTACAAAAAGTACTCAAAAGTGCAAGCAGAATATACTTACAGTGCTCTTGTCCATGCCTAAAAATGTGTCTGCCTGGATCCAGAACTTAATATCATTGGAGGATTTGTTCAAAATGTGTAATTTTTCAAAAATGTTTAAGAAATTTGAGGCCATAAGGAATTATTGAAAAATGCCATCACTGTTTGTTAATTATTGCCCCACCATTCAATTTTGACATCACCCAGATCATGGATGCAGTACTAGTTTGATGCCATCATTCTACCTTTTTGCTTGCAAACAGCCACTTAACATGTAGCAGCTTGAAAATACTCATGAGTTATTTGTTTGTTTTCTTCACAGGCTGGAATGGTGTTAAGATGTGGATACTTCTGGTTTGGCTTGTTTCTTGTGCCCACTGCGTGCCTTGTTAAAGACGTGGCATGGACAGCGTAAGTCCCAAATCAACCCTCTTGGTATTGTAGGAATTATTCTCTATGCGGGTGTTGTCCAGTCCAGTATTGTTCTGTAAAGAACTCTGAAGTCTCTCAGTGATTGCATAATGGTGGTACTCATTTGGAAGGGAAAAAAGGTGAAGTAGGTGATTCCCCACCTGCCACAGCACCCACCAGCGTGAGAGAATGAATAGCTGGGATTAAATCTGGAGGAGGTGGCCTTGACTGGTTAATGAAGGTGTGTCACCTTAGGATTATTTGTGTTGTCTATCCTTTGGTTAAAAGCAAATTTAAATTGAACATATGAGTTTTCCTGAAAATGGAGCAAATAATTTGTTGAATCTGACTAAGGTTAGGTAGAAAGTAGAAATGTGGCACTCTAATCCATACCCAGGAAGCTCTCAGCTCTTTGCCGGCTGCTTTTTAGGTTCACCTTCAGCAGCGGGTCTTTGAAGACGGAGCTGTGAGGAGAGCAATACTCTGCACTTTGTTTGAAGTGAAGTCTTAATGGTACCTTCACTGCCCAGAGAGGAGGAACAAACTGGTGAAATACAAGCCCATAATTCCCTTCTCTCAAAATTTTGGGATTTCAAAGCATTGCAGAAGGCAAACAATTTCAAGAACTTGGATTTAAAGGGAAGCAAATTACCTTCTCTGCCGTTGCAATTTGAAATATAGAAGTAATAATTTCAATTTAGAATTTGCAGCATTTTGTTCAGCTTACTTTCACACCAAACCTTCCATCTTTTCCCTTGGAAAGTTGTGTTACAACTAAGAAGGTTTTGTTACATGGATGCATAATAATCTTGTGCAAGGGGGACCCCGGACATTGCAGCTCTGGGGCAAAAAGGCAGAGAATCCTGCCTGGAATGAAGAGGAAATACAGGTTAGCTTGTAACTTGTCAGAAAGGCTTGCAATGAAAGCATCATGACACATTTGCTCCTAGAATGGGAATTGGTCAGTCAGGGAAGATTCTTGGAATCATACAACCATTTAGGCTGGAAAAGACTTGTGAGATCATTGAGTCCAGCTGTAAAACTAACACTGCCAAGTGCACCAATTTGCTTTACAGAAAAATGCAGAAAATACTAAAAAAAACCCAGAAAGTTTCCCAAGCATAGGCGCATTTCAAACACCTTCATGAAAGGTAAGTCGTATGCACAGATCAAAAAATCCAGTTTTATTTCATATGGGGTAGATAGCACAGTGAAATTAAACTGGTAGTAGGCAAATCAGCCACTCAGTAAGTACTTCTTAATTTTGTCCCTCAGCTTAATTTTCACAAGCTAGGCTGCTCAAATTAAATCTAGGTATTGTAATGTGAAATTTCAACTATGATTTAATAGTCCAGCACATCAGAGGTTTGGGTTTTCTTTTTTTTTTTTTTCACTCGTTAAACTTCTGCAATTGCAAATGATTTTAAAATTCTAAAACTGAGGCCAAAATGTTTAAATTTAGATACTGAACTGTGTCTGTGACCTGCTTGTTAAAACTCGGAAAAAAAATCTTTAACTTTTTTAATGTTTTCATGATAGTTGAGTGTCCTGAAGTTGTCCTCTTTTCTTATCAGTTCTTGGCAAAAATGACTCATGAATTGTAAAGCAGGCTAGACCATGGCAGGCTCATCCTCAGCTATTAGTCATTTCAAACTCTGTTACTGACTGAGCCTGTTCTTTAATATTTCTTGAAGAAATCTCAGCAACATAATCCTTTCAGTCATTCAGACTGTGAAGCTCAAGACAAACTTGTATGATTGATAGGCCAGATATTTTCCCAACAGATTTTAAACAGGAGGCTCCTAACAATATTAAGCTAAAAATCACTTCTCTGACCAGGACCTTCTTTTTTTTTTGTTCTTTTTTTTTAAACTAAGCCATCACTGAAAAATTAATGCCATTAACATTTTAACTGGGATAAATGAAATGACACAGCTATCAGTACTGCCATATGGAAGGAGTAAAGGTCTGTTTCCTTTCCAAGAGGCTTGCCGTTTAAAACCGGAGCCTAAGGCCTCTGGAAATCAGCTGGCACATTTCCACAGCAGTGGTTACACCACATTGCTCTCTGTAATTCAGCAGAATATGGTTCTGGCCATAAAATTCCAGCAACTCTGCTCATGGTCATGGAATTGATCCCTTTCAGTTTCTTTTGGACATGAAGCACATGTCCACAGACAGAACATCCGTATGACCCAAAAGGTACATGCCTAATTTCAGTACAAAATACTGCCAGAAAGCCATAAACACAGTACAGAGATTTTGTCTGGAACAAGGTTGATTGGAATGTCTATTTCAGACACATACAAATCTTTTGCTTATAAACTGCTGTGCTGCATCTACTATCAAAATTTCTAATGCTGGAAGCAAGAACATGTTTCCATTGTTACACAGGCTTCAGTTGTCAACGCATCACTTACCTCCCATGTTCTCTGTGGCTCCAGGCTTTTTTTATTTTCTTCTTCATTTTTTTCCTTTTTAAATTAATCAAGGAAATGTGGAAAACTCTTTTTAAAGAGACGGAAGCTTATTATTAATTCTTGGTTGCAATAGTTGTTAACTTTGGTTCACTACCCTGAATTCAGTGCCTTGGTTTGCCTTGTAAAAATCCTAGCTGTGCCACCATTACAATGAACAGAGCTTTGTAAGATGAGTGCTCCCTCACAGTTGGCACGTGTCACTTGAATACATGTCACTGGCTCTAGGAAATCTTGGAATAGCTGACTCACAGAGGTATGTGGGAATCATAAAAACACAGCATGTATTCCAGCAAAATCAGGCAAGAAGGCTAGAATTTATTCCTAATTGGTGTCTCGGTGCTTATTTTACAGTGAAAAATTTCCTGAGCCTTCAAATCATTACCAAAAATTTAATGAACTTTTGTTTTTTTACCATGAGGAAGAAGCAGTTTGCACTTGCCAGTTCTGCAGTGTAAGAGAAGAAGATATGAGGAGCTCTTCCCATCTTTGCATATATTTGCAAATATAAGACTCGTAAAATGGTAGTGAGGGTAAGCCAGAGTAGAGGTAGTATCATGTTTGAGAAACATTTATGAATGTCACCATGCTTCTCCCTGGCAGATTCTGGCCTCCTGAACCCCCTAAATATCCTAGGCCAGTGAAGTGATGCACTTCCCTGGCTTCGAAGCTGAAGGGATACACAAAACACAAAGACAGCCTTTTGCCTGTTCTTACAGTCCCTGATCTTAATATCCCAGTGTGTCAGGGAAAGGTGAGTTTGTTTTTATGTAATGCATCAAATTTTAGCTGAACAGCAACAGCAAACACAAAATCTCATTGTTCATTGAGGACTGATTGTGCATCCAGGGCCACTTGTGAAGTACTAACCTAAAAGCTCAGAATCCTGCCTGTATTTCTGTGCTTCAAAAGTTTGTAAAGTGCTGTAGGGGGAAAGTCATGAAGTAGCCAGTCCTGTTGCCAGCAGTCTGTGGAATATTTGCAGCTGATTTTGATAGGAGCAAGCCCAGACTCTGAGGCAATTGTAATACCATATTTTAGTATACTTGTTTTTTGAAGGAACATGTGGATAGGTTAGCTCAGGCCTTTTTCATATTCTTATATTTATTGATAATACTTGATTACTGACCGTTCCATGAGTGCTCTTACTTCCCAGTGAAGGAGTGACTCAGTGCATAGCAGCTACCAGCCCCAGAAGAGCCCACGTGTTTCATCATTTCACACTACTTACAAAACACTTAATTATCCCCAACTTCAGGCCAACAGTATTTCTTCCATGTTGTATCATATCAGTGTCATGCCTCCTGGTGCTGTGCTGCACCTGGACTTGTTGATCAGGATCCATTCTGTCAAATTTTCAATTCAATATTCACTCTAACGGAAAAGAAAAATATCTCTTACGGCTTATGGCAAGGTAAACACAGAACTTCGGAAGAGATTGAATAACATGTACATTTCTATGTTCTCATCAGTGGGGAAAACTGGTTATGAAGGATTTGAAAAATTCTAAACATGCTCAGTCTTGAAGTTTACAACCATAGGTATGACCTCTTTAAAAGGGAAGAGATGAAGGTCAAAATTTCAAGGTCAAAATTTCAATGTATTTATTTAAATTAAAGAGTGTGATAGTGAATTCAACTGAAAAGATTATAAAAATTAATAGCCTCAAAGCTTTCTCATGTTAATAGCTATATTTTCCCTTCCTCAAAGAGGACACCGGTCTAATCATTAGCCTAACTAGTTATAGCAACTTGAATCTAATTAATTTCTATGCATCTGTTGGTCATCTCACATTGCTGAAGCATTATGCATTTTAAAAATATCCTTGCTACTCATTTCTTTTGACCCAGTATGTTGGTGTTACAATTCATACACCTTTGGTGGTTTGTTTTAACAATATACCATTCTAAGTACGTCCTGATAATCTTTACCTTCAGATTTTGGTGTGCTTCATCTCCTATTTTTTTTTCTCTTAACTGCAGATGTGTTTTGAAAGTAGTTTTCATTTTAGCTTCTCATTTTTAGGTATTTGGAGTGTAATTCAGCAACACAAAGACCAGAGGACTTAGATATCCTAGTATTAGTTTCAAGGCATTGTCATTATAAACAGTGCCAGCAAACATTTTGTGGTCTTTGTTTCTTATTCCCTATGGAAGGAGCAATAGTATCATACTTTTTAAAAATGAATGCGTCTTCATTATTTTTAATTACATACACACCAGTTATTATTTTTCTGTTAGAGGGAGTTGTACATTGTTTTATATTATTGGCTAAAGATTTTAATGTCTGCATGTTTTATAAAACTTGTAAAGAAATTTTTGCCACCTTTGAGCTGAAGATTATTATTTCAATGCTACAAAGCAAGTAGTGTCTCAGCCAACTTGGCTTCATCTTGTTTTTAGGCTTATTGTGCAGTCACATGCAAATCAATATATTCTCGTGGGACACTTGTCCTCCTTTAACTGGCACAAAAGAGGAAGCTGATCAAAAACTGCCCATGTGAGAAAGATCCCTGCGTTTTGTGTTCTTGCTTTGTACAGGTCAAGAAAAAGGGGACTCGATTATCTCCCCTATGTCAATGTAATTTAGGTATAATAGCCCTGGAGCAGTAGGTGAACCTGGGAGGGGAAAGGCCCAAGCCTCTTCATGGGGAACTCTAAATTGCACTCTAAATTTTGACTGCATGTATGGTGCATGGATTACTCTTTGAATCCTCAAGCCAAAAAAAGTAGGAGGACACAGCCAGTCTTGTTACTGTCAGTTTGGAAGTTCATTGAGGAGAGAAGTGCCTTTCCAGTCACATGAGACTGATAAATGAAAATCAAGGGGCTTGAATGGCAATTATTAGCTGAGACTCTGCTCTGGTTTTCAGAGCGGTGCCACGCGTAGCTCAAAAGACAGAGTGGATTCATGTTTTACTGCCATGAATATTCAATGGATCCCAGCTCTTTTGTCTGAGTACCGGGCTCCTGAGCAGTCCCACGGCAGCAGGGTCAGGTCTCTGTGGTCCCATAGCATTGCTGCTTGGCTAGGTTTTGAGTGTTGTGTTGAAGTGGCTGAGCTCTGTTTAATTTGAAGTCGTCCTGATTTCTCATTTCGTATGTATTTTTCCCCAGGTATTTTGAACCTGAACTAACATGCATACACTGTGCTTTATTTCCCAAATATTTCAAGGGAGGACCCTGTGCCTCTCACCTGAGAGGTAAAATTGGGGGTTTGTAGCAAAACAAATGTTCACGTGGCTTTTTTGTTTTGGTTTTTGTCCTTTCCTTGCGGTATAGGGCGAAGCATACCTACCATAAAACTTTGCTGGAGCAAGTTAAGGAGCTGGAAACGAAGACAAGAGAACTGGGAAAAGCCATGCTTCGTGATAGTAATGGAAAGAGGCAAGTCTATGCTAAATGTTTAAAGCAAAACCTTCTCTTCCTCTCCCCTCTCTATTTCTCATTCACCATTAAAATCTGGTTGTAGACAGGCTAATAAGGCTTCTTCTCCTATATTATTCATTTATTGCTGTTCGCTTTCATATGTGTCTGTTCCCTCCCACAGAAACCAGCCCTTCCATTTTCATTTCTCCTGCATTACTGCTGTGAGGCTCATTGGCAACTGCCGCTCAGTCTCCTGCGTGGTCACATGTAGTGCTCTTACCTGGCCACTGAGGCCGACTGTTTTTGAGAGCACTTTGTTATGTCATCCAAAATACAAAACAAAAAGGTAACCATGTCAGGGGAGGGAACTGTCAGCAGCTCAGGATATTAAGACTGTAGCCAAAAGGAGAACTGGCTTAATCCATTGTGCCCTACTACTTTATTCAGTTTCAACGTAAGGGGGTTTTTTTATGCTTTTGCTTTTTTGCCTACAGCTTGCAGGTCTCTCGCCTTCAGGGTTCTCAGTTTCTCGTTGTGCCTCTCCCTTATAACCGCACCATATGGACTTGAATATATTGCTATTATTGAACCTTTCATTGTATAGACAGAGTATGTGTTGTGTGGGAACTTTTGTCTCTTCTGAAAGAAGCTAAAGAAAATAATGGTGAGGCTTTTGCATCCAACAGTTTCATTTACCGTCTCAAAATGTGGTTCTGCATCAGCTGATCGGAAAAGCTCCCCAAGTTCAAAAAGGTTTTAGAACTAACTCTTCTGTTCCTTACACAATATGGCACCACATGACTTGCTAAGAAACTACATGATCATTAAACTGGATTTTAGCAAACCTTATAAACTAGCAAACTGAGTGGAATGGGGCTTTTAAAAGATTTTGTTCTTCTGGGGCAGGGTCATCCTTTGAGCCTTTGATGTCTATTCTAAGGTAAACTAATTGCCATATTTTAGCTGCTGCTAACACAAGCAGATAGTGGATTTTTTTCAACTGAATTTGTGTGTTAATAAGGACTGGTTTTAAGGAAAATTATCAGGCAGTGATTTACTGAGATTATGGTAAACTGAAAAGCTTTTAAAAAAGCTTGTGTGGACTTTAATGTGTTTATAAGATGTCCTTAGGGACCAGAATTTGCTTCTCAGAGGCCAAGACAAAGTAAACACAGTGTTATTGATTAAGATCACTTCAAAACACTTGGTATCTTCAGTTTTTGAGTAATTTTTCTGCTGCAACTTTTGGATCCAGCAAAACAGAGTTTATAAGTTGTGCTCACTAGCAAAAGTCACAAACTGCACATCAAATTATTTAAGAAGAGAAAGCAAACTTTGCAGCAACAAAGGCAACCTTCCATGCCACAATTATAGCCAACAAAGACGCTTAATATCAGGCATTTAATTAAATAATGGGCCTTATTCTTAGAAGGCTGAGCAGTCATTTTGAAGTCAGTTGAAGCCAAAGTGCTTGGTACCAAATCAGGTCAGTCTCCCCAGACAAGAAAGGTGTAACCTGGTGTTGTGAAGTGCTGACTGATAGTGTGATTAGATGCCAGGTAAGTGGAAGCCAGACTAGCAGAAAACTGATTGTTCCCAGGCACATAGCTCTGGTATGAGCTCTATGAGTTGCCTGGGTGTTGCTGTGGTTCCTATCCATGCATTTATGTGAGGTTATATTGGTGCTGGTTCAAAGCATTTGTGTTTTCCTGCCAGTATTTAATGCCAGTTATTTACAGTCAGAGAGGAGCATGAGTCAACTTTGTGCCTGGTGCATCCCTGGGTTGCAGCATGGGTTGAATTGCTGTTAACAGTGAGAGAGAGACAGTCAGCATTTGATCTGTTTATATGTGCATGTCTGTGTCTCCAAGAACTTGATGGGTTTCTTCTCTGTTTACACACTGTCCTGACTTTCTGTAAATTTCATGGCCATGTTGTAATTCATTCATACACTCCATGTTTTCGTAGCCTTTTACTTTATTGCATTCTCACTGCAAACTCTTTCATCTGCATTCCTCCTCCATATAGCTTCACTTCATTCTCGAAACGCTTGCATGGAGATGATGTAAGGAATCCCTTCTGGCCCTCCTTCCCATTTTCCCTCCCCCCTTCTTTCCATGCATTTGTTTGTTCTCATTCCTAATTGCTCCCAGATTTTCTGGGTGGTCCATCTGTGAACTAGATAATGGTAGAGTGCCTCTGCCTGCTTGAAGCTGGTGTGCTGTGCTTGTGTTGTGGCCTCCCCACTCCTCTTCAGAGCTGTTCTGTCTTTTATCTCTTTTGTTTGTCTCATGGCTCTTTCACACCTGCTAGAAATCGTGGGCTTATCCAAAGGGAAGGGTGAGGGTGGGAAAGAAATAGAGTGGGAACTTTCTTCAGTTAGTCTCTCTGGTTCATGTTCCTTATTTTTAAAAAATTTCCTTGAAGCTGCTGGAAACGTGTGCTAAGGTGCATGCTCTGCCTCCCCTCCTGCCCGCAGCCCCATTGCTCTAGGATATTTCTGGCAATGTGACACTATGCAGCAAGCGAAAGTAATGGGTCTCTTCTCATTTCTAGTAGAAAATAGAGAGCTGTGTAAAAACTGCACAAGTCCATCTGTCACCTCAGTCCTTGGCTGGAAGTGTTCCTGAGAATGTGCCCATTAAGTGCTGGTTTGTTCAGGCAGCTGTGGAAGATAAGCTGGCTGTCATCGAGGTCTATTTTCCTGGCCTACATGGCGGACACCGGTTTTGTTCAGTGTTTTTCACAAACAAACAACAAAAAACTCGCACCCAATTACAGATAAGAGCAGAAGTTAGGGAGCTAATTGCTTTTTTTCATTTCCTAGATCTTAGACAAAAAATGAGGTGCAAGATCTGAGTGTTCAGAACTAGTCTGCTATAAAAAAGCAGTTTGCAAAGCCTGGAAAGCAGTGAGTGCATCTAGACTTGCACAACAGGATGCCAATAGTTTGCTGTGACTCAGCTGAATTGCTGTTAAATGTGAGCAGATATCACCAGGGTCCTTGCTGTGCTTGGGAAAGGAGTTCTGGGAGAGCTGTGTGTGCCACTTGATGCCTGTATATGTATATCCTGTCTGAGAGGATCTTCACCCTGACAGCTGTTCTTGCTAGAGACATTATTCTGGGATAATAAAAAATGTCTTCACTAGTGCTCTTCACTAGTTATATCTTTCTGAATCTTAACCTCTTTGAACAGTTTCAAAAATTGAATTTGCTTGTATTGCTCTAAAAAAGCAGTTGCACATTTTTTGCTGTGGCTGGGAATGAACAGCAAGGCAAGTGGTTGATGAGGAACTGTTTGGTCTGTGCAGGGAGTGTCAGCACCCTGGGCACTACAGCTGGGTCCCAGAAACCTTGCAAACAGCATTAGAGTGATGCTTGGAGGTTACAGCAAGTGTATAGTGTTGAGCTGTAACAGGTCATACTCTTATTCCTTTACATGTCTCATCTGGACAGCTGAAAACTTACGTTTGGTAGAGGCTGGGATGATGACAAAGTCAGATAATTCAATAAGCAGGGAATTAATTAATCGGGGTGAACATGTAGCTGGAAAACTGGCAACTCCAGAAATAGCTTGAGAAACAGGAGAGTGAGTGTGCAGGAAGGGGCTGTGATGGATCCCATGCCGTGCTTGCCTGCCTGTGGAAGATGAGTACCCACACTTGCCCTCCCCAGCCTGGGCACCTGGCAGTGCTGGGCTGGACTGCAGCCCAGCTGTGACATGAGCACACCTTGGTTAGGAAGAGAGAGCAGCTCCCTGGCACTCTCATGTAACAAAAGGCAGGATTTAACACTAAATTTTCATTAATTTGGAGAGGTGAGAGGGGCAGCTCATGTGCCAAAGCAAACATGGACATGAGGAGACACCTGCCCAGCAGATTTAATCATGTTAACATGTAAAGATTTACACAAAGAAAACAAACAAGGTTTGTGTTCAAAAGCAGCATTGAGTTCAGCTGCAGAGATTTTTGTGTCTTTAAATAAGTTTACAACTTAAACCTTGGCTCGTAAAGGGCCAAACCTTCAAGTCCTCATTCATTTTTCACTCCATCTACCCTCTCATTGAAGTCAGCAAGAGTTCAGGTGGAGTAAAGCCTGATTAGGCACCAAAGCAAACTTTGCTTTGGAAACCCATGTCACTTTATTGCTCCACTGGCCAACTATTGGAGAATGAGCAAAGCTGTGCAGCACCCTCTTTGCGACAGTAGATTTCCTGTTCCAGAGGGTTTCTCTGTCTTGGAATTGCCAGAGAGCTCCCTTTGAAAGGCTTTTTGGTTGTTTTTCTGTCCTGTTATTAATTGGTTGGTGGGCAGGATTAGATTGTTTGATATTGAAGAACAATGTGGCTTTCATGATTTGCATACTTTAGAAGGAGCTGAAGGACCTCTCTGGGCTGTTGCAGAAAGTGCCCACATTGCTGAAGTATTGGAAGAAGGTCTTCAAATGAGTCAGAAATCTGGGAGATAGAGCCTTGACTTGAACAAAGGTAAAGGGAAGTGACTACAGAGCCAGCAAGGTATAGCTGCAGTATGTGTTTGCACAGCATTTTTCTGTATGCCCCTTTACTCTTGCTGGTCTCAGACATCCACTGGTGACGGCTGTGGTGCCGCTTTCATCTCCGTATCATAAAACAAATACTTTTTTCCAGTGCACCTAAAACAGCAGCTCCCCACAGTGTCTCCGTTGTCTGTCTTCAACAAGGAGACATGCTGGTGTAGATTCTCTTTCATTTTAGTGCTTCTCACCGAATCTAACCCAGTTACTTCAGTGAGAAGTTCATGACCAGCTGTCACCCTGAGAGCAAGTTGTATTATCTGTCTTGGCCTTTGTTTTATTTGGTGTGTGAGGACAGGTGCCTGTCTCATCTCAATAGCTGTATAACATGGTGGGTAATCAGTGAGCTGACACAGGCACCCGTGGAGATTTCCTTCCTCCACGGGTCCCAGGGGAGAGCAAGAGTGCAGCATGGGAAACCTGCCTTGGGCTTGTGGCTGTGCAGAGAACTGAGTGGCAGAGGCTCTGCCTCCCTCTGGCAGAGGCAGAAATGTTAAAACAGACCTAACTTTTGAGAAATACATGAATGAGGTGAGGACCTGATCTCCTAGCTCCTGAGGAAGAGGCAAGCTTTTTCATTAGGATCAAGAGGAGTGAGGCTTGGGTTCATTGTATTACAAAGTGCTCTGTCTCTGTACTGATGCATCCCAAGTTACATCTACTGGAACAGGGAGACCGTGCCATAAAGGCCCCTTCGCATCAGCAGGTGCAGTGAATCTTACTTGAATCAAACTCAGTCTTGTGCTTTCAGCTGGTTAAACAGCATGGGATGTTTGGAGCCAAATTCTTGTTTCATGAATGTGTTGACTTCCGTGTATTTACTCAGGATATGCATGACTGTGGTCTGAATCCAGCCTATACACTGCAGCTGAGCATAAAATGAGGTTGAAGAGGGGAGGTATTTTGGGTTTCAAGGTCTCAGCATCCTTTTTATCAATTTTTCCAGATGTTCTTCTCACCATTTCTGGGAAGGAAAGGTGAGATTTCTCCACCAGCATACACAAGAAAGTGACTGGCATATTTACGATTTTTCCTTGCAGCTTTTCTAGTAAAAAGATATTAGACTCCTTTTACTAGCAAAAAGCACATAAAATTATATCAGTGGGATTTTTTTTTAATTCTTTGATTCCATATGGTAAACATTCATGTATGGAAGGTGGAAAAAGCATAATTCTCTTTTATTCCACACTTGTCCTTTTCTCTCTCCCTTCTGTCCCATATCAGTAAGGAATCATCACACTATTTCCTCATTTAATATGTACCATTTATTTCTGACATTTCTAACCCCTATGTGTGAGGCACTTGAAATTACCAGGTTTGATTCCCCCTTGGGGAGGCTGTGGGGCAGAGCTGGGAAGGGGCAGAGGACAGAAAGGGATTCACAACCTGGCCAGAGGCCTGAAGGGGGAGTTACCATGCTCCCACCAGCACTGGGACCCAAGTGCCTGCTTGCTAGTGCAAACCAGTTAGAGTTGACATTCCCCTTCTCCAGTGCAATTAATTATTTCCCATCTTGGTTGTAGCTGTCATATAACCTTGAGGGAGATCCACTGCACAAATAGGGTTAAAACCTGGTGACCTGGAGAAGGATTTAGAGCTGTGATCAAATCTGCTATCAAAGTCAAAGTTGATGGAGGTACAATATTAGAACAAAGGCCAAAATGAAGTTGTAAATTGAAAAGAAAGATTAGGAAAAAGGAACATTACAAGATGAGAGTTAAAACTGATTAAGGGGCCAATCTCTCTGATGCCTAATCCTGACTTACTGGGTTGGGCACTGAGGATCTCCACAGGGGAGGGAGGAAGAAATCTTCCCTCCAGGCTGCACAGCAGGAGAACTGCTCCATAACAACTGTTCCAGCCTAATGGCTTCAGCAGTCTGCCTGGACCCTGACTCCTCTGCTGGCTAACCCAGTCTCAGAAGAGAGGCAGGACAGTCTGCACTCTCCTCTCTGATTTGCAGTAAAGAATAAAGTGCCAAGTTAAGCGTAGCAAGAACAAGAAAACACAAGTTGTATTAGGTGTTAAATATTTGGTGGACAATTACAAAATACTTAAAAGCTTAAAGAAAAGCAATTCTTTTTTTTTGGGTTGGTTTTCAGTTCAACCAAACATCCTGGGCTGTGGTCTAAATTGTGTTCATGAAACTTTAAAGGTTCATTTTTTGTTGTTGCCCTGAGCTGTTCTTTAGCTATTCTGTAAAGAAAAGCAAGAAAAAAGCTGATAGGAGGACTTTAGAGTTTTTGAAGACAGAAGTAATCTTAACCTCAGTAAAAAATATGTAAGTGAACTTCTAGTAAACCCATACATTTGGATTTTTAGAAAATCCACACACAAAAACCGCAAACCAGAAAAAATCTGTACACAGAGTCCAAGCATGGAAGACTTCACTCTCCAAGGTGACTACTTCTGAAAAAAATGAGTGAGTAGGAAAAGAATGTTATAATTGCAACTGTATTGCCACCTTATCTGTAAAGGATATGACCAAGCACACAGTAGAGTAAGTGCAAAGTGAGGCACTTAGGGACGAGAAGTCGACAGCACTGATATCAAAAGGCGGATAGCTGAAAAGCAGCAAGCCACACTTAGCCTTTTCTGCCTCTCAGACATTTAAGTTGGGTCAATTCCTCAGTTTTGGGAAGGCTGAGGGCAAAAATGGGCAGCTTCAAGTTTTGTTTTAAGTTAGTTGACTTCAGGACATCTGACAGTGATGTCTGCCTTCCACCCCCACAAAGAAATGCATATCCACGTGCTTAGTGTTTGCAGTGCTTGGACATGAAAGGTACTTCAAGCAGAGAGAGACCTCCATTATTTTCTTAGGATTGTAGCATTTCAGAGAGGCATGTGATGTTTAGCACTGATATTTTTGATGGTATTTTCTAAAGGTGCTTGCTCTTTTTACAGTGGGCTCACCCTGACTGGACATTAGGTGCCCATCAAACCTACACTGTTATTCCATCTTGGAGCTGGCTGGCATTGGCCCTGTAGGAAAGCTACATGGGCAGCTTCTCCTAGAAGCCACCCCCATAGCCTCCTACTACCAAAACCTTGCAAACCTAATATCATTATAGGTAGTCTTTGAAAGAAGTTTAGGAGTAACAGTCTCCAAAGTGAAGGCTAGAATGGATTGTCCAAGTGATTTTAGGAATCAAAGAAGGAGCTGACTTTTCTGCCTTAAGACACTGTTAATGAAAAAAAGAAAATGTAAATCATGTTTGCTTATCATGAAAAGGAAAAGCTTTGTCCTGCTTTTAGCCATACGACTTTAAGCACCAACTTGAAGAGGATTCTGTGGATTTAGAGTGGAGAATTTGGCCCCAGAACTCTACATATGATCTGTGCGCTGCAAATGGGGGCTGACTGAAGCTCACAATGTGTCCTGGCCTCCATCTGTTGCTGCAGGGTGGTTCTGCCACGGGTACAAGGTGCTGTGGCAACAGGGGCAGACCTGTGTGCACCTGCCCTGGGCACTGCTGCTGCACGCTGGCTGCAGGTGCTCCTCCATGCAGAGCTCTGGGACACGGGGTTTGGCTGGAGTAGTGTGCTGCCAAGCCAAATCACAGCCTGTAACAGCAGTGTTTCCTCAGGGCTTTGGCGAGGGCCATGCGTCCATGGGTGTCTGTTGATGTGGCTGCTAGGCTGGCTTAATAATTTCCCAAACCACTCATTCCCAGCCGTGGTCATGCTGGCCCATCTCTGGCTCAGCTGGATCAGCTCCACTGTTTGGATCCATGTGTTGTGTGAGCTGAAAGAAGTGGGGTGGTGTGGGGGGCACTGTCAGGTCCTGCCACTGACTGGTGAGGCAGGAGCTGCTTTAGCCATAGTCAGCACCAGGACGTCCATGGGGCTGCTGCTGAAGGTGTATGACACTCTCTTAACCTTTCCACATCCAGGCAGGATAAAAAACTTGCAGCTGCATGTGAGCTGAGCTCAATACCCCATCTTCTCATGGACTGGGGAGCTGGCTGCTCTCAGTATGCTCCAAGTCAGCCTTGCAGGGCCACATATCCAAGTACATTTGATGCTTATCAGGTGAACTTTTGCTGGATAATGTCAAATACAATTTATAAAGAGGGAAGGTTACTCTGTGGCTTTCACATGTGCTTTGGGAGTACCTGGAGGAGAGCTTGTTGGACTAAAGAAGGCCTGGAAGTGCTACACCATGGCAGAACATAAGAGCTCAGCTTCTCTGAAAAGCTAGCTGTTGCTGAGCCCTCAGCAAGGACTTGGTACTCCTTAAATCCTGGCTGTGTGCTGCAGGAGTCACCTCTGACAGGTAACTTCTGGCACTCCCAGCCTGCAAGTGGCACAGGCAGCACTTCTGTCTTCGTCCCCCTGTGGCTTGTGCCTGGTGACCCTTTGGTGTCCTCGTGGTGGGTTTTTATTAAAGCTGTGCTGAGTATTTACAGTAAAATGTAAAAGAAGTGTGGTTTGGGGTCTATTTCAGCTGGATCCGAAGTGATTAAGGAGCAGTGTTTGTAGACGCTGACTCTGCAAAGAAAATGCTGGGTTTTTTGGGTTTTTTGTTTTTTGTTGTAGTGTTTATATGCCTCAGACACTTCCTTGTGAAATGCTCCAGAGATTTCCTTTGATTACATTGCCGCTTCATTATCAGTAATGCCTGTTTGCCTTTTAAATTAAAAAGACCTCCTACTCTGACCTCAGAGTAAAACATTCCTGCAATCGAATGCTAGATAACAAAAAATAACATCTCCTCTTTGTGGATCGAAAGAGGGAAGCCAGCAGAAAGCCCCTCGTTGCCACTTTGGAGGAGGGCAAATCCTCTGTGATGTCTCTGAAGCCAGAGGATGGAGACACAATTGCTCTCTGTGCCAGTCGGTCCTTCCTTCCACAGCCCTGGGATGTTCTGGGTGTTTGAGCATAGAGTTTTGCTGAGCCCTCAGCCTCAGTGTCACTTGCATTTGAGATGATTTGCATGCTTTAATTTTGAATTCCTGGTCTGAAATAATGTTGTTTTTAATGTTCTCCTTATGCCAAGCCCATGAGCCTGTGCTAGTTATGTCTCTGCCCACTGTATAACTTCAAACAATTCTAAACTTAAAAAACCACATTGAACCGAGACCTGGGGTGGTTCTGGGGGTTGCCCTCATCCAGCAGGGACTATCTGAGGAAGAACAATAGTCTCCTCTGGCCAATTACAGAGGCGTGGCCACAGTCTCTGCCTGCTGTAGGGTTCTTGCTCTTTGTCTGCCAGCACTGTGATCGATGCTGTAAGCCTTTAAGCAGTGTTATGTCGCATGAAAGGTTAGAGATGGAACTTGTGAATAAATTCTCAGGAATACCTGCCATGTCCTGGCAGCTAGAGAGGGATCTGCAAGGCCTCTTTGCCAGGTGATACTTGGGAAGAAGCCATTGTGCTTGAACCTCTGATTCTTCTTCAGAAGACACGTAAAGGAGTTTGAGAGCCAAGAGACTGAAATGAAAATCAACAGTCTGCTTGTAAAGGATTTGGTGATTAGGATTGATCAAAGCTGGAGAGGTCTGCTTCAGACCTTTCTTCTTGCTCTTTTTATTTTATGTTGATGTGATTTTCAGTGACAGAAACATGTCAACAAGAAAAAGCAAACTTTTGTGTAAGTTATTGTTTGAAATGTATGGAAGAGATCAATTATTATGTTTTAATTCTAAAATTCAAAAAGAGAGAGAAGAGAACCCCCTTTTGCCCTCAAAATTTAATACACAGGGCAAGATGACAAGGACAGAAACTTCCTAGTCTTTTACCTTGTGTTTAGCCACATGGGATATTTTGCAAAAACAACTTCTCCCCTCCCTCATTCTTTCCCGTCCCTGCTGTTGCAGTGAGAGGGCAGCACATTGCAAGATGTTTCCTCCAACAGGAGAATAATGCAAGCCAGCCAGAGTTTCTCAGGCTGTCTTTAGCAGAGTGTGTGCCAGTGAAGCAAAGAGACTGAACAAGGGTTTACCTGCTGTTTCTTTTGAAAATACATATGGGTAGGAGGAAGGCTGTGGAGTTAAGGACAGAACTTCAGCCTAAGCCTTGGAGGATTTTCTGGTTTAAACCAAGCTGTACAATGATTTATTTACCTGTGGATTTCTGCTGCAGCACCACTGTAGGGTGGAAGAAGCAGTGATGCTGCACCTGCAGGCAGTGTAGTGAGGGCTTTGTAGGTGTTGAGATGATAGGGAAAACAGCTGCAGCTTTCTTGTCCTCTGGGCTTACCCACGGACCCTGAGTATCTGGCACTGGAGAGCCAAGCTTCTGCTGTGAGTTCCTGGCATGTTTTTGGCACAGGGGTGGCAGCTGGGAAATGTGCTTGTGTGCTTTTGTTGTGTTATCTCTAGCAGCCCTGGTAAGGCTTCACTAGGCACCTCAGTTCTTCCTACTGGAAAGGGGAAAAGCAGAAACAAACCAAATAATTTCCAATGTCTGTATCTGACTGAATTCTTCATAATCCAGAAGGGCAGTGAGTTAAAACCAGTGGCAACTGAGTGTGTTTGCCTATTTGGTGTGCTTCTCCTCTGTATCTCCTCTAGCAAATTGTAACAAAATACAAACAAGAATTCAGCTTTTGTAAGAGAAAGAGGGCTCTGAATTTTTTAATTTTTTTTTTTTTTAACTGGGATGTGCATGTGTTTTCTGAGGGAAGATCCAATTTTAAGAGACACCTGCATCCACTTTAACCTTCCGGTCTTTGTGATCCCTGCTTTTGCCACCAGTCAATTAATGGACTCAGGAGGACAGTCTGGGTCAAGCTATACCAAATAGCCCAAATCCTCATTAACGCTAATTAGTGCTCAGTAGATTAATTGGTGGTGAAGCTCATCTTTTTTTAATTACTTGAGCAAATGAGACAGCAGGACCTTGTGGTCAGCTTTGAATTATTCTGTTTGTTTTGATGCATCTCATTTGAATGTGTAAAGCCAGATGTTTGTTGCCTAGATTTAAGGGCTGTTTGCTTTTGTGAGGGATAAGAAGAAGAGAATACAAAAATAAAATGAAGGTCTCCATTGACACCTTAGAGCAATTCAGATAGGAAGATGGAAGAGTCGTTTTATTCATGGAATTGAAAGCATTGTTATGAAATAACATGTTGCCTTTAGTTTACCTTTTGATTTGTCATTCACTTAATGAATTTGTGTGATGTTGCTAGCACAGACTTCCAGGCAGGCAGAAGTCATTGACTCTCTTACGAAGCCATCACAAAGGTATTCCTGGCCTAAGGTATTCTGCACTACTGATAGCAACTAAAACTGATTTTAGCTGACTTGACTAATGATTTTTTTTAAAATCCTTTTTTTTTTTTTCACAGAAACCCTCAGAATTGGGACCTTTTAATAGTTTTTGTTCTAGTCAAGTATTTATTTAGTTCAAAGCATTTTGTCTGTGTCCTTTGTCCTTCATATAATTACAGATAGATGGTGCCTCTCCCTTACCCCCTCGGAGATCGCTGACTAAGCAGCTAAAGCATATTTCACTGTCACTTTCCATGTCACTGACTTCCGTAAGAATGTCTGGGTTTGTGACTTCTTCCATTCTGACAAAATTTTTGAGTTCCTGAATACGAACACAACTGTCCAGTATTCAGTGTGATCTCATCATCTTATCCTTTTGCCTCAGTGCATCTGAAGATGCCATCCTTAGACCCCGTGGGAGTGTTTAGGCCCTGGCTCAGCATCAGTAGAAAGCAGAATTAAATCTGAAAGTCATGGCTAATGCTTGGGATTGATTTACAAGCAGTATTTCTGGGAGCAAGGCCTAACCTGTTGCCTGTGAGGCCAGTGTGGTCGTTACTTTTGCATCAAAGTGTGAGGCAGACAGAGAAGTCTCCACTTTGTTCCCTGTTAGCAGCAGGCAGAAAGCTTTTCTGAAAGCAGGGACTGGTATGAGTGCAAACACTTACTAGCTGAGAAAGCCACTTCACTTTCCTTTCAGGGATTTTACTGGGAGATCTAAGATACCTGCAAGTAAATCAAATACTCATCCAATTCATGCAACTGTGTTGCATTGCCTTCTGTGTATTAAAGATTTGTTTTATAGTACTTGACTGGTCTTGACTTGCAGTCTATTTTGTCATCCCTCATACTTAAACCACAAATGCTCTAATTCTATTGTGAGTTTTCCTTTCTCTGCATAGATACAATCCAATATCATTTCCCAAATGGGAAAATCAGATGTGACTTCAGTTTTGAACTTGTTGATTATAATTAGCAATATCAAAGATAGTGTAGCTTCAGCACTCTTAGAGCTGCAATGTGTCACTCCTGTTCAGAGGTCCCTTGACAGCAGGCTTTCCTCCACACACTGAATGCAGAAGCCTGAGGGGCTAAGCATTACTGGTCTACACTTCATCTGTTGCTGCATGGTAGACTAGCAGATGAAGAATTTTTCCTTGTGAGCTTTTCTGCTGTGGTTAATTCCATTCTCAGGGTAAGAATTTTGTGGCAGATATTGCTTATTTGTCCCTTACAACAAGTATTTTTGATTGGTTTAAGAATCCTTTTTTATAAACACCCTCCTACTGAGATAGAAAAGAGTCTTCCTACGTGTTCTTTGCCTGCAGAACGTGAACTAGTATTGTACTTCTGTCGTTCACAGGACAGCAGTGTGTTCAGACAGTGTTTCACTAAACTGAAAAGTTGCCCAGCAGTCTTCTGCAGTCAGCAGGAGGTTGTACAGTGCATCAGCACTGGTTTGCACATGCACTGGTAGTGGCTGGTGCTGCAGGCTGTCAGCTTCCTGAGCAAGGGAGGTTAAAGGTTAGAGAAGTCTCGTGTCTTGTTTTGTGCCTTCCATTGCATCACCCTTACCTGGTGGTTCTTTGTAGTATGTGTTTTCCATCATGCTGCCTGCTTGGAACAGGCTTGGAACAGTAGAAACTTCTTTCTGTATGTACTTGATTTTCTTACAGCCAACAACTGATCTTGGTTTTTTTAATCACTTGGGTCCTCCAAGATTTTTAGAAGCTTTCATGCTGTAACCCTAGTTTTAATGGAAACCTCTGAGCCTTTCTTCTTTGAACACATGCAGGTCTCCTGAGCCAAGAGTTGTTAGAGTTCATTCGACAAACTCAGTTGGAATCAATACTTTTGCTTCAAAATTTATTATCAACTTTTGTTTTATGTTGAGGGAATACTGCTGACTCCAGGCAGGGAAAGCAACCTGTCATACCCCTTGCAAGTGTGATTCTGTGGTGCCAGGGGAAGGAGAGGAAGAGACCAAGTGTCCAAAAATGCTGAGAGTTTCTAAAGATTTTGAGGAGGAGTCCATAGGTTTTACAAGCTTCTAGTTCAGATGTGTGAGTTTGGGGATCACAGGAAAAAGAGAAGGATTCCACCCTGTCTTTTGTGGACACCTCATTATGCACTGTACAGAGGACTGTGAGCCTGGCTATTACCCTAATGGACTATTAAGTGGAATATAAGCCTGCATGGCTGGATTACATATTCCAGGCATCTCAGAGATTCTTCAGTTACTTTCCTGATTGAAGTTAGCAAACTGCTTCAGTGAAAGGGAGTTGTTTGTTTAAAGCTGTTGTTAGCATGTCGACAGCAGCAGCTGTGCTTGCTGGGATTTCCATTTCATACACCAAATGCATGTGAATTTGTAATCTAACCCAAGAAAGATACCAGCATTGGCATTCAGGTGTGTATCCATGTTTGCAGCATAATCAGTGCAATTGCTCCTTGTGAATGAAGATGTGAAAGAAAAAGCAGGCTGGGAAAATGGAGACACAGTGTAAATGTGGGGCAGATGGGATAAAGGCACTGCAAGGAGCTGTACCAGCAAACGGATCCTTCTGTGCACGAGCTCCATCTCAGTGTCAGGAATAAGGGTGAGATGGAATAAACAGACCAGTTGTGGAGAACTTTGAACCAAAGTAGACTCTAATACCTTTCTGAAAATAATCTGATATTTAAGTTACTTGAGGCTCCAGTGCAATGAGATTTGAAGGCCTACGTTATTTTAAAACCCCATTGAGCTTACTTGGACTCATAAACATAATTAAGTGCTTTGAAAGGTCAGGATCTTAGTCATAATTTTTAAACTTAAACTTAATTTTTAAACATAAAGTTCTTGATGAAACTAATGTTCTGTTTTTTATAAAAATCAAAGTGGAGAGTGCCTCTAATTATTGTTGTAAGTGTACTGTGTTTTTCACCTTAAGTTTGTATTTTCACTCTTTGTAAATTCAGCAGTAATTTTTTTCAGGCCTCTGACAAGAACTGTGTAAACCAAAGAGGTTTTTAGTACAAGAAACTGGATAGCAAGTTTTCTTTCCATATGGGAGGTTAAAATGAGAGCATTCTTTAGAAGGCAGAATTAACTATAGGTCCTACCTTTGGCTGCTTCAGGCCATTTTGCAGGTGTGATAGAAGCCTTCTACCTTGTGCTTAGTGACAATGCTTTGCTCCTTCTCTCTAAGGCAGTTTGTGGATGCTGTGATTCATGTGCATAATACTAAAGAGAAATCTTCTTAATGTTCCATATCACTTGATGTCAGACTTCTGATATGGTTTGTGATAATTTAGAGGCATCACACATTCAGAAATCACAATGATGGTGATATTAGGGATGAATTGACCAAAAGTAGATTTATACAAAGTGTCCTTAGAAAGGAGGAGTTCTCTTGATAATGTGCAGTTTAAAGAAAGAGAACATTCTTTTTCATGCTACAACCACCTTTAGCACTGACAAAGTCAAAGCTGCCAAGTACTTTAAATACAGTTGACTTTTACCTTGAAGTTACCTGGTTACTCACTGGTGTGTTTTCTCTCTTTCTGTCTCCCTCAGCGTGAACGAACGTGACCATTTGTTAAAAAGGCTCGGCAGGAAAACTCCTCCGAGCCTTTTCCGTGCTCATTCTGTCCAGCAAAGCGTGTCACGTAAGTAGCGGCTCACGTCCGCCTGTGTTTCACAGCCTAGCCCCACATGAGGGAAGCCAAGGGTGATTATTTTTTAATTAAATTGTAGGTAGAGATAATCTAGCGCCGAGGCTGAGCTGCCAAGCAAGACACGTACATTTGGAAGTGGAATTAGTGTATCTGGCCCTAGGCAAGGGGAGCTCAAATGTGGTTAATTCCCTGGGATTCAATCACCAGGCCCAAATGAGAGAATCCCAGTATGCAGGTTCTCTAAAGGTAGAATTCTGATAGTCTTAAGAATAGTCTAAAAATCAAAAACTGCGTAAAGTAAACGTTGTGGTAGAGCCTAGCTTTAATAGAAATTATTTCTGTATGAAATTCTTTGTCTGCTGCTGGGAGAAGAAAAGCAACGTCACAACTGGCTACTACTGCTGTTTCAAATAAATGGCATTTCTTGTTGACATAGAAGTCATCCATTTATTTGTCTTCCTCTGTCTGAGGGACTTGATGGGTTTTTGTCAGTGTTTTAAAGAATTCCCCAGTATTTAGAATCATCTCTAGCAGCTCTGTAGGCCAGATGCACCAAAGGACCATGCTGTCTTGAGGGACCAGCGAGTCCAGTCAGCCCTTTCTAGTGAGCAAATGCAGTCTCTCTTGTGATGAACCTGGTGGTATCAGTAGGCTTATTTACTAAATAAAATATCTTTCTCAGTGTGCAGTACTGCTGCACACAGGGCAAGGGGCAGACTCAGGATCTGGGGTTTGTATTGCCATTGCAGTAAGAAGTGACACCCCTGACTGCTTAAGAATCACAGAGGAGTCAAATCTCATTGCTGGCTGTGTCTCCTTCTGTAGCAGAACTGTTATGGCTCGGGTCATGGAGGCAGGGATGGGATAATAGCTGAGGTGTTCTTGTTTTCCATGGGAAATTGGACTAGAAGGGGTGGGACAGTGATGGATCTGGTAGTCTTTGTCCTTGATAGAGCCATTGGAAGTCAAGGAATGTAGGGTCTTTGGCAATCAATCCCACTATGTCTGGGGAGAGAGGCCAGTGAGCAGAGCAGCCCTGTGGACCACATTTCTGCAAGGATTTAATCCTTTGTATAAAGGAGCCAGGGATGCTGATAGCAACATGGCTTTGGGCATTCAAGCATGCTCTTTGAGGAGATTCCACAAGCAATGACTGGCAGAAAAAATCTATAAAATGCACAAATAAATGGCTGTCAAAATAGTCTGCTGTGGAAACTTACCACAGTCTATGAAACCTGTAAAGCAGTGCAGAAAGGAGATACACCAGGAAGTAACTAGTCAGACTTAGTATGTGCTTTTAGTCTCAAAGAGCACATCATCAAGTTGTTAGTAGGTGAACAGCTATTGGGAAAGAAAAATGAGATCAAAATAAACTGTAATTTGGATAACCAGCTTCCCTTTAAATGCAGATGATTAAGTGCTAAATGAGTCAGGCCAGTCAGAACAGGTTACAATCAGCAATCTGTTTTTCACATGAACATAAATTTTGACTGTGAAGCTGTTAGGATTGAAAGATGATTTTTGTTATGTATCCACGACTTCTGTCATCTCTTGTCAAATATTATTTTCCAGTGTTGCATAGCTGCTATATGTACAAGGCCATGTAAAATCCAGGGAACATATGTGCTGTTTTCACAACCCTAAATTGTACAACTGTTTACTAAATGCTAGAAATCTTCAAAGCAAAGAGTTGATGAATAGGGCAGTAGCCTTGACATGCCAGGCTGGTATCTTAAATCACACTACAAGCACTCTGTTTGAAGTCAACTGTTCATATGTTTCCACCAGGCCCTAAATTCCCAGGCTGTGAAGACCAAAAATTGCTTTTGTGACATCAACTCAGAATCTATTGCTTACATATAAAGCAGGAAAATGGTTTGTTTAGTTAGAGCTGACAAAAGCTTAAGCAAATGGATTGCCTTGGTCCCAACAAGGAATGGAAATGGGATTAAATTTCGTAGCACAGATTGTAAAGATGCAGTACTGGGTTGGAAATTGCTTTATTTTTGACAGCAACCATTTCCAAATGTTTTGGGAGGAAGCAATGCCTAAACAGCTTTGTTTGCAGTCACATGGAAAGGAAAAAAATCTCACAGGGAGTTTCTGGTGATCAATGGTGGGAGCAAAGAGCTGACTGAGGTGAGGCTACACAGCCCTGTACAGGAGGCAGAAGCTCACTCTGTGTGTTTCCTTGGCTCTGTGTTGGTGAGCCAGCCCTTCTCCAAAAGCATTAGCAAAACATAAGACCTTAAGGTATGATGGGTGGCTGGAGTGCTTCCATGCAGCACCAGACTCTTGTGGGTCCAGCCCCCAAAGTGGGCAACAGAGCCGCACAGCCAGTGCCATGGGAGTGCCAGCCAGGATTAGTCAAACACCTCCTCTCATTAAAGAAACTGGCTCAGAGTGGCTGCCTTGGAGAGTAGCCCTGTCCATTTGGAAGGGTATATGTCCTTAAAGTAAAACCTTCATGGCTTATTTTCTTGCTCTTTGTTTCTGTGCTCCTGAATTGTGTAGACCTGCCAGAAGCATGAAAGAAATCTGTCTGCTGGCTGTGCTGTCAAAGATCACGTGGTTCCTTTCTACCAGTATAACTTCTGGGATGTTTATGGAAACTTAAAAAAGAAGGAAGTGTGAAGCTCCTGACTTTAGTGGAAGAGTTGCATATGGTTGTCAAGCCCAGGTGCTAAAATAAAACCATCTCAGTGCAATCTTGTAGGCAGTGCTGACAACACTGCTCCCCAGGCGGTGCTCACCTCCTGGTGAAGGTGCCTGGTGAAATTGGTCATTCCCTGTTGCCATCTGCTTTCTGAAACGTCTTAAGAATGAGCAGGAAATGTTACCAGGTTCCTCTCAGATGTGTCTTTGGATCCTTCCCTTTAGCTTGCTGTGTGGCTCATCCTTGAGGGAAGGAGCAATAATGATATCCAAAAACTCTCCCTCAGAGGGTTTGCTGGCAGTGAGGTTTTCCCCAGGTGTCCATCCAGGTTCCTGTCTTTTTTACTGCTGTGACTTTGTGAGAGCAGCACCTCCTTTAGACAAACTCTGTAGATATAAAAGATGGCTCTTGACCTCCCCTTTCCTCCTGCATGCCTGACCTGTATCACCCGTGCCCCCAGAGGATGGGAAGGGTACCCTTCATCCACAAGGAAAGTTCCACAGCATCCTTCCAGGGTGGTTTCCCTCCTGTAACGCCCCTGCTGGTGTTTAGTTATCAATTGTCTCAATATGCTCTTTAAAAATAGAGCTGAGTCTGCTCCCATGAAGCAGGGCTTTGGCAGAGCTCCCCCTGAAACACCAATAGCCATGCCTGAGTGAGGATTACTGCACTTGGCCCAGGCTTCCTGTGCTAGCAAGGAAAATCCTTCTTCCTTTGACAGAATATGGTGATTTCAGAGAGTAAATCTGAATGCAGAGCATATGGTTTGCACCTTATTAATCAGTGGAGAAAAAGCACCTGTCATCTGAGGTTCGTTTCACAGTATGGGGGCTGACAAATAATAAATAATAATAATGTGTTCATGCTGAGGGCTCTAATCCCACCATTTATTCTCCACTAGCAGACACCTTCTTCCTTTCACTTTTCTGCTAGTGCATTTTTATTTGAAAAACAACAGGGGAGCTACTTGAGATGCTTTTTAAACTCTTTTTCCTCTTATCTTTCTTGTGTTTGAAATATAATATACATTCTGTATTTTTTCCAAGCTACATATTTGTTGACTGTTATGTGGCATTGCATATTTTAATACCAATTTTGGGAAAAGAAATAGGAATAATTGGTTTAGAATTTGATGCTGTGGCATCTGACACTTATTTTCTTCTTGGAAATACCAGTAAGTTGGTATCTGAGATTAAGAGATGGGACCATTTGTCAGGAATTCCTCTTGGGCCCTTAAGAAAACACAGGCATGGTTTATCAGAAGAGAAATTAATTACTTCAGTAAGCATTAGTCAAACTGTTCAAGACTTTAGGCAGCTTTCCCTTTCCCTGGTTAAATAGAAGATGGTTGCTGAGTCAAAGCTGAGTTAGCATTCACTTTTTAACTGGTAAATGTGAACTATAACATCACAGCAAATCTCCTTAAAAACTCTGCAGAACCAAATGTTTCGCCTGAGACAGAATTTGGCTGGTCAAGTGATACCACAATGTTGATTTTCATTATGTCAGAGAGAGTTTTGCTTTCCAAGAAGCAATATTTCCTAAAAGATTTTTAAAAAAAATAAAAGGTAGCTCACATCTCCCCTACCCCCTAAAAGTTTTAGGGGATTTGCATCTGGGCATTTTTCTCCAAAGGCAAACAAAAGGATGCATTTTATACTTCGGACTGTATCAAACCATAATGCCACTGCAGCACGAACCAGTGAAATGCTGCAGCAGGCAAGGGTTCTGATGGGCTGCCAGTGACAGCTGCCCTCTTGCTGGCTGGCCTAAACAAATCCTGGGGCAGACAATTTGGGTGTATCAGGGGAGAGTGCAATAAGTAGAAGGCCTCTAAAATAAATTCCTGAAGTGACTAATACTGTAAGCAGTCCTCCCATGAGGAGATCTTCTGGAATAAAAAGAGCCCTCTGGACACTTTCTGGTCCTGGTCTTGGAAGCTGTTGCCGTGAGAGTGCTGTTGAGCTTGCACAACGTTGCCGTTTGTGTTGGAGGCACACCCATGGAGATGGTTGCTGTAGTCCAGCATTGCACAGACCAGAGCAGCCATTGCAGTGAACAGAAAAAGAGTGTGTTAAATTAGAGACCTAATGGGAGACTAGACTCGGATCTACTCATAGAATATCAAAGCTTTAAGAAAACCCAACAGGATGCTTTTAAAATTCAGTAGATTGTCTGATAATATCTGGTACCAGTGAAACCTTAGATTTGATGAGAATGTGAATCTCTTCTTAACAAATGAGCCCCACTGAACGATATTCAAAAGTGCCCCTTTCTTCCACTAATAGAAAGTCTCAGAGTATAAAGGTCCTTCCTTCTGTGGGGGTGAGTGGGTTGTGCCCAGAAAGCCTCAAAGAAACATGCTCTTTCCTTGGGCTGCTGCAGGACAGCTGAACAATAAGGGCCTTGTTCCCAAGGCAGGCTCATAGGTGTGGTTTTAGAACTGGAGTTGGGGGAAAAGTTCAAACTTCCGGAAAGTTCCCTAGTAACTGACAGATGGAAACTTCCATTGTTTTTGGATGGGGTCCGGAAGCAGTCGAAATGTAGAGCTGCTTGGGGAGTGAGGATGGGACTCAAGCATTTGCAGTATTTTGATTCCACAAGGCACAGTCAGCTGCCTAAACAGCTTGAAGTTCAATTTTAATTGTAATGTGAATAGAAAAATGTAATACGAACTCATCTTCCTGTATAGAGGTCTACAGGAAAAGTCTTAAATGAGCTGCCAAATGTTGAGCTTCGACTGAGAAGCTTGGGGGTCACAGCCTTTCCCATGACATACGCACAAAACCCTTGTTTCTGGTAGTCCAGGATGGATGAGGGACATGAACATGTAAGGATACCCCTGGTATTCTTAATCACAGATGATCTTAGCCTGAAATTTCTTGCTGTATTTAGGTGTTTTCTATTGGTGTGAGAGTGGGGAACAGGTTCCTTTGATTGAGTTTTGCATTGGCGTTACGGAGTGCTTGGGCTGTCTGCAGGCCTGTGCCAGCACTGGGAATAAGCAGGTCATGGGAAGATGACGCTCAGGACTGACTTGTGTGGTCAGTGCTGGATTTGCAGTAGTTATGGCAGTTGAAGACTCCATTATGCTGGATGATCTCATGGATAAGTAAATATGGCAAAGCCACCTCAATGCAAATCAGGTAATGGGACATGGGATTCAGTCTTCTAGGGCTTAAGCTTGTGGTCTTTGACCAAGTTGACTTATCCATGGAGAATTTAGCCAAAAACGCTAACAGGATGCTGGCCCTTCACATGGAACAAACCCACTGGAGGTGTTTGTTTAAGTGTGAATCTACCCTTTTTTAAATGAAAGCGTGTTTTGTACATCGTACTTCCTTTGCAATGATCCAGTACGGACATACTTTTTTCCAAAAGGCTGTTTGCACTTCATGAATGTATTCTGTGAACCTTCAGCTACAGGCAGGAAAAACGAACCTGTGCCTCTGTAGCAGTATGTATATTGGCTTGGAACCGCTCAGGGAAAATGAAATGGGATGCTGGGATGATTGGTCGTGTAATCAAATCAAGGTTCCTGCTGTCCTGCAGTCACTTCCATGAGGGATATGTGACTGGAGCAATGTAGATCTGTTTGAATCCCCTCCACTTACTGGCAAAGATTTCCTGTTGTACTTGTGACTCAGGATGTCAAAAATATCCTCTCCTTTGCTATAGTTCTCCATTCAGAATTTTCTGTGGGGTCACATCTGCAAATCTGTCTGCTGTTTCATCATGTTGGCCCTTTAGCTATTTGTGACTGTTTTATCAGCATTGTGGTGTTCTGCAGATGCTACAAAAAACGTCACTTGCCTGTCCACAGTACTTTAAAAGAAATCAGGCACATGGTTATTTTCTTCTGAGTAGTTTCAAGGGAGACCACAGGATTGTGCTAGCTAGCAGGATTAACAAAATAGACACCTCCAGAATGTGTGTTTGCTCTATGCAAAATATAAGTGACTGGCTGAGAGAATCAAGAGTTTCTTGGTGTCATTCATCAGATTTCACTTGAAAAACTGTTAAAAAAAATCTGAGGGGAGTTAAGAGGAAGATGTGAGAAAAATCTGGTTGTGGGCTAGACATTCCCACCTTTCTCCAGAGTAACTGCTGGTATCAAGCAGACTTCAGAGGAGTCAAGCTGGAATGCAAATCTCTACTTCTCTGTTAAGTCTTCAGAGAAGCTCTGCCACTATGGGAGTACTATGGGAGTGTGTTCAAATCAATCTGTAGCTGATTAGGTTAACTCAGAGGGCATTGGTGACTGTGTGCACTGTCCTGGCCTGGGGAGGGGAGCAGAGGGACAGAGCTGGCAGCAGGCACCCTTTCTGTGCCACGTGGGCAATGCAGTGCGCAGCTCTAAGCGTCAGAAGCACAGCACAGAAATTAAGATTGCTGTAGTCTCAATCACATAACTTCTGTGATGCCTAGAACTGTTTCTAAAAGTGGTCTGTGCTCTTGAGCTCAACTCCAGTGACTGATTTCTTTTTTCTTCTTCTGCTTTTTCAGATGGGTATGCATTTTCTCAAGAAGAACACGGTGTTGTTTCCCAGTCACAAGTTGTTCGATCCTACGATACAACCAAAAGAAGAACAGAAATAGAATAAATTATTCTTTACTTGATGTGTGGTGGGAATAATGGGATTTGGATCAATGCATCCACTGTTAACACATTCATGACTAGGTCTGCCAGCAGCAGCCAAAACACCAGAGAACTCATTTCTGTGGCCTTAGCCAAGAAGTTTCTGTATTCTCCCTGCAAACCTTGAGTGCATATTGTGGGGGGGAAATCATTGTTTGACTTCAGTCGCAAAGCTCTGCCTAACGTTTTGTTTATGTTGTTATGAAGCGTTTGACTGTGCTATGTGAGGTGTGAAATTAAAAACAATGTTTTACCACTATTGAAAACATCAGCATAAGGTTGTTCTGAGGGAAAAGTAGAAAATTTATGTTCCATGAGAAATCAACCTTTGCTTAATTGGAACGGGGTGCTGAGATTTCCTGTTTAGTTACACACAGTCCAAGTGCACACGACTGCATGCAGACTTTACTCCTTGTAGTATTCACTGTTAATTAATTTGGCTGAAATTTTCAACAGACCATTCGGTGTAAAATTTTTGATTGCAACACAGTTTGTAGCTAAAAATGCTTATTTGCCTTCTTATGGCAGAATAACACAGGATAGCAATCAACTACCTAGACTATTTCTTGCCCTCTTACAGGATTTATTAGGGTTCTATCTTAGCTTTCTGAAACCCAACTAATAGCTTACTCACACAGCCAGGGTGTGGAAGTCAGAGCTTGGCAGAGCAGCTGTCTCGAGTGCATGGCATTGTACATCAAGATGAACTCAACTAGGTGCCTCCTCATAACGCTTCATGATGTATTTGGATGTGCACTTCAAATGTAGCCAGGGGGTTCCCTCCATGACCCCATTCCCAGTTTTATAGTAGAACAAAACAGTGAGAATTTCAATTTAAAGGTACCATCTTGTCAGATGTGTTGATAAGATGTACATCTGCGTAGGAGGTTGATAGTGTAACCCTAAAGAAGCCTTCCCCATGCCAGGTGGGAGAGGTTTGCAGAGGAGGGCAGGAAGGGGGATTACACGCGTGCGTGCACACACATGGACACACACAGAGCTGGCCATTGTGAAGAGAAGACCTGCTGTTTGTTTGTTCAGCCAAACCAGTCCCTCTTCTAGATCTGATCCATCAACAGGCTTCCCAAAACACTCAGACCCGTGAGCCCTGGAAGGAATGCTGGCTCCATGGCCTTGCTGTGCCACTGGGACAGGCGTGCTACTGCATAGATCGAGATTTTGAAGAAAAAGAAAAAAAAAAAAGCAAAAACTGGGGCATAAGTTAAAGCTGAAAGAGCTCTTAGAAAGCTTATGCTGTCCTCCAGACGAATTTTATTAATTTTAGTCGCCAAGCCACGTTTCTGAACAGTATAAAGTAAATACTGCTGTGTTTAAGCCAGGCTTCATGGTAAATGTATATACTACATCTGTGTATTTAAAAAGTTGGCGTTGTTTTTTGCCCTATTGACCATCATCCAGAATTTTTTATTGATTTGAATATATCCAAAAGCAATTTGAATATGAATGTTTATGTTTAGCAAAGGAGAGGAAAGCTCCAGCCTGACCTACTGGTTTAATCTTCCTTGAGGGTTGCGAGTAAATGCCAGCACTCAAGTGCTATAATTCAATTTCCAGTGCCACCTCAGAAGTTCAGAGTCCCCTTCTATTTTAGAAAAGGCAAATTTTGCTCCTGCAGCACCGGTCAGGGTTGCTCTTGGATTAGGCTGATGGCACAGAGGGAAAAGTCATCACCTTCTTTTTGCAGTGCTAATGAGACAATTATGCAATAAGGAAAACGTGCAAATAATTTTGCCATAGGCATGAATGTCAAGGGGCCAAGTGTGGATGTATGTATTTTCTGGGAGAGGAATTTTGATTAAAGGCACAAATACTAGTGCTGAGAATAAATAAGGGGAGAGTAAACCTGATCCCAGGAGTTTTTAAATCTTAATGCTGATATAACCTGTTAAACACTTCCTTTTATTTAGAAACCAAATCTGTTTAGGAAATGTGTGGTGTAAGCCTCTCCTCAGAACCGCTAATTGTTTCTTCCTTTTGTAAAAACACAAGGAAAATTAACTTCCCACCAAGGCAAAATGAGATCAGCTTAGTCTTTGTACTCTAAGCTACACACCAAACATTGGCATGTAAACAATTTGGAGGCTTTTCATGAGGCTGCAAAAAAAAAAAAAAACAAAACTTTTAAAAGCCTTTGCATAATGAAGAATGGCAAGTAAATGTGTTAAGCAGAGAATAGAAGGGATCCTGGAGTTTTTTTCTGTTCTTAACTTAGGGCAACAAAATTTTGCAGAACATAATGAAAGGTGCTGGGGAGGAGCAGCTGTCATCTGATGTGATTTATTTTATTAGTGCAGACTATGGGCTGTATCATTTTGACCTCCCTGTAAATTGAGGTCAGTGTGTGTCACAAACAAAAACCGTCCCTAGAGTGAATGGTGGCTTAGACTGAGGTGCGTGTGTTGGTTGTCAGCTCAATGGGAATTGCACATGGGATTTGTCACAGGGCTATACAGTATGTGACACTGGGGCTAGTGGGTCAGACTTTATCATCACTGTATGGCCTTAATCTCTAGCTGAGGTAATTCTGTAGAACCCACCCAGGTCAAGACCTGGCATTCTTCTTGTTGTTTGGAGTCATTACAGGAATTAATGTATTGTAATGTGCTGCAGACTGGTGTTGGAGCTGCTTGTCTTGATGAGCAGTGATGAGGTGCATTCGGGTGCTGTGTTAGCAGAAGGAGAATGACAGCTGCTCTGCATCAACAGAATTCCTTGTTCATTAGGGCAAATGCAGGAGCAGTAACAGCAGCCTTTCAAAATGCTGTGTGAAAATGTTATCAACTAGACAGGGTATCGGAGCAGAAGGAATGGGGAATTTCTGCGTGACTGTCCAGACTTAACTGCCGAGCCTTGATCAGAAAAGGCCTTCCTGAGCAGCTCTCTGCACTGACCAAAGGGAGATGGGTTTGGATATTCAGATGGAAGTGGTGATTTTCCTGAATTACATTTGGCTCTGGTTGCTGCTTTTTATAACACCATAATCGCAGCTTGCATAGAAGCTTTAATGATTGCCTAGTAGCAATTTAAAGCTGGTGAGTGGGAGCCTGAGCTGCTCTGAGCACTGCTGAGGAGTCTGTTGACATTTTCTTTTCCTTGACAGGGCTTCAGGTCTTGCTGTAGGGAGCTAGAATGGGAAGTCAGTAATAACTTGTCAAGGAGAAATGGTGAATAACCAATAAAAGTATCTGGGTCAAACTAAGCTGCTAATATACCTAAAAATGTGTGTAGAGTTAACATGAACTATATGGGCTGTAAATTAAGATAACAGTCAAGCCTCGCTAATCTGCAGTTTACTAGACTACACACCCCTTAGTGCATGGCCAAAACTGTGCAGTTTCTTCCCCTGCCTCAGCCAGCAGCTCATAGCAGATGCTGCAGGAAGTCTTCTAAGATTACATTATTTTTTACAGCATGTACTGGAGTGTGTTTGCTGGGAGACAGTCATAATAATAAAGTCACAAATAAAGCAGAGAAAGCTTTATTTATGCGAATATGTGAAATGTGGGAACGTGGTCAGTGGCCACACAGGATGCAACTTGGCCCTCTATGGAGGACCCAGGAGCCTGAGAGGTGCACAGTCCTTACACTGCCCTGTCCTGCAGACTTAGTTTGCTCTTTCGGGCTAACTCACTAAATCTTCTGTTTTCACATTGCCTCCAGTCATCAGTGAAGACTAGTGATACTCTGTTTACATTCTCCCTTGATTTTATATCTGATTACTTAATTTAATCTTTAAATGCTCAGAGGAGTGTCCTCACAGCTCCTATTTGAAGCAGAGCAGGCACTGAGTGGGTGCTTGGCCCTGAGAAACACCTTGGGTTTATCAGATTTCTCATTAGTGTTAAACACTGAGGGTGTTTTACCTTTGTTTTGAATCATCACACGGTATCAATGCCTTAAACTTCAGTCAGGTTGCGGGAGAGCTCTTTGTGTCCTGTTGAGTGTAACAAGAAATGGTGATGTATGAAATACCTGAGGAGTTGGAGAGGAGAATTTGGCTGTGTCTGTGCTGTACCTGGTATATCTGGGTAGCAACTGCTTCTAAAATGTGGCACTGGCCATGCATGTTCCTCAGCCTCCAGACAGCTGGATCCCTTCTGTCCTGTCAGGAAGGATTCTTGCACTCACCTCTTCCCAGTATCCTGTAGGCACCCAAGAGAGGCTTCACTACATTTCAGCATCTGTGACCAGAGCTGTGTGTCCAGAGAAAGCCACAGGACAGGTCAGTACAATAGGTGGCAACAAAATAAATCCATATGGGTACTTTTTCCATATGTAGCAATAAGATTAATGGAGGCTTTGAGCTTAGTTGGCAAATGAAAACCAGAAAGTGCCCTGCGCTGTTGGCCACACAAGTGAATCCCAAAGGTGATCGCTTCTCAATGACCTGCAGGAAACCTAGACAGCCTGACTGAGTTTATCTGGCCAGGAATGTGCTCTTGGATGGGCTGTCTGGAGAGGTGAAGGGACTGGGAAACAAAATAGATCGGCCAAGATCAGTGCTGCTGTTAGAGGTTAGTGAGGGGAGGATTCCTCAGGCATCCGTGAAGAGCTGTGATAAAGCTGATTTCTTTGGTTCCTTCCTGTGGCTCTGGGAAGGGAGCAGGGCTGAGTTGAGAATTTGTGAAGCATTGTTACCTCGTGAAGCTGAGTTTCTCTGGTACCAAGCTGAGTGCTGGACTTAGAATGAGTCCCTGCCAGAAGTGTCCCCTGCTTAGCATACTTTGGCCCTAGCAGGTTGTTTCCTGGGTTATGAAGATTGCTAAACTGTTTACTGGTTCCTCTTTGCCTCAAGGATTCACCAGAACTGAGCACTGGAATTATTGCAGTCCTGACTGACACTCCATCATGGAGAGTTAGTGGGACTCCTGCTTAGGTGTTGCTCCTGGGCAGGTTCCTGTCCCTCAGGCTGGTGCAAGGGGCACCTGGATCTCTTTGTGATAGTGTGTGAAGCCCAGGGGTTGTTTCATTTGGATTCATGGCCTGCTCATGTGTGGTGTGGGCAGAAGGTTAAGGTGGCTGAGTACTGATGTTTATCCAAAGCCTTTCTTTTATGTATGAAGAAGGTGAGATAAGTTCTCCTGAAGTCTGCCACAAGAGGTCCATTCTCCTTCAACCTCTTTGTAGCTACTAAAGAGAAACAGAAGTTGGTAAATGACAAATTCTGTGTGGGCAATCCCAGCTCTGGGCAATTACTCAGAAGTCTAACAATGAAGAAAAGTGTTAATGTATTGCCAAACTGTCACTGTGCATAGCTGAAAGGTCAGCACCCTTGTAATTATGGAGCAATGAAGCCAAGGGAAAAAGCCAACATTAACAGAAAGACATGATTGTTTTAAATTCTAACTACCTTACTGGGTGGTTTTCCTGCGAAGATGTTCCAGATGTCGTCTTGGCATAAATTAATCAATTTCAAAACATCTGCTGGGTTTCTTAGAAAACATGGAGTTCACCAGACAGTGCTTATGCTCTCCTCTGCCCTTCTGGTTGGTATGTTCATTCAGAAGGGGAATGAAGGTGTTTGCTGTTCTTACCATCAAGAGTTCGTAGACTGGAAAGTTGCTCAAAGTTGTTGCTCAATTTTTTTTTTTTTTTTTTTTTTTTTTAAGGGCTTCAGTTATAAAGTAGTGAGGCAGCCAAGCCCTCTGGGACTGTGTACATGTGTGTGCTGGAAGAGTTGTCTGACTTGAAAACCTCCCCCTGTCCCTCCTCCTGCCCCCAAAGTGCAGCCCATTGCACTGGGAGGTCAAATATTCAGCGTCTTGAGTGACAGGATCTTTAACAGCATCTTTTTCATCAGCGAGCCAAGTCACGTGCCCGCTTGTCTGTCATATCTGTACTCGAATTGCTTAAATATTGTTTCAGATGGGGACATTTTAATCTGGATATGCAGAGAGGAGTGATGCTGTGGGGGGATGTTTAATTGGCTCCCAGCAGAGCAGCAGTGGTGTGTGGATTTTTTCCTCTAGAAGTGTTACCATTTTCAGGTCCTATTAATGTCCTCTGGTAGTTTAAATACAGCATTGCATTACAGTGGAGTTTGTTTCCCTCTCAGACTGAATACAAATGAAGGTCATTTATTTGTATTTTTAGAAGGTTCAAAAAACTTAGACAATTTGTAGCTTTGAACAGCATTGTTGACTGTTGTATGTCTGCACAAAAATATTTCCAATAAACCTTTTATTAAAGCAGTCCAGCAGACCGAGGCTTGTTTGTTTTATCCCCCCACAAGCTTTGCAGCAAGAGTTCAGTGTTAAATACATTTGAGATTTAGTCTGCAAAGCTGTTGAATGGATTATTTTTATTTTTTCACAGCCTTTTGGGTGTGTTTTAAGGGCCTGCTCATTAGAGCAAGGCTTGAGTTCCTTTAATAGGTCTCAAATCAGGCCCCAAATGCAAGGCTAATATGGCAAAATAAGAATGGTACTGATGAGCTGACAGCAGATACTGGTATTTGAGTAGTGTCTTCAGGGGCAAAACTATCTTTTTATATAAGCTAGATGGGGAGAGATTCTTCTGCAAATGATACACTTCATCTCACCAAGGCTTCACCCAAATAAAGCTTAGAAGTCTTTTGTCCCAATTAAGTCATGTAGACCACAGCAGGGGAAAATCAAGACCTAAAAACCCTCCCTTGCCTCCTTATTTGCAGAAACAATTGCAAGAGGCTTTTTTAACACTGGGCCTTCAGGCTCCTGAGTCTGAGGGGGAGCGTGGTCTGATAGTGCAGCGAGATGTGCGGTGAGACCATGGCAGCCGCTTCCCTCCAGAGCACAGGGACAGGCTCTCTCCGGCTTCTGCCAGCTCAGGCATGTCACATCTCTCTGTGGTGGTGCTCAGCTGACGCTGCTGAGCTGCCTTGTGTTGCCAGGCCTGGAGAAGTGGCTCTGGAGCTCCCTGGCCTGAAGCAGGAGTGGCAGCAGGAAGCGCCGCACGAGGCTCTGGTGTCCCCGGTAGCGCTGCATCCGTACGCGCCGGGGAACACCTGGCACCGACTCAGGAATGGGACTTGGGTTATGGATGAAGGTAAATTTGCAGAAAAGGTTGGCCTTACTTGGTTTTTGGTGACCATGGTGAACATGGACTGTCAGATCCTTATAGAAAATGAAAGAGCTTTAACAAAGAGATCCCTTTGTCCAAATATTAATAGATGCTGGAATTAAACAGATTTTTTCAGGAACAAAGTGCTATTTATATATAGTTTGGCTAAAATTTTTCCCCCTTAGGGCGATATAACTTGAGGAATAGGATTTTCCTAATAGATTGCCGACAGAACCAGTTTTAAAAGCGTAGAGAGACTTTTTTACAACAAATTGTTTCTGGTTTTTTTTTTTTAATTATGGAGCAGAAAGAAGGTGTAAGCCAAATCTCCCCTCTTCCCTTAACAATTGCTTGAGTACATTTCAAAACATTTTTATCCCAAAAGCCAGACCAATATCTGCTTTTCCTTTGCAGGGAAATCAAAAGAGAGTGATGAACATGTGTATCCCTGTTTTGCTGGAGTAAACTGCTTCTTTCCTGGGCCTCCGTAGCTGCAGCCCAGCTTGCAAGCATATAGCAGCAGGAACTGTGCTGTTTGTAAAAGCTTCTCACACATCTGGGCAATCAATTATGCCAAAGTAAAATTGATGATAAACTTAAATAAGCCTTATTCAGTTGGTGGTGGGAGAACTGGATGCTCAGCCGACTGCTCCCTGCACTGCTGTCTCTTGTACAGCGCACTAAGAGGGAAATGATTCTCAGAATTGTTAAACATAATGGATTTCTGCTTAAACCCCTTATTAGATATATTAGTTGACTAATCACCTCAGAGACTTTCCCTCTAACAGTCTGACAGGCAAGGCTGTGAGAGAGCCTAGTGCTCATGTCCCAGAGCCAAATATTTGGAGCAGCTGCTAAGTCTGTTGACGGCAGTCTTCAGTGCCTCATACCAGAACAAAGAAGAATCAAAGTCCCTAAACCTGTAGATTAATGCTCAAGTCTGAAATGGGAGCATTAAAAAATAAAAGTGTAACTGAGAAAGGTCCGGCTGAGGAATGTTAAGCAAGAAGATTTCAGAAACATAATCCCTTTTAGTGAGTGCTGCTGTGGCAGTACCCGGTGACCAGCCCTCCCTCCAGCACAGCCCCGTGTCTCTTTGAGTTCCCTCAGTATTTGGGGTGCAGCAAGTCCTCAGAAACCCAGAAGGAGCAGTGAGTTTCCTCCTCAGCTGAAATACAGGGCTGCAGAGAAACAAGGCTTTAAAAATCCCTGAAAGACACGGCTGGTTTTTGGCTGTCCATGCTGAGCAAGGAGCTCAGGGACAGATGAGGCAGATGAGGAGCGGGCTGTAAGGGAATGGTGAACAGTGCTGGTGAGACCTTGCTGGGCATGGCTCAGCGGCCATGCCCAGCCAGGACGTTCACCACGAGGAAGTTTGATGGGAGGGAGCTCATGTTGCACTTTTCCTGCCATGACTCTCTAAGGACAGTGGGGTGATGGTCGAAGAGGTGCTCGTGGTTCCCCTCTGTGTTTCCCTTGGTGTTTGCTGCTGCCCCTGTGAGGGTGTCATGTCAGAGTGGTGAGGGCACTGAGCTTCCTGGGTCACACCGAGCAGCCCTCAAGTGAAGAAGCTGCAATCTCTCAGGGCAGATTGGCACTTAAATCCTGCAGCAGCGAGTCCGGGAGCCTCAGTTCTCACAGGCACCTTGTCTGACGGCTCGGCTGGCACTACAGCCTCATCAAAAATGTGCAGCACAGCTGTCACAGTAAACCAAAACTGCTTTGTTGGTCCTGTGGAGCTGCTGGTACTTGCTGGTATCCAGTACAGGCAGCAGAAGCATCCCCCAGAACCCCAGGAGAAAAGGACTGAAGGAAAGGGATTCTGGGCTGGGTTTGTATACTGTGCTGGGTTTGTAACTGTGCTGGTCCATCTCACTCCTTCCTTTCTCCACACTGTGGAAGGAGCTGCCTGTAAGCTCCTGAATACTTGCCTTAGTCCATGAAAAACCACAGTGTGATCCTAGTGCCAGCTCATTTGGATATGCCAGGTATCAGAGCTTGAGCTGCCTATCACTCATACCTGCTAACTAAATCCTGTGCAATGACTGTATGTGTTTGCCCATCCACAGTGAGGGTGAGCTTCAGCTTCAGCTGGTAAACTGAGAGCCTGATGCTGACTGCTCAGTAAATCTACAGCAGTTGCTTTTGGTTTGAGCAATGTAAATTAAGAATCATTTCCCCCCCCCCCCCCCCCCCCCCACACCCACAAAAAAC